>NC_140963.1:124609576-124712076 GCF_056783735.1 Eptatretus burgeri | reverse complement strand
AAAATTTCGTGTCAATCGAATAAGCAGTTGCAGAGAAAACAGAAAATTCCTATGGTCGTACATATGCAGACAGACGGACGGACAACCTGAAAACACAATGCCACCGGTGACGAAATACCCGAAGATGCAACAGTGAATATGCAGTTGAGTTCTGTGGGGCAAGAGCCCAAACCCCCCCCTCACCCCCCACTCCCGTGCCACCACTATGTGCACCCTTCTGTTTTCATGCCCGGTATCCTGACATCCACACTAAATGGCTGTCTGGCCTGCTACGATGTATCAGGAATTTTCAAATGAAATACTTTCAGAATACTGAACAAAAGGACTGGGAAGGACATATTTATATCGGGAAAGGGAGTGCATGAGGTGCATAGGAGCATTTTACTCCACCTTTCCCAACAGCTGCATACATTGTCTCACCTTACTGTCAACAATTATTTTATAGTCATGCATAAAACTATTTACCTTCATTTTCTTCACTGGTTTCCACATCTCGTGTCTTCATATTTGGCTCAACGCCGTTTGGCGCATAAGACCGCTGAGACAGTTTGATTGGCTCGCGGTTACAATCCTGGATGGGTCAACACTCCGTCGCAGGGTATTCAACTGATAGTGCAGGAATTTTGAACTTGTTCAGGGTACTGGAGATAGCCCACCAACTCTTCGAGAAGGACGCCGTGGGATCTTTAACATCCACCTACTAATTCCGCCAGACGGGGCGCCCAGCTCTCTTTGGACGGCACATCATCCATTGGAAGGCACAAACATCGATGCCTCGTCCTGCCTGCGAGACACCAGGATGACATTTTATCGCTGGGTCTGGATTCAAACTCAGGTTAGATAGCTCAGAGGCAAATGTGCAAACTTCTCGGCTATTGTGCCTGCCTAATAGCCATCCATTCGTGTAATTTAATTCAATGCATAAGTGAAGAGCATTATCCAGGCTAAAGAGAAAGACCCCACCATTATTAAACTGAAAAAGGCAAATGAAAAGCCTTTTAAAAATAATTTCCACATGCATATTGCTCTGTTATAAATTAATATTTTAATACGAATTTGCAATTCCAATGGGAAGTTTGGAGAATATTACACATATCATAATGGCATGGGAAATAAATGTCCACCCCATCAAATATACACAAAATAATACGCTGAAGAGCTACGACAGGGTGAAGTCATAAACTTTTAACAGAAAAATCTTTTATTCTCGAGCACTTTCAGAACTAACAAGAATGATAAAGACATCAGACTATCTCGCTAACGCAACAAATTGGGAGATTGCAGCAACATCAATATCGTCTGCCAGCCGAGCACAATAATGGCCAAGTGATTCGTTTTTTTACATTTTGTATTCCTCTGATAGGCTAGGTCTGCATCCAGACCTGAACCAAAATCGAATTGGCTTGTTTTCGTCACCTACTCAACTCATCCACCACGGTTTTTCAGAGTTCGTCAACAACTTTTTGAAATATTAATATGTCATGCTATGTATGGTTATTGGCCCCATCTCTAAATGGATAATCACTTCGAAAAAATTTACTACATCCATATCTTCACCAAAATCGAATCAATTCGTTCTTGTCATACACCCAACCTGTTAACCAAATTTTGCTCCAATCCATCCATAACTTTTTGAGACATCGTGCTCACAGGCAGACAGACAGACAGACAGACAGGCAAACAGGGGTGAAAACAACTTCCATCCACCTTTGGTGGCGGAGTTAAGAAAGACAGTAAGAACGCAGTTACTCATGCGAAGTTTAGGGCCGACGAAGAGCGAAGAATATCTTCCTGGGTAGCCTACGATGCTCGTTATAATGTGAACCCAAAGAGGAAAAAGACAGCAGCTCACGTGAATTATGTCACGAGTGTGTGTGTGTGTGTGTGTGTGTGTGTGTGTGTGTGTGTGTGTGTGTGTGTGTGTGTGTGTGTGTGTGTGTGTGTGTGTGTGTGTGTGTGTGTGTGTGTGTGTGTGTGTGTGTGTGTATGGTTGGTTCAACATAATATTGTACCTTTTTAGTAACGCGCTGTATTTTTCGGTGTATAAGTCGATGTGGAATGTAAGATGAAGCCACATTAACGACATAGTTGGCAAAACTGTCACTCACCATCTGAACAATCGAGGTTTTCGTGTTCATTCCTCCCTGGTATTGTCACAACGCATCGCTGCCAACGGAACATCCAGGGTCATGGATATGAATGAGCTCTTTTGTGCAAGTTATTTCAACTACTTTGTGGGACCACTATTCAGAAAATTCTGAATGTAAATAGTTTTCCAACATGTTCGTTATCATATCCAGGTGGAGTATTTAAAACGAGCTACATTTCTCGCTGACACCGTATTTTTTGTACACATCCATATTCCCACCATTTTCTTCAGGGAACTTAACAACTTCAAAATTAAAAGCTGCAGTGTATGAATTGCGTGACTTTCAGGGAGGCATTTTGAGATGACGTCGTAATGATAGATACATATGATTGGGATTAAAAGGGATGGATAAAACGTAATTGGTGAGTGCATGCTTGTTTGTGATTGGATAATTACCTCCGCCACCGAATGTAGGCGGAGGTTATATGATCACCCCTATTCGTCTGTGAGCAGCACATCTCAAAACGTTGTGGACGGATTCACACAAAAATTGGTGGAAAAGTTGCGTGTGTAATCAGGACGAATAGATTCGATTTTGGTGAAGATCCGAATCCGGATCCAGATATGAGAATTTTATTAAATGATCTCTTTACCGTTGAGAGATTGGGCCAAAAACGATTTGGAGCACAATATGTGAAAATGTTGTGAACGAGTTATGATGAAGCAAGGCGGATGTGTTGGTTCGGTGATGAAAACATCGATTTTGGTTCATGTACAGATCCAGATCCAGCCTATCAGTTGGATTGGATACAAAATGTAAACCGTTCTGCCTGGCAGAGGTATGCTTTCTACCGAGTGCCGTTCCAGGGGTGCATGCGTTAGTGAGTGCATTAACATTTAATTGCTCACCCAAACGGCCAATGTTCCAGCAATGATTTCTGTAGTGTGTTTTAAATTAACAATTATACAAGTAGGAGGCATCCACAATCGCACTTGCCCATTTTGTGGAGGCCCTCACTATTTTTTTTAATTACCTTTATTCACTTTTTAATTAGTTTTCTCCACAACCGCTTGAGCGATTGTCACAAAACTTTCAACACAGGTGTGCCTACCCATGGAGAAGTTTTAAGCAAAGTTACACAATGATTGGATGGGAAATGCGGCCGGCGTTCCAAAAGGTTTGTTTTCTGTAAGCTTGGGTTGCAGGGTGTTTCACATATGGGGAATATACAACTTGGTCAAGAAAAAAAAAAAAAAAGATCACACTTTGCAACTTATTTTTTCCATTTATGCAATTCAATTTCTTAAACCATAGATACTGTAAGTCTATTACGAGTAAAAGTTGAGGCCCAGACTTCCAAGAAACAAGTATCAACTTGTACACCAAAAATATGGTACTTCCTATATATATATATAAATATATATATATATATATATATATATATATATATATATATATATATATATATATATATATATATATATATATATATATATATACAGTCAACCCCCGCTTCATCGCGGTTCACTGATCGCGCCTCCGGTTCATCGCGGGTTTTCCCTTGGAATGTGACTAATTTTTTCTGCGGATTCCCCCGGTACATCGCGGTAATAATATATAAAATACAAATTATTTCAGCAATAAATTATATCGCGTGGTGCTCGACCAGTCACACAACGCACGAGACAAAGTTTCGCTTGTGAACTTCGAATATTTTCTACGTTTTTTCTCCAAGCCCCACGATGTGCCCAAACGCCCTGCACCTTCTCAGGCTTCTGGCAAGGAACCGAAGCGCAAGAGGAAGGTCCTGGGACGCTCCAGGAGAAGCTTAAGGTAAAGGTGCTTGATATATACTTCGGGAAGGAAAAAGGTTTGCCGCCGTTGAACGAGCACTGCTCACACCCAGCAGCTCCAAACCGACCAGACCAGACAAGTCGATCTCCGGCACCTCAAACCCAATCACTGCCAAACCGACCAGACCAGACCAGTCGATCTCCGGCACCTCAAACCCAATCACTGCCAAACCGACCAGACCAGACTAGTCGATCTCCGGCACCTCAAACCCAATCACTGCCAAACCGACCAGACCAGACTAGTCGATCTCCGGCACCTCAAACCCAATCACTGCCAAACCGACCAGACCAGACTAGTCAATCTCCGGCACCTCAAACCCAATCACTGCCAAACCGACCAGACCAGACTAGTCGATCTCCGGCACCTCAAACCCAATCACTGCCAAACCGACCAGACCAGACTAGTCAATCTCCGGCACCTCAAACCCAATCACTGCCAAACCGACCAGACCAGACCAGTCGATCTCCGGCACCTCAAACCCAATCACTCCCAAACCAACCAGACCAGATGAGTCGATTTTTTGGGGAGGCGTCCATTCATCGCGGATTTTCACTGAGCGCGGGGAGGTTTGGAACGTAACCCCCGCGAGAAACGGGGGATTACTGTATATATATATATATATATATATATATATATATATATATATATATATATATATATATATATATATATATATATATATATATATATATATATATATATATATATATATCTTCTACACTCACTGGGATACCCACTCTACAAACAGAAATAATGAAGACGTATTGATGCCACCTTTTTTTTGCAAAACTGCACCACACCACAATATTCATAACTTGTGAGAACCTGTGGCTTTACCATAAAGTTTAATTGAGAATTCTGTTTCCATGTAAGATTTCTGTTGCCACTGTTGAGATCTCTATTTATTGTGCTTGAGGCCTGTCACAAAGAGCTAGATGTCTCAATTGGGAACTCTGTTCAAAACATTGTCGGTCATAAGCAGTATTCATCACGTTTCATGAAATGTTATCATGCTGGCTTCTGCTCCAGCTCAAAAGTAGCAGGTGGGATGGTTGGGGAATAGGGACTGCTGAGAAGGCAGGCCCTGATGCAAAAGAACCTGCCGTTGCAGCAGGTTCTGCACATTATAAAAATCACTAAGTAATTTAATTTGACAGTTCGATTGATTGCACCACGTGTAATTGCACAAGGTCGCCAAAGTTGAGGCTGTAGAGTTGCCTTACAACAGACATTGTGGTTTGGGTGTGGTCAGAATTTGTCAAGGGAAAACGTTTGCTCCAAGAAAAAAAAAACCCAGGCAGTGTATAAGCATGAACCTCACTCGAGGGCTGAAGGCCAAAAGGCTGAGTCCTCTACATGCAAGAGCCTTTTCAAGGACTGTGAAACCCACCATATATAAGACAATCATGGGCTCATGGTTGCTTTACAATGACGGGAAAACATGGGGAAGGCATGGCGATTGCGAATACTGTACAACACTTACTGCAGCAGATGGATTCAGCTTAGCACAGCATGAAAATGGCGAACATATTATTTAGTTAACTTACAGTTGTAGGTTTAGTCAGGCCAGTTGTCCAGTCAATGGGCGGAAGACACAGCTCGGCTAATTGGACATGCTGGCCTTCACCCATGTTGTGTGTCACATGACAGTTGTTAGCCAATTAGATTGTACATAAATACAAGGGGGAAAGTGGCCTTTAAAGTCTGAGGTGGTGGATGAAAATACCTTCAGGAGAATCCCCAGGTCGGACTTGGTCTGTCTGCCAAACAAATGTGGTGGTTGTCTGCCCAACGGTCTTTGCAAAACACGTGACCATACAGACAGACATACAGCGAGATAACACATTTTATTTATTAGATTACTCATCCCTGCACGTTTAGTATGATGTAATGTGATGCAACAACATATTAGATGCATCCATATAGACCTACAATGTGATCTGTATAACTGATATTATTTAATGCACATTTTAATTTCAATATAGTACATGCAAAAAATGGAAGTACTTCAACACATAATTTCCACTTGACAATTGAACCAATTTACCACATGATAGGATTGATACATCCATCCATAATTCTCCCATGCCCCCCCCCAAATAAAAAGCAACCTCAGAAACAAAACGTGAAAAAAATAAACATGTCAGGATGGGATTCCAAAAAAACAATCAAAGTAAGAAGGAATGATACCATCACAGGACACCACAATCCTTTTATGGATTGTCATCATGATGTAAATTATATTACTTGGTGTTCTCCAAATTCTCATAATAAGGGTTTCTTGAAAATTTGATGACAAAAGCTCAAATAGTGAAAACGTTACGGCCTGGACAACTTCATTTATGAAGCTTAAATGGTAAATAAACAAAGAAACACGGAAGTGATAATGAAAAAAAACCCCTCAGCTTTCTTGCGCTGATACACAGCGGCCAGGATTATTGCCACATCTGATGTATTTACTGTGACTTTGCCCTTTGATCCAATTATAATTAACTACAGCAAAGTCAATGACGCGCCATCGCAAATCCCCATGCTTCCCACCAAAAGTAAAGTTGAAAGATGGTAAAAAAAGTTCCACCTGGAATGACCCAATAGAAAATTTTGAGTTAAAACCAAAATTCCGTTTTGACTCATGTGACCCTATGTCCCCACCCCTTGGAGCATTAACCAAGGATAAAATGGGGGGGGGGGGGGAAAACAACTCATTACATATTGCATGCATCCCCCAATGTTGATAGCATATACAGTTTTGTGAAAAAAAATGTTTAAAAATGTGCCCGTAATTGCATTTTTAGTATTTGACCTTTTTACCCCGCTCAGGGTCCCAAGGGGTGGGGTCAAATATGATGATACTCTTGCACCTTCTTGCTCTTTGGTGATCATAACTATCAAGTTTGGTGAATTTCTGCACAACTGTTTTGGAGGATATAGCATGATGGACGGGCAGAGAGCCAGAGCTGATTACAATATCCCCCCCCCCCCCTTTTCAAAGCGTGGGGATAATAATTAGTCTTCTCCATATTCTCATAATAAAAGGTTTATTTAAAAAAAATTGATGACAAATGCTCACATGGTGGAAAAGTTATGCCCTGGACACACACACACACACACACACACACACACACACACACACACACACACACACACACACACACACACACACACACACACACACGCACACGCACACACGCAGAACCCCGTCTCCTACTACACAGGGAATGAGCAAATAAAATACACAATTACACCAATCCACACAACAAATGCAGAACTCCCTCTCACATACATGTCTTTATGCAATTGTTACTATTGCCATACAGTTACCTATGACCTACGTGATGGCAATCCATAAAAGCATCGTGGTGTCATACCTTTCTTCGTTCCTTATTTGGCTTTTTTTAAAAAAAATTCCATCGAAAGGTTAGTTCTTGAACCCGTGCATCACCATGCAATAGTGTACTCCACTGTAAGCCCCACTAAACACCTGCAACATTTTCTTAAAACCCAAAGGGGGGGGGGGGTTGGGGAGAGTGGAGGGGAGGGTTCATATTGTTACAGCCCAGGGTTCGAGACTCGCCCTGAGCGGAAGCATTCGAGTTTCTCCTGAACACCCGGTCCTGAGGCCGCAAACCACAGATAACTCCGCGGTCCAACAGGCTGTTGTTCTTACACAGCTGTAGCTGCTTGACTTAGACAACCGGCCTAGCAGGGTTACACTACAATGTTTCCGCCATACCCTTCTATTGGCACGGCAACCTAACTGGAGGCCACACCCTTGGCGCCACACCTGGTGCACAATCTTCTGCCAAGCAGAACAGATAGGTGCAGCACTGGCTAACAGAGCAAATCAGGTAGGGTACAACTTCCTGTCGAACTGTACTTGTACACTGTGTCAGACCAATGAAAGAAAAGACAACCAGCAATTATTTATTACACATACAAGCAATCATTTAAAAGCAAGTATTTACAGGAAAGAAAGCAATAGGGTACAGCTGAGAAGATTTAACCTTTCACATCTTTCTTTTACGATCTTGCTTGCACAAGGGACACATGGCCATCATTCAAATCAGGGGGGGAAGAAGACAAGAAGAAAAGAAAAGTAAAGTATGGAGAAAAGAAAAGTAGGGTCTTTTCTCCGCACCCCCCCCACCTCACACAGCCTGATGGGGCTGCACCAGCCCAAATACACGAGAGAATGGGGAAGATGGGCAGGAGCGATGTGACATGCAGACCCAGGAGGTGAATCCTCTCTGGCATCCCAGATATGCCAGCTGCAAAAACTCTATTTCTGCTGGGCCCTACATGTCCAGCAGCTCCACACAAAATCAACCACGGTCCGGGCTTTCCACACTACCCTCCTCCTCACTGTGGGGTCTCTGTCTCTGTCTCTCTCCCTTTCTCTCTCAGCACCTTTCTCCTCACAGGGTCTCACCTTTTTCGTCTCCTCTCATGCACTTCTGTTATTTTCCTCTTCTTCCCCTCACTCTGCACTGTGAGCTTTCTACTCATTGCAGGCCACGTTTTGAGCTCCTTTCTGCTCCTCTCAGGACACGTTTTTAGGACAAGGACAATGCCTTTGTCCCGTACACTTGCACTTAATTTTTCTTCCTCTCACTCTGAGCTTTCTCCGTCTGGCTCGTGCAAGCCTCCTTCTCATTGGTGCACATCCGATGGGGATGGATCCATGATGCAGCTTGTGGAAAATGCCGCATCATTCTGTGGGAACTTACAATGTAGCCCCCGCCCCTCCCTTCACATGCCAAAGGCTGCGACGAGAGCCCCCGTTCCCCTCCCTCGTACACAAGTGTTAATTGTACAGTCCTCACTGTACCACGGCTGCAAGATGTGCCGCACCTCGTGCCACAAACATGCCTGTGAGAATGAACCCAGTCTCATGCGATGAAGGTAATCTGATCAGCCCGAAGGATTAATGACCCTGACAAATAATGTGCAAATGGAGTGAAAACGGAGAGGGATTCCGTCGGACCAAGGGATGACCGAACAGCCGTGGGGTTGAAGGTAAGACTGATGGGGTGAATGAGGGATTGTCGAGAAGAGGTTTGGTGAAGAGGAGGTTATTGGTGGATTGAGAAAGCAGAGGGGACAATGGATCGATGGTGGAGAGGAGGGATTTTTGAAAGGAGCAAGGGGGGTAACGGACTGATGGGGCAAAGGAGGATTGTTGAAAGGAGCAGAGTGGGGAGATAACACACCACGTGTGTGTGTGTGTGTGTGTGTGTGTGTGTGTGTGTGTGTGTGTGTGTGTGTGTGTGTGTGTGTCATAATGACCCCTAATCTTTTGTTTGTGATCACAAAAGAGCACTGTGATTCATTACTTCACACTCTTCCAACTTTTGTGACACGTAATTTATAATCAGACTGATGCTTACAGAGTGAGATACCCACGACACAGCTCTTTATTCCTGTCTCTGGACTCTCCTAATGCGGCCTTATTCATGAAGAGTGGCGTAAATGAGGGACATGCATGTTCATTCAAACAACATGGCATCCGAGAGAATGCACCTCGTTCCTCAAAGGAACAAAATATTCATCTGGATGTCCACCCAAAGAAATGCAAACATCAACATTTGAAATGTGTCCACATCCTCGGGAATTACTTTCGGTTTCTGTAAGAGGCACGACAGAATGATAAGTAAGGCAGAGGCAGCAATGCAAAATGAAGGAGAATTATCACTCTGACAACCTCTTATCCCACTAGGCTTTAAGATGTGTGGGTAGATGTTTTCAAATTAAAGAAGCAAGCTCTTTATGGAAACAACAAAAGCCTGTTGGCTCAAAGAGACGAAGCTTGTGTAAGTATGTGCTTTATGTTGTAGAAAATCGATCAGGACAACTGAGTTATGGCTGAGAACAAGTGCAAAACAAACAAAAAAAAACAAAAAAATTAAACTTAATATAAATACCAAATGATTTAATTTCCATGCACTCCCACAAGCATGTATGTAATATGTGGATTGTGTCCAGTGACAGCAAGCTGAAGATGTTTCGGTCGTGTTTGAAGGAATGTTGAGATAAAGAGAAATACAATGCATCAGTTCACACACACACACACAAAAAGGAGGAAACTCCAAGGAGGAAAAAAAACTGGAAAATTAGGAGGGATTTGGGTGGGGCTAACGAGGGTAGAAAAGATCATGGTTTTGGATTGGGGACAATCTGAGATGGTGGTGAACAGCTGTCTTGAAGACCTGGAGGGAAGAATGCAATTGAAGAGAATGTGGAAGTTGATTCCACAGGCAGGAAAAAAGAGGAACAAATGAGTGGAGGTGAACAGTGATCCTGGATTTCGGAAGTTTCACCAGAAGACGGTTGACAGTGAACCACGTCAGCCCTGCAGAAACCTGGGTGGTGTGGCGGGAGGGGGGGGGGACAACAAAGCACGGAAAGAGCAGAGTGTGAAAGTCCAGAAAGGAGTTGGTAGAAGACAGAGAGAGACCACTGAACTGTCTGCGATGGTAAAGTGATAAGCGCATAGACTCAGCTGAAGAACGGGGGATTTCAATGATGTTGAAGACCTTGGTTTCCATAGCATCAAGCTGAGCAAAATGTTAGGCAGGGGAACCAGCCCAGAGAGGAGAGTAGTACTCCCTCAAGCACAGATTAAGGAGTTGCAGGTGGATAGAAGTTCAGGTGTCCCAAGGAAGGAGTTTGTATGACGGATGATTCCCAATTGGTGGCTGGCTTTGGAGGCCAACTTTGAAATGTGGTTTGCTCAAGAGAGATCATGGCTGATAGTGAGATCAAGGAGTTTGAATGACTGAACCTCTGTGTGATCTGTGAGTCAGTTGGGTTTTATTGAAGGACAATCTGACTCCAACAAGAAAAATGCATTGAAATTAATTTCCAGAAGCTTTCGAATCCAAATCCTTCATGAAACTTTGATACTGCAACCTAGTTGGAATGCTCGATCGTCTGTGAGCAGCAACTTTGATTGGTTGAGATGATGTAAAATGTCATAATATTTTGTCCAAGCACCACATTATTTGACATATTACATTAGCTATTTGTGCTTGTTGTTTGTGTCCTTTACAATATTCTTCAAACTCCACTTTTTGCTTCGCGCGCACGGGGTAATAATGAAATATCTTGAATCATCATGTGTCCAACATACTCTTTAAAGTCTGCAAGGATAACGCAGATGTAATGCACTTGCCCTTTTGCTCTTCAGTCCAAATTTGATTCCCCAGCCGACCAAAGATTGTCACTCTGATGATTCGCAGGCAAGGCGTTGCATCAATAGGATATGCCGTCCTTCCGATTGTACTTTTCGCTGGGTGTACCATCCGCCAGCATTTGCTTGTGGACGTGAGCAATCAAACAGTGCCTTTCAAAGGCAAATCGGCCATTGTGTCAAGGTAGTCCAAGTTTCTATCCGAATGTGCAAGGGAATTGCACTGAGAGCCATCCATCCAGCGCAATGATCCAGAGAGTGTGATGATGCAAGCAGCAGGCCAAATTCACAATCGAATCCCAATCAAACATGCATTCGCGAATGTTCGTCACCATAAAGTTCTTTGAAATTCCTCACCGAGAAAGAAAAACTGCAGTTCGACATTCCATAGCTCATGAAGTTTGGAACCATTAACCACAGATAATCGCTCCAAACTGCAAGGTACCGAACACAGTTCCTCAAGATTTAATCTTATCTCTTGTATAAAACATCTTCAACTTTGAACAATTCCTTGTACTTTGATAAATCTTTATCAAACAAATCATCACTCATTATCTCTTCAGATCTTTCGATCATCACTCGTTATTCCAGGTCGCTCCTCATATTATATTTCACTCTTCATCATCCAGCTCCTCAAATCAAACATTCATTAAAAAGTTATGAAAGACAAATGCAGTGGTCCAGAATGCGTGTGATGAAGTGTCATGTCGGAACGATCCAATGTCTTATTTGGACACAATTGATGGGGCAGCCATTTTTTTTTTTCCGTGCCAATCCGTACTCCATGATCACATTTTCCGAAATGGTTTTGCAATAGAGCAAGTGACATGAATAAATATATGAATGATAGACTGAGTTGGTTCATTTGTACTACCAATGCAATAAAGGGGTACACGCCATGTCGAATAGAATTGCTTTGTGATGGCGTTGCCTCTGAAATTCATTGTCTGTCGTTTCACTTATGGAGACATTCGCGGTGCGGCTCACACTCAATATGTGGTGGATTTTAATCGCGATTTCTTTTCCAGGAAAGTATTGTTAGTGGCTTGGAATTCGGTCTGCTAGACCAAGCTATCATGTTGGGTTACTGAGAAGAATTGAGGCCTTGCAACCCCAAATTTGGGTTTCATTGCAGAATCTGTGCTTTCAGGAGTAACCTTGCAGGCCCCAGCACACACTTAGTGTGCCAACACTGTTCCAGGTGCCGCAGCCAGCAGACTTCAACCAAAGTGAGTGTGACGGAGCGAAGCGTCGGCCAATGGATTGGGCATGGAGCAGCTGAATCGTGGACGCTACCCCAGCCACACAGCCAGAGGCGGGCTATTGCCCTTCCTAGATTACAACCACTTTTCAAGTTAGTTAGCTTCCACTGCTGCCTGCTTTAAACCCCATTGCACTCGAGCTCCATTCCACCTTATGACCATGACATGGAGGGTGAGGGTGGGGAGGGGGAGAAACCATACCCTCTTCGTTCATCATTCTATGCAGGGCTGTCAGGATTGTGCTGCCATTGCCAGATTGTAAACCTCACTGCAATATGTTTCTTTTGACATTAACATTATAATATAATATACAACACGTAGCAACGTTCACAAAACAGTAATCAGTGAAAACCATTCAGGACTATCCAGCTCTTTTTCCCTTGCATCTGTTTGTGTCTCTGCAGCAGCAGTGATGGCAAAGTCAAATTAAGCCTTTTAAAATGAGTGAATACGAGATGAAAGAGAGAAGCACAAAAAAATCGTTGCACACATAATGGCTCTTCGATTGAACTGGATTCCAATAATAGTACTTCTGGGACATGTTGTCGGATGAGAAAGATCAAAGAACTGGAGATGTTTGAAAAGAGATTGAGGATGAGTTTATTATGTGGCTGAAAAATGGATAAATAAAAATCTGAAAAGAACATGTGGTTAACAACAATACAGAGATCGATCAAAAATGAACGCACCACCAACTTGTGTGACTGCATCTCTTGCAAGGCTGAGGTCTGACGTATGAAGACCACAGAATGGTCTTCATCCGGGATGTGCAGGCATTGTGGGACGTAATCAGTCCAGTGCATTTTGAAGCCAGTGTATTTGAATCTCACAGCCAGTGTGTATTTGAAGCCAGTGTAGTCCAGTGTATTTGAATCTCACAGCCAGTGTGTATTTGAAGCCAGTGTAGTCCAGTGTATTTGAATCTCTTTGCTGATGACTCCACCCTCTGCCGTACCATCGGTCATCCCTCAGACCGGCAAGCAGCAGCTTCTTCGCTCACTGCAGATCTGGATAAAAATCACAAACTGGTCCAACACGTGGAACATGTCTTTCAATCCGGACAAATCTCACACTCTCACTATGTCTCTCTGAAAGGATCATTTAGAACCCCCCCCCCCCCATCCACTTTCTGAACAATCCTCTGGAAGAAGTCCTTTCTTTCAAGCTTCTGGGTCTCACTATCTGCCGTGACCCTTCCTGGGAAAGCCACATTTCAAACCTCACCTCCAAAACCAGTCGCCGACAGGGAATCCTCCGTCGTGCAAAGTCCTTCCTCGGCCCACCTGAACTCCTGACCACTTACAAAGCTTTCGTCCGTAGCCTGATAGAGTCCTGCTCTCCCCTCTGGGCTGGTGCTCCTGCCTCCCACCTTTCTCGGCTTCACGCTGTAGAAACCAAGGCATTTCGGATCATTGGCATCTCCCGCAATGAGGCTGAGTCTTTGGGCCTCTCACTCTCTCACCGCAGGTTGGTCGGTGGTCTTTCTCTCTTCCACCGTCTCCTCTCCAGCCTCGTCCCCCTGCTCTCTCTGCGATTTGTTCCCACCACATTTCCACAGGGCGCTCAAGGTCCGCCAACAACCCCCTTCTGGTAAAACTACCAAAATCACAAATCACTGCTCACCTTCACTCTTTCATTCCTCTTTTTTCCCCGCCTTCGGAATAAACTCCCTCTCTATTCAATCCCATTCTTCCCTCCAATCCTTCAAAACAGCTGTTCACCACCACCTCTTATCATCCCCCATCCAAATCCTCGATCTTTTCTACCCCCGATAATCCACCAAAGCCCACCTCCTTCAAATTCCCTGCTTTCCTTCCTGAAAGTCCCTGTAATGTCCATCTTGTATTCCCCATGTTCCACACCCCATCCCTCTCCCTTCCACAGATCACATAATGTTTCTGTTCCCCACTGTTTTGTCTTTCCCACTCCCACCCCTCTTGTCTCATGCCTCCCTTGCTGTGTGTTGTGTGTTAGCTCTCACATGAGCCTCGACAAGGTATACAAAAAAAAGAAGAAAAAAAGCCTTCTTGAGTTGAGCTCTTGACCACTTACAAAGCTTTTGTCCGTAGCCTGATGGAGTACTGCTCTCCCCTCTGGGCTGGTGCTCCTGCCTCCCACCTTTCTCGGCTTCACGCTGTCGAAACCAGGGCATTTAAGATCATCGGCATCTCCCGCAATGAAGCTGAGTCTTTGGGCCTCTCACTCAATCACCGCTGGTTGGTCGGTGGTCTTTCTGTCTTCTACCGACTCCTCTCCAGCCTTGCCCCCCCCTGCTCTCTCTGTGATTTGTCCCCACCACATTTCCACAGGGCGCTCAAGGTCCGCCAACAACCCCCTTCTGGTAAAACTACCAAAATCACAAATCACTGCTCATCTTCACTCTTTCATTCCTCTTTTTTCCCACCTTTGGAATAAACTTCCTCACTCTATTCTTTCCCATTCTTCCCTCCAGGCTTTCAAAACAGCTGTTCACCACCACCTCTTATCTTCCCCCATCCAAATCCTCGATCTTTTCTACCCCCGATAATCCACCCAAGCCCACTTCCTTCATTTCTCCTGCTTTCCTTCCTGAAAGTCCCTGAAATGTCCATCTTCTCTTCGCCATGTTCCCCGTCCCATCCCCATCCCTCTCCCTTCTACAGTTCACCTAATGTGTCTGTTCCCCACTGTTTTGTCCCTTCCACTCCCGCCCCTCTTGTCTCATGCCTCCTTGCTGTGAGTTGTGTGTTAGCTCTCATACGAGCCTCGACCATGGTATACAAAAAAAAAAAAAAAAAAATAAAAAGGGGGGGCGAAGAGCTCAAGGTTGGTTAGTGATGGCTATTATATGGTGCTTAATTAAAATAAGTTATCAAATTTTGTGTGGATTATAAAGTTAACCAGTCTAAAGGAGGTTGAAGAAGTTCTTCGAAAAAAAATTGAATATGTATATCTCAACCAAAGAAGCACACCGACTCTGATGCGACGCCAATGTCATGTACATAAATTATCTCAACACATTACCTCCAAACTATGAGGCATCCGTCTGGTACTCAAGCCTTTGCAGACTGAGATTAAAGCCTATGGTCACGAACAGATGAAAGCATAAATGTCGAAATAGATTTCACTCTTGTTGTTGGTTCATCAGGACAACATACTGCTGATTACACTGAACAACAAAAATTTTTTACTGGAGATGTGTAAAGTGATTTAGACTAATTTGGGTACGCTGATTTCAAAAATCATAACCGTTTTGCTGTATCACGTCATGTTTTTCAGTAACAGAAATATTCCCATTGCCTAGAAGTCAGGATTTCAATGAAATTTACAAAAATTCATTTATTCATTTATTTCATCATGAATGCTTCAAAATTATAGAAATTACAGAAAAACTCCACTAGAATGTAATTAAAAATGCTTTAGGCATTTGGCTTTGCGTTTGTGCTGCTCTGTGTCAGTTTCACGATGCAGGAACCAGCAGAAATCGCCCATCATGTTCGGGTTGTGCCGCCCTTGGTAACGCGCCTCCATGAGTGAAATCTCTTGGTGGAATCGCTCGCCGTGCTCGTCCGAGACTGCTCCCAAGTTGTCAGGGAAGAAGTTCAGGTGCTGGTGTAGGAAATGGATTTTCAGGGACATCCTGGAGCCAAGTTTCCTGAAGGACTCCAGCAGCTGCTGCACTATTTCTTCATAGTTGTCCGCGCGCTCGTTCCCCAGAAGTTGTCCGTCACAGCTTTGAAGCTCCTCCTCCACGCTGCCAGCTCTTTGGGGTTTAGAGTTGTCGGAAAAGCTTCGTCCTTCATAATCTGTCGGATTTGCGGTCCAACAAAGACACCAGCCTTGATCTTGGCCTCCGACAAGGTGTTGCCAAACTTTTCCTTGAGGTATAAAAACCCACGCCCATTCAGATCCATTGCCCGTACAAAACTTTTCATCAAGCCGAGCTTTATGTGGAGTGGTGGAAGGAAAACCTTGGCTGGGTCGACAAAGGCGACATGCTTCACGTTGTGTCGACCAGGTACATGCTCTTTTCGCTCTTCCCAATCTTTCTTCGTCCAGTGATTCTTGTCGTCTCTGCTATCCCAGAGACAAAGGAACCACATGTATTTCGTGTAGCCTGACTGCAGCCCTAACAACAGCGCCACCACTTTCAAGTCTCCGCAGATGTGCCAGTTGAAGTCATTGTACTTGATGGAATCAAGCAGCTGCCGCATAGTCTCATAGGTCTCTGTCATGCCGAACGCGTGAGCCAGTGGGACTGATGGTTTCTCGTTGCCATTGTGGAGCAAAACAGCCTTCAAGCTGTTCTTCCCCGAGTCGATGAAGAGGCGCCAGTCTGCAGGATCGTGATCACACCCAAGTTCTTTCAACAGACCGTTGATGTCACTGCAGAATGTCATCGTGTCTTCCATCTCAAAGAACTCAGCCATGTCTCTGTGACGTGCTCTGAACAAGGATATCTTGGTGTTAGGTTCAAGTAGATTCCACTGCTGCAGCCTTGATCCGAGCAGCTCTGCCTTCGCCTTTGACAGCGAGAGATCTCTTACAAGATCATTTAAGTCTCCCTGGTTCAGAAGGTGTGATTCTTGAGTGTCGGGTTCAAAAGGTTCATCATCACCATCCTCTTCACCACTGCTTACAGCTATGTTCTGATCAGCTGGAGGTGTTGGAATGGGGTTCTCGTCATCATGAGGCACAGGTTTACGAGCAGAGACGCAGTCAGCGTACTTGATGTGACCTTTATTCTTCTTGTTGAAGCCGGCGATGCTTGTGCAGCAGAAATAACAATCATCATGATGATTCTGCGGCTCACGCCATATCATGGGCACCGCAAATGGCATGCTCGCGCGCTTGCCCACCAACCACTGAGTCAAGGTTGTGTGACAGCTTGTGCAGCAGATGTGTGGTGCCCAGCTCTGTTCTTGGTCCCCACCTTACACCCGAGTAGTGAAAGTAGGCGGCCTTCATTTTCACTGCTGTAGATATACTTCGCTGTTGATCTTTTTTGGTATACCGACCACAGACATAACAGAAGTTGTCAGGATGATTGGTACAGGAACGCCTACTCATCTTTATCTGAAAGAAAGAAATATAACACAAGTTAACAACAATTGTACGAAATAGACATATTAAAGACATGTAAATTTCATTGAAATCCTGACTTCTAGGCAATGGGAATATTTCTGTTCCTGAAAATCCTGACGTGATACAGCAAAACGGTTATGATTTTTGAAATCAGCGTACCCAAATTAGTCTTAATCACTTTACACATCTCCAGTAAAAAAAAAATTTTTGAAATTTGTTGTTCAGTGTTATTTATTCGTGACCATATTCGGCTCATTAATAAACCATGCTGCCTCGTCAAGTTAGGAGGTCCGATTTGATATATACATATACATACAAATATATATTGTTACGAATCTGCGCCCACCGGCGTGCGGACAGCCGCTTTTTAGCCGAATCGCGGCCGTACGCCCACCGGACGGACAATTCAGTCGTGACTTTCCGGAACAACGCCGAAAACCAGTCACGGGTGTGCTCCAAGCGCACACCATGGCCTCGTCAATATTCTACCCGCGCACGACAGGGTCAACCGCCGAATTGTCGATATACCTAATTATTCGCGCGGGCAGCCGACCGAGAGACCGTACCTCAGCGAGGTCTGCTCGGACACGAACCGCTTAAGCGGTTCGTTCCGTTGTGGGATAACCGCACGGGGTATTATCGCGAGACCTCGCTGGACCCCATTCTTTTATCGGCTATCAAAAAGCCCGCGACCATTCCGAAATGCAATATGGCGTTTCAACGGGGAAAATGACACGACGAACAGGTTCACGTTCAAATAAGCACATTTATTATTTTACACGTATATACAAACAATCATGCAACGAATTGGTGAAACACGCGTGCAGTTGATTTGTGATGAATGTGGGACGAGACAAAAGACGCGAGCAAGGCGAAGTGCTACAACCGTCTATAATTAATCATGTACAGTCACTTAACAGTTTCTCTACTTAACGGGACACGGCGCCACAACTTCCACACAAATAAAAGCAAGGAAAAGACTCTCTTAAAGACAAGGGGGTCAGACTGGACCCCTTAGGGTCTTTATGTCCAAGGAGCTTGGTTGACCGAAGGAACTCCAAGAGGCCGCCACAGGTTACCTCCACCCTCATGGTGACTTGCTTGGGCGTCCCTCTTGGACCCTCTCCAGCTCCTCACCGACTGCGGGGACCCCAGACTCCAGCACGGCTGCCCACAACCCCACACTCTCACACGAGCCCAGACCTCCACCGACTGACTTCCACTCGCTTCTCTGGTTGCTTCCCTCCACTCGACAACTTCCACTCGGTTCTCCTCGACGACACACACGGTTCTCCTTGATGATACGCTCGGTTCTCCTCGACGACACACTCTCGGTTCTCCTCGATGACACACTACTCTTCGCTGCGTTCAGCGCTCGCTTTTATCTCCACGGCCCTCGCCCCTCCCCCTCGCCCCCTCCCTTCCAGCACGCGTGCGAAGCTTCCAGAAGCAGGGCGTTTTCCTCGCCGAACCGGGGCCTTTCTTTTGCCTTTGCCATAGCTTTCGTTTTTTCCGCACGTGTTTGTTGTGGGGGGGGGGGGGGGGAAGGGTGAGGCCGTCATCCGTTCTCCCGCGATGAATGCCAGGCTTCTCGCAACTGTGCTGAGGTGGAAATGCGGTGGTGGTGTGGTTGGCGTTATGGTGGTGTGGCTGGCGTTTTGTGGTGGTCTTGGTGGTGCGGCTGGCGTTCGTGGTGGTTGGGAGGGGGATGTGGCTGGCGTTTGTGGTGGTAGTGAGGGTGGTGTGGTTGGGCGGTGGTGGTTAAGGTGATTGTTGTGAAGGCGGCTGTTCGTTGTCTGTGGGGATGTTGGCGGTTGACGAGAAGGTGGTTGTGGTGATCGTGGTTGGTGGTGCTTTGTGGTGGTAGTAATGGCGGTTGGTCCAAAATAACGATAGTAAAAGAAAAATGGCGAACTCATAGATCACAGCCCTGTCCACACGGATAAATCCCATTAAACAACTGTGGAGAAATCTAACTGAACACGGACTTATTATATCGGCATAACTGATCTAAGGACCTATATCTTGGTTTTTCAAACCCGGGCGCATGACCCCAAGTGGTGGTCGCCGAGTAAATTTTGTGGGGTCGCGGGCGTCTGCTTGCAGCAAAAATTTTTTTTCTATTTTCGATCGGTGTTCGCTTTTACGGGATGTAATATAAACGGTTCGTTCAAAGTATGGGAACCGGCGCAACATGACGCTTGTATTGGGATCCAGCCGATGCACGGGCTCGCTGAAGGGCGGTTCATTTTGGTTTGATCCACGGCCTCTCAGACTCAGACTCTATCATTAACGTCTATTCACGTCTCCACGTACGACTCGAGACCTTATTTGTGATGGCAGCACCGGCCACCAACAAATCTCGAGAACGTTCTTACCAGTATAAATTTCTGGACCTTGGATTTTACTACGAGGTGGATAAAAGTGGGGCACAGAGGCCTCAGTGTGTGATTTGTTTTGAAGTGCTTTCTTCGGAGTCTATGAAACAAAATAAGTTGCAGAGGCATTTGACTACAAAACATGCGCCTTATCAGGATAAGGAGAGAGCGTTCTTTGAGAGGAAACTTCTTGCACTCAAGAATAGGTGTCTTGACAGAGAGGATACATGCCATCAGACCAATTCTCGGGCATAAGAGGCCTCGTATCGAGTGTCGCTCCATGTTGCCAAGACTAAAAAGCCTCACTCCATTGTGGAAGAACTCGTGCTGCCATGTGCAAAGGACATGGTATCTCTGATGGTTGGGGAGGAAGCGGCGAAGAAACTGGCAGTTATACCCCTCTCTGACAACACCATCCAACGCAGAATTGAAGATATGAGTCTGAACGTAACGGCTCAG
The DNA here is from genome assembly GCF_056783735.1 of Eptatretus burgeri. Classification (NCBI taxonomy): domain Eukaryota; kingdom Metazoa; phylum Chordata; class Myxini; order Myxiniformes; family Myxinidae; genus Eptatretus; species Eptatretus burgeri. The sequence goes on along the minus strand of NC_140963.1, from coordinate 124,691,780 downwards.
GTCGTACAGAAGATCAAGGAATCGCCGTGGCACGCCATACAGCTGGACGAGTCCACTGATATCGCATCGTATGCGCAACTCATCGTCTGGGTCTGCTTCATCAAGGCTGATAACTTTGGCGATGAGCCTCTGCTCATCAAACCATTGGAGGCCACCACCAAAGGCGAGGACACTTTTGGGAAAGTAGAGCAGTTTTATCGTGACCATGATCTGGACTTCGCAAAGTTGCTCGGTTCTACAACAGACGGCGCGCCAGCAATGTAAGGAGTGCGTTCTGGATTCAAGGCTAAATTGCTTGAGGTGGCTCCTCAGACCTCCATGGTACACTGCATGATTCACCAAGAAGCGCTCGCCTCTCGTGCTTTGCCAGAAACCTTGCAGAGCGTGCTCTCAGAAGTCGTAAAAATGATGATTCACATCAAATCGAGCGCCCTCAACACTAGGTTATTCAGGCTATTCTGCCAGGAGATGGACGCCGACCATAAGAATTTACTATTCTACACTCAAGTCAGATAGTTATCTCGAGGAAACCTTCTTCTGTGCGTTTACGAGCTCAAAGATGAACTGAAGGAGTTCCTACGCACACAAGGGAAAACGGCATGGGTAGCGTTGCTTGAGTCGGACTCTTGGCTGTCAGAACTGTGCTATCTCGTTGACATCTTTGAACGTCTCAATGTGCTCAACCGCTCCATCTAAGGCAAAGACGCCAACCTCATGATTTTTCACGACAAAATGAGCGGATTTCTGGCGACTCTAAAATTACTGGCAGACAAAGCAGCTGTTAAGTGCTTCAGCCTTTTCCCCCGTCTGGTGGAGCATCTAACGACCTGCCAGTACGATGATACTGAGCTCGACAGTCTTTCTGGGGAGATAGCACGTCACCTTCGGTCGCTCATGGAACAGTTTGAGCACTATTTCCCTGAGATGGATGTGCAGTCCTTTTCTGTGGTTCGGGATCCTTTCACGGCTCCACTGGACTCGATTGCTGATGAAGATGATACAGCACAGGAAGAGCTTGTACAGCTCCAGCAGGATTCAGGAGTGCAGGCTCTTGCGCGGACAAATTCGTTGTCGACATTCTGGTGCAAAATGCTGCCGTCATAACCGACCCTGTCACGGCGCGCCATTAAGGTTCTCATGCCATATCCTTCATCATACTTTTGTGAACAGTCGTTCTCCACCATGGTGGTGATTAAAACAAAGTACAGAAATCGCCTAGAAATGGAGCATGATATGATCCTGGCATTGTCATCTACTTCTCCACGAATACAGAAGTTGGTTTCTGAAAAAACAGGCTCATCCTTCTCACTAATATATCTAAATGTCATTCGGACGAAACTTCTGAAACATTCAACTGTACTATTTGGATACTGTCGGCTATTATCCGTTTACTCGTCGATGAAAACATGACGATGGTGAATAAAGTAAACAGTAAATGTTCTTGTGTCATATGAAATCTTATCTTATATATTATGAATTGGGTTTTGAATCTTTTGGGTCGCGCGATGTGGAGAGGTTCTGAAATTGGGTCGCCACTAAAAAAAGTTTGAAAACCACTGACCTATATGGTGCTCTGCGAAATTCCACAGCCGTAACAATATATACATATACATACAAATATATATATATATATATATATATATATATATATATATATATATACATATAAATATACATAGGTCAGATCAGGTATGGGAGCATGTGCCAGAACAGCGCGTCGCTGCGTCCACTTTCTGCCGGTACTCCAGGGGCCTCCGTCTGGCCATCCCCCAGGCGGATGCCAGGCCCATCCCCATCTCCTTGAGATGATGGTCAACCTGTTGCAACCATGAGGCACGTGGTCGACCCACTGGCCTCCTCCACTCATGAGACTCCCTCGCTGAGAGAATCTGGTGAGCAGGATCAGCGTCAGGAAAACGAGCCACATGTCCATACAGCCGCAACTGACGCTCACGGACTATGCAGGTAACAAATCTCATCCGAGTCTCTCTCAGCAACCGCTCGTTGGACACAAAATCCGACCAGCGATAGCCAAGGATTCTCCGAAGAGACCTGGTACCAAAGGAATTAAGTCTCCGTCTCAGATCCTTGGTCAGAGTCCAAGTCTCGCACCCATAGAGCAAGACTGGAAGTACCAAGGACCTGAAGACTCGGACTTTCGTCCTCCCGCACAGGTACCGGCAGCGCCACACCCCATGATCCAGTGAATCCATGACTCCCCAGGCCCGACCCAGACGTCTATTGACCTCTGACTCGCAGCCAGCAGAGGCATGAATATCACTGCCAAGGTAAGTGAATCTCTCCACGACCTCAACATCCTCACCACAAACAGACACAGACAGGACAGCAGCATCCAAGATGTCACCGAAAGCCTGGATCTTAGTTTTGACCCAAGAAACCCGTAATCCCAACGGCTCCGACTCCTCATTCAGCACCTCGAGGGCCCCCAAAAGGATGTCTAAAGTCTCCGCAAAGATGACTGCATCATCTGCAAAGTCAAGGTCCGAGATCTTGACATTCCCAAATGACGCACCGCAACTTGATCTCTCCGACATCCTCCCTAGAATCCAGTCCATACAAGTGCTGAAAAGTGTGGGGGCAAGTACACATCCCTGACGAACTCCAGTAACAACTGGAAATAAGTCAGAGATGGTACCACCACACTTCACAGCACTCTCAGTACCAGAGTAGAGTTCAGACATCAGATCGATCAGTTTTGGTGGCACCCCACGAAGACCAAGAATCCTCCAGAGGACATCCCGATTCACTGAATCGAACGCTTTACAGAGATCAACATAGGCTGCAAGCAGCCCGTGCCGAAACTCTCGTCTGCGTTCGGTGAGGACACGAAGTGCAAGGATACGGTCAATCGTTGACCTCTTTGGTGTAAAGCCTGACTGCTCTGGACGCTGGTGCTCAAGCAGATGGTGGCGAACCCTATCGAGAATTATCCGAGAAAAGACCTTGCCCGGCACTGAGAGCAGCGTCACCCCTCGGTAGTTGTTGCAGTCTTGGCGATCACCCTTCCCTTTCCAGAGAGGGACAACAAGGCCCCTCTTCCAATCAGTTGGGATGATGCCTGTGTTCCAGGCAGAGCACAAAACTGCATGCAACGACACGAGTGCAGCATTTCCACCAGCCTTGAGAAGTTCGGCATGGATGCCACAGATCCCTGGAGCTTTGCCCCGTTTCAACTGGTTCACCGCAGCCCGTGTTTCCACAAGCGTAGGTGGACCACAGTTGATTCGAGGGTCAGCAACAGGGATTGTAACACCCTTGACGTCCAACTCGACAGCTGGGGGATCAGCCTGGTACAACCGCTCAAAGTAACCGGCCCAGCGGGCCTTCACTTCAGACTCCTCTGTCAAGAGCCTACCACTCTCTGCTCGAACTGTAGTGCTCTGAGGGATGGGCTTGGATGAACGTAATGCGTGAATTCCCCTGTAAGCGGGACGAGAATCACCTGTCCACAGGTGATGCTCTACCCCCTCACAGATTCCTCGCACATAGGCCTCCTTGTCCACCCTCAGTGCACGTACAGTTTTACGCCTCAGCTCCCTGAACAGCTCAGCTCTGCCATTCAGCCTGGCCCTGCAACACTGGTCAATGGTCTCCAGTGTCCCTTGAGAGACAAAATTCTTCTTTGCCCTGCAGTGAGCTCCAAGGCATCCACTGGCAACATCAAGGACGGTGGTCTTGAAGGCGCTCCACAACTCTTCAGGACCCCCCAAAGCACCCAGACCCCCCAAGTGTCCACTCAGCCTGTTCGCAAACTCCTCAGCTACTCTCCCATCCCTGAGCTTGGCAACATCCAGCCTCGGCTGGGATGGTACCATTCTCCAGGATTTAAGGTGCAGCTTTAGAGTTGCTACAACAAGCCTGTGGTCAGTATTGAGGAACTGAGCACTCCGGTAGACCCTGCAGTTCTGGATCATCCTCCAACGACCGTCAATGAGGACATGGTCAATCTCCTTTGCCACACCGCCAGCGTTGGAATACCAAGTCCAGCGATGAGCTTGTGGGCGCTGAAACCATGAACCAGCCACCCTAAGTCCATGACTTCTTGCAAAGTCAAGGAACTTAGTGCCATTCTGGTTCATAGTTCCTGACCCATGGGGACCAACACACCTCAAAACCGTCCCTATCAGTTCCAGTCGATACATTGAAATCCCCCAAGACTAGAAGTGTATCTCTTCTGGGGCACTGATCAACCACAGACTCGAGTGTGGCGTAGAATGCATCCTTCACAGTGAGATCACTCGCCTCAGTCGGAGCATAAACAGAGACCAGGGAAATGACACCTAAGGAGTGACGAATCCTTAATCTCATAATATGCTCGTTGACCGGTGTTACCTCAATTATCATTGGGGTCAGCTTATTTGACACAGCTACAGCAACTCCTTGTGTATGGTAACCATCAGAGCGACCAGACCAATAGTAGGTGTAACCACCCACCATTATCTCGCCGCAATCCGGTCTCCGAACCTCAGAGAGAGCTGCAATCCCGATGTTCAAACGCTTGAGCTCAGATGATAACAGAGACAGGTGATCATCCTCTCTTAGGGATAGGACATTCCAGGCACCCACCCGAAGGGACCGCCTCAGGTTAACCCAAGGAGACCGCCGTCTGGTGGTCGACACCTCAGCACCACTCCGACACACTCTCCCGCAATCTGACCCAGGGATGTTACCCCGTGGTTTCCCTCCTATCAAAGATTGGGGGTCCCGAAGGCTTTGCCCCAATCCCGTCATCCGGTGAGCTGCCCTGCGAAGGGAAGCTGCACAGGAGGTACTCCCACGGAGTGGGTTTTCTGATTTTTTTGCGTTTTTGCGTTTTGCGGAATGAAGGGTTTTACGGTGGCTGGAGTGCAAATCCTGCCACCAACCTCCTAATAAGAAGTAACCCAACTGCAGGAGGACGTCCGCAGACACAGTTGGGCACTAGATATGGATGGCCGTTGGCTCACAAGGAGCTCCTCCACCCTTTGACAGGTTTTGTTTTTAACCCTGCTGGGTGTCCATATCCAAACACCCCCCTCACCAGAAAACCTGGTGGGGGAGACGGTTTAGTCGCCGACAACCCGACCATGGAACAGGTTAGTACAGGTTTACATGGTACCTGTAGCAGGTCACAGATCGAACCTGACCTGACATGAGGTGACCTGACACCTGACCATGACAATATACATACACATATAAATATACATACATATATATATATATATATATGTATATATATTATATATATATATATATATATATATATATATATATATATATATATATATATATATATATATATATATACACACACATACATACAAATATACATACACTAGAGATACCCGTGCACATGCACGGGATAAAAGGACAACATAGCTGGAAGCAGACGACAGACCGTACACGGGGAATGACAAAAATACGCATTGTGCAAAATGCAAGTGGTGCTATGGAACGCCAAGACTTCCGAAACATTGTGGGCATGTCCGCTAAGTGCCACAGCAATTTCATAGGGATCGTGTGATGGCGAGCCGAGTTTTTGTGTGCAAGCTTGGTATTATAATAGAGATATACATATATACACACAACTACACATATATATATATATATATATATATATATATATATATATACATATACAAACATATACATATACATACATATACATATTTCTACACATCCAAATATATATACTTATACAAACATATACATATACATACATATATACACATTTACATACATATACATATATTGTTGCGAATTCGCGCCCGCCGGCGTGTGGACGGCCACGTGACTCGAATCACGGCAAGTCGCCCACCGGACGGACAATTCAGTCATGACCCTCTCGGACCAACGCGGGGAGCTAGTCACGGGTGGGGGTTTAACCTCACCACGATCGTGCCAATTGCCCACCCGCACAGGATAGGGTCGCTCGCCAAATTCGATCTACCTAAGTACCTGCGCGAATGGTCGACTGGGCGATCGCACCTCGCCGCAGGTCGACTCCGGACACGGCCGCTTGGGCGGCCCGTTCCGTGCTATCGGGCTAACTGAGCGGCGTTATCGTCGACCTGGACGGTTCAGATTAATTACCGGGATGTTGCACCCACTACCTTCCCCTAACATGATGCAAGATGGAGGGTCAATAAAGAAAAGACGAAGCGAAACGGGCACAGTTCAACAAGCAAGCATTTTATTTCCCAGCACATGGAAAGCACGTATATACAGCCATACAGAATCGAAATGCACATAAAGCAAATGTAAGAGCTAAAACCGACTACGCGCACACACGGCAACACTTATACAGTTTTACTTCACAGACGGTGCCAACACACATTTACACAAAAGCAAAGGAAAGAAGCCACCCTCACAGACAAGGAGGCAGACAGGCCCGTAGGCCAAATGTGTGCGTGACCTGGAGGAGCGGCCAGGTCCGCGAGACCGGGGTAGTCTTACCCACGTTCTCGTGACGCGTTGGCGGGCAAGCCGCAAATGTGGCTGCGCCGCTGTGCCCCGACTCCGTGCTCCTTGGCGGGTTTCGTTGGCATGACGTTTGGGGTGGGGTGGGAACGGGGCCCCCTTTTGCACTATCTCAGTGCGGGGGAAAGGGGGGAATTGTTGATGCCCTGGGGGAGGGGAATGGCTGGCTGGCTTGGGTCCCGCGACGAGACGAGCGATCCCCCACACCGCAACCTCGTCGCCGACCGCCGTCCTTCCTGCATCGGACCCGAGCTCCCTTGCTTGCAGTTCCACCGTGCTCACTCCCCTCAACTCCGCCAACGCAACGCTCCTCGTCCCCAAGAGCAACCTCTCGACGACACTCTCCAAGCAACTCCAAAACCCAACTCTTTTGCTCAACTCCCCCAGTTCCACACTCTCCTCAAAGCAACTCCAAAACCCAACTCTCTTCTTGACGACACTCTTCAAGCAACTCCAAAACCCAACTCTCTTCAATTCGCCTTGCGCTCGCCTTTTTATAGGCGGCAGGAGCAGCCAATATGCAAATTTTAGGATCAGAACGCGATTGGAGGCGGGGCCACGCCGCCCCCCGGTCAGCCATTGGTCAGGCAAAAATGGGCGTGAACCTCTCCTGATCCTAAAATTTGCATATACGGACTTCACATACACACACTTGGAGGCGGGGCCAAGCCGCCCCGCGCTCGCCAATTGGACGGAGGAGAAGTGGGCGTGAAGCGTTTCTGATTTGAATTTCCCCTCGGAAAGGCCGCCATTAGCGCTCGCGGCTCGGTGCGTTCGGCACCAATCGCCGAACGGGCCCCAGATAGCCCGACGTTCAGTGTTCACAGGTGGTGTGGGAATGGCCGTGGAAGCGATGATGTGGGATGAATTCCTGAAGGTAAAGGCGAAGGCGGTGGTGTTTGCGAATGGTTGTAGAAGCGATGATGAGGTAGCGTAGGTGGTGGAGTTGCAGTGTGGTTGGCGCTGTGGTGGGGATGGCGTGGTTGTTGAGATGCTGGTTGTTTGAAATAAAAGATAGAACAGAAAAATGGCTAACTCAAAGCGTCGCAGCCCAGATGGATCACATAAATTCCCTCTATACAACGGGTTTGGGCTAACTACACAAGGACTTACAGAGATATCTCACCAGTCGGCTGAGGAGAATTGGGGGAAGAGTCAGAGGAGCTCGGGTCCGAGGCAAGGAAGACGGCGGTCGGCGACGAGGTCGCGGTAGAATCGCTCGTCACGGGACCCAAGCAAGCCAGCTATACTCTTTCCCCAGAGCATCAACAATTCCCCCCTCCCTTTTTCCCCCGCGCTGAGATAGTGCGAAAAGGGGGCCCCGTTCCCACCCCACTCCAAGCGGTGCCAACGAAACCCGCGAAGGAGCACGAAGACGGGGCACCACTGTGCTGCCACATTTGCGGCTCATCACGAAGACGCGGGTAGGACCCACCCGGTCTCGCGGACCTGACCGCTCCTTCAGGTCCCGCGCAAATATTTGCCCACAGGCCCCGTCTGCCCCCTTGTCTTTGAGGGTGGCCTTTTCTTTTGCTTTTGAGTAAATGCGTGTCGGCGCCGTCTGTGAAGTAAAACTGTTTAAGTGTTGCCGTGTGCCCGCGTAGTCGGTTGTATCTCTGCGTCATTGTTTCTTTTGTAGCATTTGATATATGTGCATTCTGTTTGGCTGTATATGTGTGCTCTCCGTGTGCCGCGGAATAAATGTGCATCATGTTGAACTGTTTTCCCATTTCGCTTCGTCTTTTCTTTAATTGAATCTCCATCTTGCTTCACGTAAAGGGTTGGTAGTGGGCTTAATATGCCCGATAATTAATCGGAACCGTCGATGCCGACGATAACACCGCTCGGTTAGCCCGATAGTACGGAACGGATCGCTTAAGCGGCCCGTGTCCGGAGTCGACCTGCGGCGAGGTGCGATCGCCCGGTCTACCCTCCGCGTGGGTACTTAGGTTGGTCCAGTTTGGCGAACAACCCCATCCCACGCGGGTGGCCGATTGGCACGATCGTGGTGAGGCCGAAAGGCCCACCCGTGACTAGCACCGGCGTTAGTCCGAGAGGGTCACGACAGAATTGTCCGTCCGGTGGGCGACGTGCCGCGATTCGAGTCACGTGGCCGTTCGCACGCCAGCGGGCGCGAATTCGCAACTATATATATATATACATATACATATACATATATATCTAACTATCTTAGGGGGACCGGGGCAGGGGAGGTGGTTAACAACAAGTTGAGAAATATTTCAAGGCAAGAAGAATTAATGTTGTACACGTCGCCATCCTTCACAGAAATACAATTTTTGAGGATTTATTATATTGGCAATTCAGTAATTGTATGTCCTAATAATACCAAGTCAGCATTTCTTAGACTATTGTATCATGTTACTTAAAATATTTGAACAACCCATGTATCGTTTGTAATATGCTTTCATAACATCTGCATTGTTTGATTATTTATGTCCAATTCCAGTTTACGTTTCTACTTGCACAGCACCTGGCCTTGTTGGGTTTTTTTTTTTTTTGCATTGCTGAATTTTACTGAGCCCAACCATAATTTTATTTCTTAGTCAGTACAGCAAGTTCCACTGGCTTTGTGAGAGGCTTAGTTCAACTTCAGTGGCCTGACCTTGGCTGCATATCCACATACGAGGTAACAGTCAGCTGAATTCAATGTTCACTTTTCATGGAGGTAATGAAATGGTGTTTATGTCTTATCAGAAAGTGTCTGCGGATATTTATCTCCCTCTCCTTGACGCCAAAGTCTCAGACTTGTTAAATCATTGGTATTCCCATGGAGTTGGCTCCTTTTAATATCTCTGTTCTGTTTTCTATTCCCTCTCCTATTTTGAAATAAAATAATAATTTTTTTTATCAAACACATGTTTCTTTGAACCTCTTCTCCAATTATCTCATGTTGTGGACTTTTTGGAATCACTTTTTTTGAAAAAGTAAAACCAGTTGTAAAGTCATGTGACAATATTCTGACATCCACTCCAAACGTTGTTTTATGATTGATGGTGTCGGATGTGGCCAAACCTCAAAAGACTTAAACAGTAGTAGGCTGCGACTCTGATGACGTTTTTCATCATGTTCAAAGGAGTGTTATGCAAGATTGGTTCTGAGGTTTTAACTGGTTTCACACTGAAATACACTTTTGCAAGTTGGAAGCCCTCCTGACTGGCATCAGATCTTTTATAGGACAATGGCTTTTTTTTTGACAACGAGATGTTGCCTTTTGAAATGAAACTCAATTGCTGTATTCCAAAAATATTCAATCTACTCATCATAATATATTCACTTTACAAAGTACCAATTTTTCCTCAAGGGGAAGGTTTGGACCATTACCTTGACAAATTGCGAATAATAGTTGGTTTGACTTGGCCACAGGGTAACGTTGAAGGATGTATGAAAACACACAGTGGCACTAACGAAATTAATAAGATTAATTGAATGGCATACCTCGATACATCCCTTTATATGTAGGCCGAGATTAAGGTATATGACCTCTTAACAGCACATCATCGGGTAAGCAGGATGGCCTCCTGGAGGTACGCACACTCGCCTCGAAGCTGTCTTGCCTGGGTTAGAATCCCGACAAAGCTATAAACTGTCATCCTGGTGTTTTACTGGCAGGGTGATTCATCAATGTGTGTGCTGTTCCTTGAATGCACTTTAAACGGGTGTTCCATCTGACAGCATTCGTTGGCGGACGCAAAGATCCCATGGTGTCCTTTGCAAAGAGTAGGCAAGCCATCTCTGACACCATGGCCAAATGACAAATTCCTGCCCAAAATAGCAGAGGGCATTGCATCAGCGGCACAGCCGCAACCTCAGCCAATGATGATACCCCACAGCCTTGTGCTGCACACAAAATAAGAAGCAAGTCATCATCCCTTGGGTCTCATTTTGTCATGAACAAGCAGAGAATTGAAAAAAATATTCAATGAAACCTGGCTGTCTCAAAAGCTATTTGAGATAAGTGCTGTTGTACTTAATACATTGTTGCTTGTGTCTTTAGATGTGTATATGTGGTCATGTGACCAGTCATGTGACACCTATCTTGCATGAATTACCAGAACATTGCCATTATTTGATGATTGTAGTGATGCAGTGACAGACTACAAATCAACTGTTGATCTACTTACCATTCATTAATACAAGCATATTTTCTCTCCACATTTTACTTGATTGACAAAGTGTTAAGGAAGAAGACGCAGTGTCATGATAGTTATGATTGTGAAACTTCTTAGGAATGAATGATCTTGGATAGTTGTTGAAAGGTTAAGGCCTTTATAGCCACAAAAAAGCTTGTCCTCGTTTCCACCAAAACCGGTAAAACAAGGTGTGATATATATTTGTGTGAATATTTGAAAAAATGAATGCAAAGTGCATGCCTCAAGCCTCATGGTGATACGAACCAGTGCTTGGTCCCCCTAAACCGTGCTGATTTGTAAAATGTTTCATAACCCTCTGAAAGCTACAATGGGTAATTTGCCATTACCTATCCAGTTGTCAATCAAGGTAAGAATTTGCAATTTCTTCAGTGCCGACGAAAACTCACCTTTTCTTCGTGAAAGACACCATGTAATATTTAACATCCATCAACGACCGGTACTCCTGAGGCTTAACGTCCTTCCAATGTTCACCCTGCATATGAAACACCAGGATGACAGTTTATAGCTAGGTTGAGGTTCGAACCCAGGCTACACAGGCTCAAAGGTGAGTGTGCATACTTGCTTTCCTGCAAGTCCATTGTATGAACATGACTGCAAAATATAGACATAGATATATTATTGTTACGGAGAAGGGGGAGGAATCCATAACTAGACTGTGGTAAGCGAAGTGTGGTCCGTGTGTTTCAAGTAGGTTAGATTGCCATGTAACAGGGATCTGTCAGAGTAAGTCATTTGATACAAGTAATGCTGATGAGGCAGCAAATGCAATTTATAGACAGGTTGCAGATTAATTATGTATACTTAAAAAAAAAAACTTTAAAAACATTATAACTTTATCATAAAACGTTTGTTTTTCACCAGATTTGCTTTGTTTCCTTGCAGAGCACCTCGGGAAACATCTGAAAATATATTCACACATCTGGCAGATGCTATGAATAAGCAGTCCTTCTTGGGGACAAGGCACGATGTCAAGCAATGAATGCATTAAATCATATTGCTCAATGAAGCTGGTTAATTTTGGCACATTCATAATTTTTTTTGTTCACTCAATATAATTCTGCAATCAGTAGAATAAGATATGTTTAATGCTTTGGAAATTTCACATTTTCTTGTGCAGACATGGAGAAGGAGGGAACATAGCCTTGATCGTTTCAAGTCAACAGGTATATCGGCTTCGTTATAAGACTCGTTATTTCTTTAAATCATCAGATTTCACAAGAGATTTGGACATTTATTTAGTTCGGATGATATCTGATCCTCAAAACAGAAATAATATTTTGATTATATACCTAAATTAGTCCGTGAGAGTAGATCGTGGAAAATCATATATTATGCATGAAATCGCTCCAAGCTCATAATTTGAAAAGTATAGGACTTACAAAAGCGATGTATGCAGTGATTCGTAGCTATGATGAACAGGCATTCAAAATCTGTGAGGAAAGTGAAAAAAAAACTTTTTCGTGAAGAAATCATTGTGGCCTGTTCTAAGTCAAGGAATGGTTGAGCAGGCCAAAAAAACATGGCGGCTTCAGACCCCAGCGAGGTTACCCAAGAAACGCCTTTAGACCCCAGAGAGTGAGGTTGCCGAGGTTCGCCTGATGAAGGATATAATTAAATAAGGCGTTAATTATCTTCAAAAGAGGTGTTTTAATTAACCCAAACACCAAATTTTCACTTTTGCACTTCCTTGGAGTTTTCTTAGTATGCAAGCAAAGTTTCAGGCTGCTAGGTTTTATAGTTTTGGAGTTATGGTTGAGACACACACACTGACTGACACACACACACACACACTTTTAGTAGTATTGATTAATTATTGTAATCGATATTCCTGAAGAGTCCACTTTACCCATTTCTCTACCCAAACCCTGAAGAGCTCGTGAAACACACCAGCCACCTCATTGACTGTAAAACGAACAACTCGACACACCAGCACATGGATGACTCATAAAATACATGCAGTAACCGTGTCCAAATGATCAGGCAGTTGCAAATGTGTTCGGCTGTCCCTCTTTGCCTGTGCCAGATGTCAGATGCTATGTTACGATGTTTATTGCAATAATAATAATAATAATAACTACTTTATCCTTGGTAATACTGAACAAAGGCAATATCACCATATGCCTTCCAACGAAGATACTACATGGAACACGAAAAGCAAAAAGCTTGTAGGTGAAGTCATATATGGGAAAGTTTGTGACACAAGAAAAAAATTAGTTTGTGGTTTCAATCATAGCGATTAACCTTTATTAGGTATGTTAGGGTGACTTGCCCTCGGGTAGTCTTCTCTCGGCGTTTCTACAGAGAAACAAGAAGAAAGAGACACAAAATGTCATAGCCTCTGTGGTTTTAGTAATTTTGCTGTGCAGAGTTTGAGGGCTTGCCCATATTTACAAGATGTATGTGTATGCGTAACTGACTTGAGTGGTCATGTGACAAGGTAGATTGCATACGATTGGGTTATTCGGTCATGAATATTTATGATGTGGGTCACAAAGTTATCGTGTGTAAGATTAGTCGGTCACGTGACATGTATGATGTTTTCGATTGGGAATGCAAATTTCGCACAGAAGGGATTCAATGTTCACATATTTTGGGGGAGACATATTGTTATAGATTCGGCGGTGGTGGGATTCGCACCCTACTCTTGACAGCCAAATGTTGAACATTCGGCATCGCTTAACAGCACCGCCGTCTCCGGGGTTATAATGCAGGCTAGTTCGGCACAGGTCTCGGGTCACGCGCCTCGGATCGCGATACCAAAGAACACCTGGGCCTTACCAGTTGGGGAAATAGACCCCGGCTACAGACTGGGTTTGTCAGAGACCGAGCGAAGTGTGCCAGTCCGTAGCCTGTTTAGTTTTAAATACAAATTGAGCGGATTGTTCCTCAGCACGGCACGGCTTGATTCAAAGTGGCAACTTTCATATGAATCAGCCAAATTTATTGGGGACACATCGGGGAAACATAACACAAGCAAAGCATTCACGAACGTTATCATTCGTCTAAAACCCGCTCTTAACTAGGGAACTACGGATACGGGTTTTGAAGGGAACCCTAGTGAGATAAACCTTCGTCCTTGAAGACATGCAGACAAGACACATAGTACTTGGTGATGCCTCATGGACGAGGGGAAAGTGTCAAAGGCACGAATGCGGCTCGTGAGAAGCCGATGTCAACGGATTTGAGCGCCCAAGCTCGAGCATACAGCGTGGCAAGATGGCGGTGACGGACTCCTTTTCATTGGCACCGCCCATGCACGCCGCGTGGCAAGATGGCGGTGATGGAGTCCTTTTGTCGCACCGCCCACGCATGCAGCCTCAGCGCGTCCGGCCCCCGAAAAATCGACGGCACAAGAGCGAAAGATCCATGGTGTGCTCCAGCATACAAATCCAGGCCTGGCCTGCTCACCAGATTAGGCCAAATCGGGGTGTAGGGCTCCACAGGCGGATCGACGGGATGGAAAGACGTGTCGAGCTGTGCCGGGAGCAAAGACAGTCAGAGGCTCCGTGGTTGGATTCAGGATGAACCCGGGGATGACCTGCATGCTGGGTCCATCGCCGAGGAGGAACAGCCGTCAAGTCACTCATCAAGCAGATCGCAGACTCGACACTGGGCAGTTGCTCTCGAAGCAGATCGCAGACTGGACACTAGCCGTTTCTTCCTTGCCTTCTCGGGGCTCGCTCTTCTGGAACGCCTCCGGGGATACGTGATTGGTCCATCCCTCGAGCCCGCAGCCGCTCTCCACCAATGGGCTGCCGACACGTCTCGCCGACCGACACTCTCAGAGCGCTGGGCGGGGGCTAGTTAGAAGGGGGGAAGGAAAAAGAAGCAAGGCGCCTCTCGGTACACCACCACTGTACGAACACTGGACAGCCTGCAACACCTCCCGACACACATGTAATGTCTGATTACCAAACAACCTGGCTAAACATGCATATAAGGGAGGATCTGGGCTAATCCTATATTTAGTAACCCACTAAGAGCCCATTTTCACAACAATATTGAGTTACACAAACAGTATAACATTTAATAATATTTATTTATGTATAAAATAAATTGCATAACTGTCGACAATAGAAAATTATCATTCAGTTGAAAGTGCTGTCTGATCAGTTTTTGTAAACTGTACTTAAAGGTGGCTGAGGTGAAATTGAAAAGAGTTATCAGATTAAAAAAAAAATTTTTTTCAGAAAAGATGCTTCATGGTATAGGTATGGAAAAAAAACCTAGAACAAGATCGGTAAATGCATGTCTGAGAAATGGTTGAGGACGTGTTCAATACCGTTTTTATTTTATTTTTTACAACTAAAATGGCCACCAGTCTAGCAGTCAGCCATTTTTGATCAGATCGCAAAATAAAGTGAGGTGCAAATGTATGCCATAATGTACTGCACTTGTGCCAAGTTTGAACAAAATCGGACCAAGCATGTCTGAGAAATGGTTGGGGAAGTGTTCAACATTGGGGTTATACAACTAAAATGGCTGTCAGTCAGCCATTTTTGATCGCTGAGCATGTTTGTGGGCTGCCCTAATTGGACGGCGCCCAGACATGTCGTCATCTGGCACCTCTTGGTCAGTCTGAAAGTCTCACATTCACTCCATCTGACCATGCAGTAGGCCATGCTGATTGGCTGTTTACCGAGTGGAAAACATCATTTATGGACAAAAACATCGTGGCAAGGTCATGAATATGGGGAGGAGGAAGAGGGGGCTTGGAAACACATTTGGGCAGTGAAAACAAGAGCTCTGCACACACTTTTTCTCAACACTCTCTTTGATTACGGGAATTACAACACGCTTATGTTGACATGCACGATGAAATAACTATTGTGATCTCAGTGCAATTTATCCCCTTGGCCAGATCCGCAACAACATTAAGGTTCATACAAAGCAATGACAAAAAAATACTCTTTACCTGCATGTCTAATGGACAACTCCACTCCCAATGCAGCTGTTACTGTGCCCAGGTACATAAATCAAGGTGAATAAGCGGATAAACAGCACAAAATCAGACATATTCAAATAGCATCTGCTCATCTTTCCCACGAGTATGACCCTGGTTTGCCATTGGAGAGTATTTTAGTGCCAGCAATGGAGAAAGGAGAGGAGAGGGGTGAGTGGGGGATGAGAAGAAGTCAAACATAGCTTTAAAAATGGCAAAAGAACTCGACACAACATCTCGATTATCCGCTTTGTAAATACATCATCGTGGCGAGTCTCACTAATACAACATAACCATAATGATTTACTTAGTGTGAACGACACAACCTCAATTATGTGCTGAATAATTACAGCTCAAGTTCTATTATACGTTTGGTAAATAAGAAGGAACAAAATAAAATGTTGGTTTGCTAACCACTCAGAGGCTTTCATTAACTGCTTGGTAAATATAGTCTGGTTATAAAGCAATGGCAGCAATTATAATCGCAGTTTGTGAAATCAAACACGTGGAAAACCCACGACAAATGTGTTGTGTGTGCAGGCTTTGGGATTACAAGACTTTGGGCACATTACGAGGGAGTGCAGTGACAGAGGGTAAGGGGAGAGGGGTGGAGGGAGGAGAGTTAGATGAGTTGGTGGTGGGGTTCCCCCACTCCCCTGATAAAATGATTATTTATTTTTGTCGGCAATAATGACAATAAAATCAGTCAGAGAGCATTTGGAAAGCTTCCTGTATTTCTCTCTTCCAGACGTTTCCACTTGAATTTGTTTTTAACAACACTGTCAATGTTTTTTTTTTTGGACTAAAACTGTGCGATGCATTTAGGGACATTAATTGGCATATTTACGTTGGGCACAGCGTAAGTCGCTGTCGTCAGCAGGTAATCTAAAGGCCTGGTTTGTCGTACTCATGTGGGTTCACCAGACTCGGTGGTGTGATGGTTAGAGTGGGTTCACTCTCAATTTGGGGGGCTGGCAGTTCAATCCCCTGCCAAGTTATACCAAAGACTTAAAAGAAATAAATGGGATGTGCTGCTTCCTTGCTTGACACTCAGCAATAACAACTCAGCAACAAGTGCTCCTAATAATAACCAGATCAGGTTTTGTGTGGAACAATTATGTGGGTAGACATGTTAAACTCTTCAAAATAACTTTCACACTGATAATTATCACCAGTAATACATGAAAAATCATATCCAAATGACATGAGCACCAAATGTAGAAACTGCAGAGATAATGGTGATGAGTGTGTGTATATGTATGTATGTATGTATGTATATATATATATGTATATAGATATATGGAAAAGCACCATGAAGCGGTGAGTCGGTGAAGCCGTCCATCAGTCAGTGAAAACAAAATGCCCATAAATCATGTCCTGTTTGAACATTAATTCCTTAAGACCCCTGAAGACCCAAAATATGCATTTGGGGACATTAACCCGAGGACTCAAAAGAACCCGAAAACCCTTGAGACCTCTTCGACCTGAACACTATTTAGACCCCTTGCATCCTTTAGACAGCTTAGACCCTTGACCATTTCGACCACATGGACATTCTTAAATCACAATTTATTTTAAATAAATACAATCTCAGCAATATTGCAAAGAAATTTGTACAAAAGAAATGTTTGTATTATGATTGGTGTAAATCATGACCGTAGAGCAAATCTGTGACGTCAATCTCTGCAACGACGTGTGAAGAGGTGAGCACAGCGAGCCGATCCACGCGAGTCTATAATATATGAATGCAAGTTGCCAGATTGTGTCTGAGCACGGTAAACCTCGTAACCACAGCACGTACAATGCTGAATGATACCTCATTTAAGAGCTCTTGGGTCCAGACAGTGCATGCAGAAGTTTACAAATATCGTTATTCATGCTATTTTGAGTTATATTCATTTTTGTTGTGCATGTGGTGTATATGCTCAATCGTTGGTTTGCACCTCTACCGGAAGTAAAAAAAAAAAAAAATACAACCTAAAACTATTCTGTCCATTCTGTCAATGCATAATTACCTTTCCATCGATTTACCTTACCGAGAAACCTTCGCAGTCTCAACAGTTCGTGACTATTATGCTGTGAAAAGAAAATCATAGCAAAAAAAAACAAACAAATTTGAATTGCCTTGCAAACAGAAACTGAGACTCCTTACTAATGTTCCCAATATATTTTCATGCACGTGTGAGGTGAACAAAAGAACATGCTCACATGGTAACAATGCCTTGTGTGAGTGGAAGCACAAAGTTTCACGGGAGGTGTATAATCTGTGTCGCTGGTTTGCACACCGCCCAGAAGCAAAAAATAACATGACCATAAATTATTCTGTCAATTCCGTCCAATGAATAATTACCTTTTCATCCATTTTTTTCACCGAGAAAACTTAATTCTGGTGGAAACGAACGAATTATCCTATAATATTATGCTTCCACTTTCTTTTCATGCACATATTAACAGTGTGTGTGTGTGTGTGTGTGTGTGTGTGTGTGTGTGTGTGTGTGTGTGTGTGTGTGTGTGTGTGTGTGTGTGTGTGTGTGTGTGTGTGTGTCTTTTTATCTCTGTCTGTCGATTTATCTATCCATTTATGTGTTTGTTCATATATGTGTGTGTGTGTATATATATATATATATATATATATATATATATATATATATATATATATTTTTTTTTTTGTTTACGTGTGTGTGTGTGTGTGTGTGTGTGTGTGTGTGTGTCTTTTTATCTCTGTCTGTCGATTTATCTATCCATTTATGTGTTTGTTCATATATGTGTGTGTATATTTATATATATATATATATATATATATATATATATATATTTATATATATATATATATATATATATATATATATATATATATATATATATTTTTGTTTACGTGTGTGTGCGTGTGTGTGTGTGTGTCTGTGTGCGTGCCTTCTTTACCTATCATTTTGTCTGTCTGTCTGTCTGTCTGTTGTAAGAATGCCCTTGTGTAATGCAATTTTGTTTGTTACTTGGCAAAGGATTTTTTTTGCCAAGTATGTTGGTCTGTCGCATTTGTCTGTGTTTGTCTGTTTGTTTGTCACACGATTTTTGGCCACAGTTTTCAAGCAATCATTCTGAAATGATTTGTGTATATTGTTGATCGGCCAAGGACAGCAACACTTACTTTTGGTGAAGATCCGAATCCGGATCCGGATTTGAGAATTTTTTCAGTGATTCTTCACCATTGAGAGGTCGGGCTAAAAACAATATTGCATGATATCTCAAAAGGTTGTGGACCGATTCGGATTAAACTTGCTGAACATGTTAGGTGTGTGAAAAGGAATAATTTATTCGATTTTTGTGAAGATCCGAATCCGGATCCGGATCCGAGAATTTTTAAAGTGATTATTCACGACTGAGAGATGTGGCCAAAAACTATGTATCGCATGACATCTCAAAAAGTTGTGGACGAGTTATGACGAAACTAGGTGGATGAGTTGGTTCGGTGGGTGACAAGACCAAGCCAATTCGACTTTGGTTTCGGTCTGGATTCAGATCCGACCTATCAGTGGCAGACAAAATGTAAACTATTCAGCCTGGTGGAGGTCTGCGCTCTACCAAGTGCCATTCCATTTTGCCAAGTGTCACTCGATGAGTGATTTTTCATTCTGTCTGTCTATCTATCTGATGTTGGAATGTGCTTTCATTTTTATGAGGGGGATGGGTGTGAGGACAGGGAGTTGGGGTTCAGAAGGGATTGGGAGAGCAAATATGGGACAGAGTTTGGAGGGTGAGGACAGGGAGTTGGGTTTGGAAGGGATGGGGAGAGCAATGGTGGGACAGAGTTTGGACGGGGAGGTTGGCAGGGGGAAGGGGTTTAAACTTTGGATGGGGGTGGGGTTGAGGACTTTTGGTGGGGATGGGAGGTTGAGGTGGTGTGGTGAAGGTGGAGGAGTTGTAGGGGGGGAGGCAGGGGGTTTGACGGGGAGTGGGTTGTGGTGGGATTGGGGGTGAGTGTTTTGAAGCCTTGGAGTGCGGAGGGCAGGAGGGAGATTAAAGCCTTTGTGTTGGGAAAGTGAGGTTAAATACTTGGGAGTGGGCTTAAGAACTTGGGGTTTGAGAGCAGGGCTTGAAGACTTTGGGTTGAGGACTTGGGGCTGGGATGGTGGGAAGGGGTTGAGGACTTGAAGTCACATTTTACATGATGTGGGATTTCCAATGGTCAATGCCATTATGTTGTCAAAGAAGATTCCTGTCAAACTCCCAAAATATTCCACTACTGCATATTGGAAACTAAATTCTCTGATAACAGCCCGGTGAAACCGGGTTATCTACTCCTTCATAATCATAATAATAATAATGATAATAATTTCATTACATGTGATTTGTAAATGACATTGTGACACCTTGCAATGCAAGAGAATTTCCATAACCTGGGTCGTTTAAATGTGTTTATGTAAGGTGCACGCATCATTGATGACGATATCACCATAAAACCATCTGCTTCATGGAGAACAGAGACTGATATACAGGGGAAGCAAATTAGGTCTCAGATTACTTCATAATAAGCATATTCATAAATACGTGGTTTATTAACAGTTTCTGCTGATTGAATGATTATTCAAAACAATTGAACTCATCTGAATGATCTCTTGTGATACTAACCCCTTCACTCTCTTTGACATGTACACATGTCCTCCCTTTTCCAAGGGCTACATGGATGTTGAATTATGCAAGTTCACATTAAAAAAACGAAGCATGACATGTATAGATACTTCTTATCCCTGATTATACTAATTACCATTTAGCTCGTTATGTTCTTCTTGCTCGACCTCGTGTGTGGCTAAATGACATTTGCTTCTGTAACTTGATTCACACTCCATTTCGTGTCGAAGAATGAATCGCACACACTCAATATTTGCAGCACTGTGCGGCATAATTTGAACACATAAGAGTCATATATATATATATATATATATATATATATATATATATATATATATATATATATATATATATATATATATATATATATATATATATATACACACACTCACACACACACACACACACACACACACACACACACACACACACACACACACACACACACACACACACACACACACACACACACACACACTCCAAGCAGGGGAACCCAGCATTGCCCCTTACTCTTATAATCCTGTTGACGTTTTGAAGAAATCGAATTTTATTTTTTTTACAAGTGCCTAAAATACTGTTACGGAAATGTCCCTTATTGGACTACTAAATATAGGATTAGCTCAGATCCCCCATTAAATGCATGTTTAGCGAGGTTGTGTGGTAAAATGTACGTTACATGTGTGTCGGGAGGTGTAGGATGCACGCTTTTATTGTCCGTAGAGTGGTGGTGTGTCGAAGGAGCGAACGAGAGAGAAACGAAGGCTTCGTAAAAAGGTTGAGTTTGTAGAAAACATTTGGGTTTTTCGAGGCGTGCTCGGGGTGGCTTCGAAGCGAGCGAACGAAGGCCTCGTAAAAAAGTTCAGTGTGTGAATGCAGTTGCTCTCGAGGCGTGCTCGTGTTTTGAAGAGAGCGAACGAAAGAGAGGCGGCCTGCACGTCGAAACGGCAATCGACTCTTATGAGGAGGTGATTCTGCCGTGAGAGAGACAGCAGCCGGCTTTGAGAGGCGAGCGTGTAAAAGGAAAGAAAAGGTGATTCTACAGAGAAAGAGACTGAGAGGACGGAGTTGAGAAGTCGGGCTTCGAGGCGGGAAGGCAAGAGAGGAAACGACGGAGCCTCTGATGGTCTCTACTGACACCAACGGATCGACACGTTTGCCGATCCGCTTGCCAGAGCCGGGCACCTCGATTTGGGCCTTGTCTGGTGAACAGGCCAGGCCTGAATTTGTGTGCGTGACCTTGGGAGAGATCGGCTGAGGCTCATCGTTGATCTGGCGGTCTCGTGCCATCGACCTTGCGAGGGGTAGGTGCGGAAAGGAAAGAGTGCGGCGCCGCCATCTTGCCACGCGGCGCGTTCGAGCTGGGGCTCGAATCTGTGGACATCCACCTGTTGCGAGCGACATTCGTGCTTTTGACACTGTCCCCTCGTCCAGGAAACATCACCAAGTACTCTGTCTTGTCTTGCATGCATGCTGTCTGTCTGTCTTTGCCTGCACGTGTTGTATAAGGCATATCTCAGTAGGGACCCCCTCAAAACCTGTAGTCCGTAGTTCCCTAGTTAAGAACGGGTTAAAGATTGTTCATAAAAACATTGTCCTGAATGGTTTGCTTGTGTCGGGTTCCCCAATAAATCTGCTTGATTTGGATGAAGTTGCCGCTTTGAGTTAATTCGTGTCGCGTCGAGGAGTTTTGTTCGTCGAGCAGTAAGGTTCGATTGGCATATAAAACCAAAATGGTTACAGACTGGCAGAAAACGCTCGGCATCTGACACAACCAGTCTGTAACCGGGGTTCTATTTCCCCAACTGGTAAGGTACAAAGATTACGTTGGGATCGCGATTGAAGACGCGTGACCCGAGGCCTGTGCTGAGCCGGCCGGCGTTATAAACCCCGGAGACGGCGGTGGTGAGGGTGGCGCCAAGAGTCGGGCGAGAATCCCACCACCCCGGATCCGCAACAATACTTCCCTACACCCACGAAGGAATGGGGTTGTTATTATTTTGTGCAAGCAAATAACACCAGTCACTTCACTGACAGGAATACGAAGAAAGGGGGGGGGGCAGAGAAAGAGGGGAGAGAGGTGGGAGAGGGAGAGGGAAAGAGAGAAGAGGAAGGGGGGGGAGCAAGGTTGGTGGGGTGGGGGCACACGCAGGGAGGGGTGATGAAGCAAGAATGAAGGGGTGGGAAAGGAAGGAGGTGAGAGGATAGGAGAGGGGAGAGATAGAAAGGAGTGGGGAGAGAGAGGAGGAAGGGGAGGGAGAGAAAGGGGAGAGCTAGGAGGAGAAAGTGAGGAAGGGGGAGAGCGATGAAAGGGAGGGGAGAGTGATGTTTCACCACATATTGCTATAGACTCTGGGAGGTCGGGGGTGTGAGGAGTCGGTGGTAACAAAGAGGATGGAGGAGCAAGGAAGGGGAATTGGGGAAGGGAAGGGGTGTGCTGGACTCATGTTTGGTGGTTGGACTTCAAGGAAAGGGGAGTGGTTGGGGGGATTGGGACTTCAAGAGAAGGGTGGGGGGATTCAACTTTCATTTGGGAGGGGCACTTGGGGGGAAGCGGGGGAGGGGGGGATTGTCACGTCTGCTGCATTAGAGCAGGATTGAACGAAATGGGGTGCATTAAAACAGCATGTTAAAACAGGACAGCAAAACCAGCTGTCACTTTCAAACAGCACATACCATTTTAAAAGAGATTATAACATGGGCTTCCCTTGAGGTATGCAACTCACACTATGGCTGCCACCCAGTTTACCTGCTCTGGAACTGGATCTCTCCGAGTGGGGTCACACACTGCCAGATGCCCGTAGCGCCAAAGAATGTGTGAACTAGACAAACGAACACCCCTCCAGCAGCCGGATTTACCGCTGAGCCCAACCCTGCAGTCCAAACCATGAAACCCAGCTCAGGCCAAGAGACCGTAGAGCTCATCGCACCCCAGCTGCAATGCTTATACATGCCCAGAGATGCCAGTGTTTTGTCGCTTTATTTAATTTCAGTGCATGTTTTACAACCAAGAATCTCTCAATCTCAATCAAGAAAGAATAAGCCCCAGAATCTCTCAACCCGAGCCGAGTCCCAAAATTAAAACCTCGGAATTGAACCAAGCAGCAGCCCCGACCACCAAAAAAGTACCCATCCACCCAACCCGCACATTTCCCGGCACTCTGGGCTGAAAACACAACACAAACATCATGGAACAACATAACCACTTCCAAACCACAACATGATCACCTGTGGGAACTTATCACAACCACCCATTGTTTATCACTTCATGAAAGTTGAAAAAGGGGTGGGGGAGCGAGGACAAATGAAGAGATGGGGGGAAGGGATGGATGGAAGGTAAAGAATATCCAAGCAGCTTGTAGAGCACTTGTCAAGTGGCTTAAGCACTCAAGCAAGCATTCCAATGAAACAGTTTATAAGGAACGCAGGCTTGGCAAGCAATTAGCAATCGCCGATCAGTCATCTTAACCACCACCTCGAGATGCCCGGAGTGTCAAACAATGTGCGAAATGGACAAATAAACACTTTATTTTTAGTAGTCAGAACTGCTACTAAGGTCAATTCCACAGTTTATAATTTGAAATTTGACTCAAGTTAAGATATGATGGAGCTTATGACATGTACGGAAATGAAATAAAGCTATGAACATTGTCGTCTCAGGTCATTAATAAGCATTGTGATGTATCCAGTGATCCGTAGGTATAAAGATGAGGCATTCAATGATATAAGTGATGGAAGTTAACAAAAACCAAAAAACATTTGAGAACTTTTTCGTGAAGAAACCGTTGCAGCCTGTTCCAAGTCAGGGCATTGTTGAGCAGGCCAAAAATGGTGAATTAAGACCCCAGCAAGGGAGAGTGGGCTGACAAAGGGGTTGACTAAGGATGAAGCCTTGATAAAGGATAATTAAACAAGGCCGTTAATTATCTTCAAAAGGGGTATTTAAATTAACCCAAACACCAAATTTTCATTCACACACTACCTCGGATTTCCCTTGGTATGCATGCAAAGTTTAAGGCTGCAAGATTTCATGAGTTTGGAGTTATGGAGGAGACACACATTGACGGACTGACACACACTGACATTAATTATCACAGATGCAGCCTGTAGAAGCTGGTCGCATCATTGCTGGGAGTGTGGCTGTGCTGCTGATGCAGTGCCTCCTGTTTCCAATTAGCTGGTACTCATTTTGCTGACCTCAGAAGTATGACAGGCTGAGTCAACCCACCTGGTGTAATTTAAAGGCATGGCATGGGCTCAATCTCAAGACCCTAAGATCTTAAGCCAGCCACCTTAACCATTAAGCCAACACCAGGCTTTAGGAATGGGGTCGGGCATCATTTAATATTATCTTTCACATCGCTACAAAGGCACGAGAGAACGCTAAAAATTAAAATAAAAAAGCTCCAAGTTTATATTTCTTTACAGAATTTCTTCTTTGGCCTAAAACACTTCCTGGTTCACTGATGAACCTCTCTAAACGTTTGACGAAGATCCATTTGGCCATCTGACAAAAATGGCGACACACATACAGACACATCATGTTTTCTAATTACTATTAACAGGTACTTTCCTTTTTTTTCCCCCGTTTTCCTTTCATGGTGAAAATTCCCTGTGACCCCTGAAGTTTCCCTCCCTCTCTGCAGATCTGCTGTTGTCGACCTCCAAAGTTCATTGATGTCAACCCTCCCTTGCTCATCCCGTGAATCTTGAGGTTTCTCACCTGCCCTTGACTTCTTAACGTTTGATTTCTTCATCTTTACTTTCATATATAATCCTCTCTCGACAACTTCAATCTTTTGCTCCAAAGAAGGGTTATACCCCAAATGTCAGCCTCACCTTGTTACCTGCAGAAACTTGCAACTCACTGAATACAAAATTCTTGAACAACTTCTGGCTGAATATCCGATTGTGCATTTTGGGTAGAGCTTCTTATGCTTGCACCGACATCGTTTCCATGTAATCTCAGATTTCATGACATTTTTCTTGTTAGTTACATCAATGAGAGAGAAAAAAAAAAATCTTTTGAAATGGAAATCTCAAGTCTGCGAACGTTGCACAGCATAAAGACTATAAAGATCCAGTCGACGTTGGCTTTACTGCACATTGTATTCATTTATTTAGATGGTCGAAGAATAAGTGCAAGTGGTCCTTCAATTTGCAGGTAAAATGGATTGAGTGAAAGTTTAGCTCACATGCGATACCAAAGGGATAGCTGTTAATCCAGTCTGTGCGCGGCTTGTGTGCAAAATAATTCAAAAGTCAGAATTGATATTCATTGTGATGCGTCTGCTCACCACAGGATAATGCTAAACCGATCTATTCACACTTACGAAAACTTCTTTGTAGTTCCCAAGAGATCAGATGAGAGATGTCATCAGGGATTGTAGAGGTAATTAGTCCTGCCTTCATTTTCAGGTGTACATGAGTACATAGATTTGGTAAGATGGCAGGCAAGAAGTTGCTTTGTTATGGGGGTTGAGAACGTAAACCCGAGTCGATATGCTTTTGAAACCGTCCCAGTTTGATCTCCAATAAAAGCAAATCAGTCATTCATGAAATATTTACATGTTTGATACCACGTGATCATGAATGCTTGTTGTTCATTAGTTTGGTAAGAAATTGCATTTACTGGTTTTATGTTAATAGTACCAAGTTGTTTGTGTTATGAATAGTCTGCAGATACTTTGCATGGGAAAAGGCAATTTATATTAAAAGACCAATTATATTAAAAGGCCAATTATGGGAAAAAGACATTTGAGTTAGTCTGTGAAAGCCACAGTGGTTTTGTGTTCTCAGCTGTTCACCTATGACCACACTTTGGAAATTCACACATATGCACTGTTCATGGATAATTAATTGCTGTTCTTCAATTGTATTTCATTGTAACATTATTCATTCTGATGCATTAAAAATATACATACATATATATCTTTAAACTCGCAAAGGTACCCGGTGTTGCCGAGCAATGCCAGGTCCCTCCTCCCACCACTTCCCCTCCTTCCTCCCACCTTTCCCCTCCTGCCTCCCACCCATTCCCCTCCCTCTTCCCACCCATTCCCCTCCCTCTTCCCACCCATTCTCCTCCCTCTTCCCACCCTTCACCCTTCCTCACTCCCTCTTCCCACCCTTCACCCTTCCTCACTCCCTCTTCCCACCCTTCACCCTTCCTCACTCCCTCTTCCCACCCTTCACCCTTCCTCACTCCCTCTTCCCACCCTTCACCCTTCCTCACTCCCTCTTCCCACCCTTCACCCTTCCTCACTCCCTCTTCCCACCCTTCACCCTTCCTTAGTCCCTCGTCCCACCCTTCACCTTTCCTCACTCCCTCTTCCCACCCTTCACCTTTCCTCACTCCCTCTTCCCACCCTTCACCTTTCCTCACTCCCTCTTCTCCTTTCCTCACTCCCTCTTCTCACCCTTCCTCACTCCCTCTTCCCACCCTTCCTCATCCTACCCTTCCCTCTTCCTCATCCTACCCTTCCCTCTTCCTCACTCCCTCTCCACCCCCCCCTCCTCACTCCCTCTTCCCACCCCACCTCAATTCCTTCTCCTCCCTCCTCTTCACCTACCTCCTCTCACCCCACCCACCCCCCATCCAGAATCTCATCCCACCCATTCCCTTCCATCCTCCCACCTCACTCTTTCCATCCCTCCTCCCACCTCACTCTTTCCCTCCCTCCTCTCACACAGGTATCTGGAAATTGAACGGGAATTTTTCAAAGAGTAAATTATTAAAAATATTATTACAGTACGTACGATACTACTACACAATAAAATACAACACGGAAAGGTCTGGTCTTCTTTTTTTCCTGTGGAGCACAAGGCTGCGAGTGGCATCATTGACTGAGGGTGTGGCAGTGCTGCTGATGGGACCCCTCTAACCCTTGAAGGTTAGAGCAGTGGAAATGGAATTGGAATTTGTGACCAAGATGCTGGGGATAGCTCCCCTACTCTACGTGGATCTTTAAACGTGGACACCACGAAGGGATCTTTAATGTCCACAAACTAATTCTGGCAGATGCGATGCCAAGTTTAATGTCAATCTGACGGACGGAACACATCTTGATTAGTCACTCTACCTATGAAACACTGGGATGACAGTTTGTAACTTGGTTGAGATTCATACCCAGGCTAAAGAGCTTAGATTGGAGTAGAGTGTGCGTGCCTCTCGGCCATCCTGCCGTGGAGTAGGGACGCATTGCTTTTGTAGCCACTGAAAACATTTTTCAATTCTCTCTTGAACTCGTAATTTGGTTTACTCATTCTAATCCTCTAATTTATTTTGCCTTCCAAACTCCGGGGATTTCCCCCACAGAGAACCGAGCGGCAGTCGCCATGCACAGTGTTCGTGCCACAGGAGTTTCACATTATTCGTTATCTTTTCTTCACTCAATATAATTGTTGGAACAGAAGAACAAGTTAAGTTTAATACTTTGGAAATTTCACATGTTCTTTTGTAATTCTGGAGAAGGTGGGAGCATAGTTTTCCTTAAATAAATATGCTTAGTTATAAGAAATTGGTAATTTCTTCACATTTTCAGACTTCACTCCAGATTTTGTCCATTATTTAGTCCACCAGATCCGATCATAAAATCAGAAATCATATTTTAATGATATACTGTAATTGGTTCCTGAGACTAGATTGTGTTTCCAAGGCAAAGCATAGCAGGCTGAATCAAAATGGCGGCTAAGACCCCTGTGAGGAGAAGTTGGTTTGACCAAATATAAGCCTTTCATGAAGGTAAGACATTAATTATCTTCAAAAGGGGTGTTTAAATTTACTCAAATATCCAATTTTCATTCATGTGCTCCCTTGGATAGCACTCTCACTCCCTTGTAAGAATAGAGCATGGACAATCCCCATAAGTTGCCATCCATGGGGAGGAGGAAATTCTTCCTGCAGGCATGAGAGTGAGTCTAAAAAAAATTAGCTGAAAAAAAACGATGGGCCGAGGCCGAAGGCCGAGGCGAAAAAAATTTAGGCCGGGGTTCGGGGGCCGCCCAGGCCCCCGAACGCTAAAGGTTCCAGGTGTTCTCACCTGCATTCTACTGCATTTCCTGGTCCCTTTTAAGAGGATTGTGTACAGTGTTGTCCTTGTTAACAGGGTAAAAGCACTGAAGACAATCATTGAAGACATGAAATTCATCTTGCAAATTATTAATCAATGTTGTAATGTAAATTGTCAAAATTCATTGTACAAATCAGGAATCAATCTGTAGGATAATATTCTTTCATTGTCTTTATAGCAAATTAAACAAAGTTAACAATAATTGATACCAAGTTGCATAATAAGTTTGCATAATAAGTGGACAATAATTGATACCAAGTTGCATAATAAGTTTGCATAATAAATTGACAAAAATTGATAACAAGTTGCACTAAAAGTTTGCATTTTAAGTTCACAATTGGTAACACTGTTGCATCCACTAGTTGTTGAGTTCTTGAGTCGATAATGTCGACAGGCGCCAAACCACTGAACAATGTTCACTTCTTTGTCTTTTGGTTCAGGTTGTGCTTTTTCTTGCTTGCACGTTGGTGGGAAAGTCTTGCCTTCTTTGCAGCCTTCTCAGTCAGTTCTTTGGTCTTGCGCTTGGTCAACTTACTGAGAGCAGCTGCACCCACTTCTCGCCTTCTTTCTTCTTCTTTGTCCCTCCTGTCTGCCAGTTCTGCCTTGTAGGTTTTGTAGGCTCCCTCATGTTCTTGCACAGGTCTAGGTCTATGGGACTGTGCAGTTTGTCAGTCCTACTGTAGTACTCCACTGCAGTTTTTCCTGATGATCGAAGATTGTACTTGACACTCATCACTGCGCTGTAGGTCTCCATGTTTAGTCGGTGTGATCTGACATCCAAGACATCTCCCATGAGATTGAAGGCACTCTCAACTTGTGGCCCATGGAAGCAGGACAGCAGAGCCTTCACCATTCTTGAGAGAAGGGGGTACTTTCCAGCTTCAAAGACCTTGGTCCACCAGTCGTCGATGCGAGCAGACTCATCTTCCTGAGCTGGTGGCAGGCTAGAGTCGATCTGGAAACTCCGAACCTCCAGTTCAAAGGCATCACATTCCTCTGGTGCAAGGACATTTGTCACTAGGCATGGAAACTTCAGGAGCTGCTCCTGGCTGACAGTGTGCCCTCTGCTGAGTGGATAAATTGCTGAGGCACTTCTGAGGACAGCATACTGCAGGGGAATTTTCTTCTGGAGGTACTTTCCACATGTCACATAGGCCTTCTTCACACTCTGCAAGAAGTCATGCACTTCTCCATCTCCACTCCGGGCAGTGTTGACAATCTCAAACACACCAACTCCAAGAAACATCTTCTTCACTTGTAGCAGGTTGGCTTTCTCATCCAGGTCGAGGGTCTGAAGTCTCTTGCCTGAGGATGGCAGCTTCTCAGGTTTGACAAAGCAGGCCATGAACTCTCGGACAAGGTCCACCTGCTGGTCATTGAGCTTGTGGATCAGTGAGGCCTTCATCTCAAACAGGAGGACGTACTTCTTCAGCAGCGGGAACACTGATGTATAGAACATCAATATCAGTCTCATCAATTTCTTCTTGTGGAAGACTCGCTGCAGTATACGCTCCTTTCGTGCCTTGCCATCTTTGGTCATATTCTTCTTCTTCAGAACATCATGGATCTGGCGTATTCTCTCCTTGGCTTTTGTGTCTACGTGCCTGCGATGGTAGACCTCCACAACCCGTGACAAGTAGTGTGTGCGATTAGCTTGAGAGAGGAAGCCAAAGTAGAAGAAAACAAAGGCATCCCACAGCCACAGAGTGTCAACACTGACATCATGCACATAGAGCCACCTGTGACTGACATACCGCTCTGGCATGGTATACCTGACACCAATCAGCCGACAGATTTCCTGCAAGAACTGCTTTGTCAGGTGACCACTTGAAATCATTGTAGATGTCAGAGAGCATGCGCTCTGCGAAGTTTTCAAATTCTTGGACGCATTGTGAGCATGGTGACAGGAGTCCCCATCTATGTCCAACATGTGTGGGGCATTGTTTTCCCTGATGCGAACTTCGACTCCTGACTTGGATCCCCGCATGACTGAGCAGAAGTCCATGAGGATGGATATGCAGTTCTTCCACGGTAGCTCATACTTCTTCAACAAGTCAACCAGTTCCTGGTGCAACGAGGCACTGTCCACTTTGATCACAACAAGGGACTCGAGATGCTGCACTATTGACCTGCTTATGCAGTGGGCTGTAGTAACTGGCCAGGACACATAAGACCCTCTGATGGTTTGTGCTTGTTGACTCATCAATGTTCAGAGAGAAGTATTCCCTCTGCAGTGCTGATATCAACTGGTGATGTACGGGATGTCCTTGTCCAAACCTAAGCTTGTAGGAAGCAGATGTCCTGTCCATTGTGAGCTGACCAAGGGCCTTTGCATCCAGGTTGAGTGCTTTGGCCAGGCTTATCAGTTCAGGGGCAAGGCTGAATGGTAGGGAATGCTGTGCGAGGAAGGCAAGGACCATGGCTTGAGCATTGGATACCCTGTCACCTATTGGTACAGCAGGCATCGGTGTACAGGGGATGGGGGCAGTAGAAGCAGCAGTGCAAGAGGTAGTAGAAGGTGAGGAAACACCTGGAGAAAAAGCAAAATCCAAAGCCAATGCAGAGTAAAAAAAAGAAAAGCCAATCACCATTTATAATACGTGCTTCAGAAAGTGAATACAGTGACCAGTACAGTGATTACACTAAGCCTCAGACTATTAGTCATTGCCAGGTGCTATTGGTGGTTAACAAGATTGACCCAATTCTGAGTTGTGGCTTGCTTGCCAATTAACATAATTTATTGCTGTAGTGAAAGTGCACCACACCACACTACACTACATTGACAGCATAGATGTCTACTGTGTACATGTATACTGATAACTGTGCATGTATAAAGCCCAAGGCTATATTTACCAGGAAGACTGTAATTGGATGCCCGGATTCTCCGAATATCACGATGCTTCTTGCTCTCCGCATGGGATTCCAATGACTTGTACCCACGTCCTCCATAAACAATCTCCTTTGAGCACCATGTGCATACAGCCTTTCCTGGCTGGGCTATCTTTTGAATGAAAGTCCCACAAGCCACCGTACCGCATGGCATATGCTCCAGCCATTCCCACTTCCAGGAATTCTTGCAAGTCTTGTCAATTAGTGCAGCCAAACAAGCATCACAATCCTGTAACAGCCTGCGGCTACTGAATGCGGCCATGTTTTAGAAGCGACCTTGACCTTGCACACTCGGAACACCACGCCTCTAGCTCGATTAATGCTGCTGTGACAGTTTCAGGAGTAATGCGGCGAGGTGGTCCGAATGTTATGTTAATGAATCTGGCAATGACGTCAGTGCAGAGTGCCAGGAATCTGTATTAGGGACCTCGGAATACTTTTTATAAAGATCGTCGGCGGCGTGAAATCACTCCCAACAATTGACTTAACCCCCCCACCCCATACCTCCCCTATTTTTTTCTCAACAGATTTGTGCTTAACTCAGGAACGTTCCTGGGCGAATAAATTTGCGGAATTCTGCGAAGTCGCAGAATTTTCTCATGTCGGGAAAGAAAATGTGGTCACAAAGGTGGTGCCATTGTTGTGATGTTGCTCGCACTCAGAGTGACCCGTGAAGTAGTAGTGCTTCCCCCAAGCTTGGTGGATGTTTGTCCCATCTAACAGTTGTGTGTGTGTGTGTGTGTGTGTGTGTGTGTGTGTGTGTGTGTGTGTGTGTGTGTGTGTGTGTGTGTGTGTGTGTGTGTGTGTGTGTGTGTGTGTGTGTGTGTGTCAGCTCCACTATGAGCCTTAGATCCTGCAAAAAGAAAAAAGTTAAGGTGAACATTAGATTTTTAGGACACGTGCACTGATGCCGTCTGGGCCTGTCACAGAATCAGAGTCAAGATTTCCCAGAAACCTCTCCACCTTCTCAAGTGGGGAAAAACAAGATATAGTAGCAGTTTGGTATGAGAGGGTAGGGTAGGTATAGTGAGTAAGGGGTTAGGTACACAGGATTTGGAACCCAAAAGCAGAATTGAGCCATTCAGCCTTCTCACACGCAGTCATCTGTGTGGTGGAGTCTGTGGGCCTACGGGGAAGGGCATGGTGGTGTGGGAGTGGTCGGAGTGGTCATCGTATCTGCAAGGGATATAAGGTGTGCGCGCCGCCTGAGGCATCATAGTAATGCTGGAGTCGTCCGGCTCGTGAGTGTGCTAATACGCAATAAAGGAGAGCCACGGGCAGAGTACGCTCGCGCTCGTGCTTGTGCACCACAGCCCGGCTCGACTGTTCCTCCGCATCGTGTCTGCCTGCTAAGCATCTTTCATTCAGTACATTACAGTTGGCTGACGAGGATCTTCGGATCGGCGTGTGCAGGGCGGTTCCAAGCTACGGAGCCAAGGGTCTCGCCAGCACGAGCATGGCAGAAGGTCGGGGCACGGCGCACGGACGCGTACCCGTGTTCGGGGGAGATGAGTTCGAGTTGTTTTCTGAACAGTTAGGTTGCTACTTTCGGGCGAATGATGTAGAGGATGAAGAGAAATGCAAGGCGATCTTGCTCGCCTTGCTATCAACGGAGCACTACCGGCTGCTGAGTGATTTGGTGGCTCCAAATAGGCCCAGTGATGATGTGCTATCCTTTCAGGACATCGTGGCGAAAATGAAGACCCACTTGGCGCCAGAGAAGTCGTTACATCTCGCGCGGTTCCAGTTCGATCATCTCGCTAAGGGTGGCGAGGAGCGCGTTGCGGACTTCGTAGCACGGGTGAAGCATTCGGCTGTGCCGTGCAAATTCACGACAGAGGAGCGTCCGGCATGGCTCAGAGATCGTTTTATTTCTGGTCTGCGAGACGCAAAGATGGTAGCAGCCATCCTGCGGTTGACCGACATCACATTCGACTCGGCGGTCGCGACTGCTTCGTCTGTCGAGCAGACACTCACGGATGTCCGCGCCATTGCTGGCCAGGACGTAATGAGTAGCTCCAGCTGGGGCATGGCGGCTAATCCCGAGGTCCACGCGGTGACCGCACAAGTGCCGCAGGTCGCGCAGCCCGGAGTCCGCGCGATGGCTCAAGTGCCGCAGGTTGCACGCACGCCTAGCGGTGCGGGACGAGGGCGCGCACCGCAGCACGGTCGCACCGGGAGCAAAGGGGCACCGCAGCACTGGGAGCGAAGGGGCACCGCAGCACGGTTACATCTGGAGTGAAGGGGCTTTCCGGGGGTGCTGGGGGTGTGGGGGACCGCACCTGCGACAGATGTGCCCGTATAAGAACACCGTGTGTTTGCATTGTCACAAGGTGGGACATTTGAAGCGTGTGTGTCGGATGGCGGGGGCCTCCATTGGGGTCTTGGATGACGAGGTGCGGGAGGACCCCAGTGACCTGGAGATCGGCCTGCAACCGGGGCATGACGATGCCGGCGAGCCTGAGCAGGAGATGCAACCACGGTTGAGTCTGTTTTCCGTTGGTTCGGAGATGACGACGCCTTTCACGGTAGAGGTCGAAGTGAATGGCCAACCGACTGTGTTTTGCGTGGATACCGGGGCTGCAGTGTCGGTCATGGATGAGCAGGCGGCTCGTGGTCTTCGCGGTATTCGCCTGGTCAAGATGGCCTTGTCGTTATACACGTACACCGGTGAAGCGATTGCACCGCTTGCGAGGGCCGACGTCTCAGTGCGCTACCGAGATCGACGCGCCCAGCTCTCGGTGTTCGTTGTACGAGGGGAGGGGCCCCCCCTTTTGGGTCGGGACTGGCTGGCGCACCTCGGACTGGATCTCCGGTTCGTACCTCCAGATGTGCCAGTGCTCTCTTCGAGGCCTTCGTCGAGTACCGAGGGCGAGGCTCTGGCGGCGGGAGCCGCATCGATGCAGCGGGAGCGACCGTTCGTTGCTGCCGGCGGCAGTGATGTGCGGTTCGGGAGTGGGGAGAGCCGTATCAGCTCTCGCGATGAGTTCCCGCGCTTCGCTCGCGATGAATTCCTGTGCTTCGGCAGTGTTCGTGAGGCAATGCGCGTCGGTGTTGTTCAGGCAGCTTCAACAGGTGGCGGTGAGCCCGTGGCGTTAAAGGGAGTCGCGAGTCACAACATCGAGTCGACAACCAAGAAACGGACTCGTGATGTGGGTTGTGGGTTGTTGTTCATGGCATATGTGTTTTTCCTTGCTCTAGTGATGCAGTTTAACGTTGTTGAAATAAATGCCAGCAGTTCTCGTGTGAAAGTGGATTTGGCGGAGATCAGTCAATGGGGTTGGTATTATGATCAATGTGAGGTGGGAGCAGTGGTGGCAAATAAAAAGGTTGGGTTGGCCTTCCATTGTCCGGGCCGCAGGTAGTTTCTTTGTCATGTGCTGGGAGGTTATCAAAAGACCGCGCTGTACGGAAAAATGAGTTTGCAATGCTTCGAGTGATGTTCGTAGTGATTTATAACGAGCCTATGATTGAAGTGTGGTTTAAATGGAATTGCGACCGTCTAGCTGCCATGTGGGTCTCGGAGATCGACTCGGAACCAAGATTGGTGCACTGGTCGGCGTTACCCCCACCTCTGGTTGCGAGCGCAGCTCTCTGTGTTCGCTCAAGGCCGTTTAGACGGGCGTTGGCGTCTCAACTGATAGTGGTGCGTGAGTTGTTTTGGAGCATTAAGTGCGTACAGCCAGCGGCGCTGTTCAGCGCCCCCGGCCAAGGTCGATCAAGCCTGCCGCTGGCGCCACGGCTTCCAGACAGCGGGCTTCCGGCCTCGGAATGTTTATCTACGTCGGGTCTGCCTGGGGGGAGTGGGCCGGAGGCGTTTGATGGTGCCGGGGGAGGTTGGCTCGAAAGATCGCCACGACCTCAGCGAGGGCCATGTCAGCATGAGCCGCCTGGGGGCGTTTCCGCTGGGTAGGGCTGCTGTGTTTTTTTTCGCCTTGCTGCTTCATATCGGTAACACGGCCAGAGTTTGGGAGGTGCTGTGTCTTCGGAATTTGGTCGGGGCAGCTCCATTAACCCGCCTTCACGCATTATATGATGTGGTGTGCTGTTATACTTCGCTGTTTTCATTTTATTTTCATGATTATTATACCGAAGTCCTTTGTGTTGTTTATGCTTCTTATAATGGTGATCATTTAATAATCATAGTTTTAGGGGGGAGGAGTGTAGTGGAGTCTGCGGGCCTACGGGGAAGGGCATGGTGGTGTGGGAGTGGTCGGAGTGGTCATCGTATCTGCAAGGGATATAAGGTGTGTGCGCCGCCTGAGGCGTCGTAGTAATGCTGGAGTCGTCCGGCTCGTGAGTGTGCTAATACGCAATAAAGGAGAGCCACGGGCAGAGTACGCTCGCGCTCGTGCTTGTGCACCACAGCCCGGCTCGACTGTTCCTCCGCATCGTGTCTGCCTGCTAAGCATCTTTCATTCAGTACATTACAATCTGTGGTTCCATTTTTAACGAGGGATGGGATTGGGGGGAGGGGGGCACACTCCAAAGACAGACTTAACAAGGGCCACCAGGTCTGTGAAGGAGACTGATTTGAGAGTTCACCTTTGTGGTTGGACAGATTTTGTTTTTTTGCTTTACTGAGAGTGGATACACACTTGTTCTGGGCTTTGCGGAATGATCTGAGGTTGCTTTCGGTTGGATTTTCCTTCGAGGAAGAGAAGGGAAGTTGTTTCAAGGCAACTGCTTCACCACAGGATTGTGTACCAGGGGCAAGAGGATAGGTATGATTACTGCAGCCGAGATGGTATAAATCTGGACATAAGAGAAAGCAATGTGTGTGGAAGGATACCCAGGCAGAACTGATTTCAGGAGAGGTGGAAATGAAGGACCAGTCTTGACATGAGGGCAGCTTGCAGTCTCTGCCAGTCAGCTTGGGTGAACTGCTCGACTCTACGGTATTGAGGCAATTCTCTGGCAAAATCCAGAGAGATGTAGACTCTCACAAACACATGATCAGATTAATGCATTGTACGATTGTTGATACACACACAAGAAGTGTGTGTGCATGTTTTATAGGAGACATTAAAATTATAAGAAAACAAGTATATACTGTATGGAGGTTGATTTAGAACTCCCCAACCTGTCTTCCCTCGAGTATTAGTAGTCACATTTGCCATATAAGAGTGAGTATAATTGCACGACAAATCAATTCCAGAGACAGCGTACCTGGCCATTGTCTGCATATTTGTTTGTTCACTTCAATGTGAAACAAGTCACTGCAGCATTCCGTTTTCCCATGTTCAAGAAATTCCATATGAATTGAGCAGTGAAGGTGCCAAATCTCTATTACCGCAAGCTTTCCAGCTGTTTGCCAAACCGAAAAATGTATTGGTGGTGAGCAACAAGAATGTCTCCACTCAATGCAAGTAAGAGATTGTGTCATGTATGGACCCAGGTTTAAATCACCACATTCTTCAAAAATATCATCTTTTCTCTGGTACCGCAACAGAAGTTCTTTACAATGGCAACACGATTAGCCTTTTGATCAAATGTGAGGTACATTGGTACCCAGGGTGCACAAATCCCATTTAATTTAAAATGGGAATTAATGATTGATCCACACTTCCATCACTGGGATCCAATTTCAGGTGTCGTATAAATCCATAAAGTCATCAATATTTGCTGTTTAATGCAATATGAATGTTTGCTTGAGTGACCACAATTGGTTGCGTGCAAGAATGCTTAATATCGCTCACAATTTAATGCCCATTTTGAACTAACTGTACCATTTAAACACAGAGCGACATGAAAAGGATGAATTACCAAATTGTGCAGACAGGTTTCAGTTACTTTTAGCTGGTTTGATGTTTTCCTTCACAAGGAACTTCAGGATACAGCACTGTTACACAATACATGCAACGAAGTTGGCCACCATAACAGTTTTACCCAGAAGCCTTCTTGGTTAAACTCCCAAAACTTTTTTTTTTGACACAATGTTGAGGCTTGCATGAGAGCTAAGACAGAATGTACAACAAGGGGAGCAGAAGATAAGAGGTGTGGGAGAGAGGACAAAACAGTGGGGAACAGAGACATGAGGAGATCTGAGGAAGGGAGAAGGATGGGACAGGGTACATAGAGTAAACAAGATGGACACTCCAGGGACTTTCAGGTCTTTACATGAGAGGGACTTTCAGGAAAATATAAAAAATGACCGTTTTTACAGCCATTTTTCCCTGCTGTGCAGGGGTTGGGCTTTTTCTTGAGGCAATGTTTTATGGCCGGATGCCCTTCCTGACGCCAACCCTGGTCGCCTCTTACGACACACAGGGATATGGTACACCTATTCTAACCGGGGCATACACCGAGACCAGTACACTGGTACTCACTTTGCCGACCTCAGATGGATGACAGGCTGAGTCAACCCCCTGGTGTTAATTCAGCAGCCAACGGGACTTGAACTCAGGACCCTGGGATCCCAAGCCGCCACCCGAACCACTAAGCCAACACCAGGCGGGACTTTCAGGAAAGAAAGCAGGAAAATTGAAGGAGGTGGGTTTGGGGTCAAAAAAATCGTGGTTTTGGATGGGAGAAGATAAGAGGTGGTGGTGAACAGCTGTTTTGAAGAACTGGAGGGAAGAGTGGAATTGAAGAGAGTGTGGGAGTTTGTTCCAAAGGTGGGAAAAAAAAGAGGAATGGAAGAGTGAAGGTGAGCAGTGATTCTTGATTTTGGTAGTTTTATCAGAAGGGGGTTGCTGGAGAACCTTGAGCATCCTGTGGAAATATGGGGGGAGGGGGGGACAGTGAGGGGGGGTGGAGAGGTGAGACCGGAGAAGAGCCGGAAGAAGACAAAAAGACCACCGACTTGTCTGCGGTGAGTGATTGAGAGACCCAAAGACTCAGCCTCATCGCGGGAGATACCAATGATCCTAAATGCCTTGGTTTCCACGGCGTGAAACCGGGAAAGGTGAGGGAAGGGAGCACCAGCCCAGAGGGGAGAGCAGTACTCCATCAGGCTGCGGACAAAAGATTTGTATGTGGTCAGGAGCCCAGGTGTACCAAGGAAGGACTTTGCACGATGGAGGATGCCCAGTTGGCGACTGGCTTTGGAGGTCAGGTCATGTATGACAGCATGCGCCAGAGTGGCGCATCACTGCGTCCACTTTCCACCGGTACTCCAGGGGCCTCCGTCTGGCCATCCTTCAGGCAGATGCCTGGCCCATCCCCATCTCCTTGAGATGCTGATCAACCTGCTGCAACTATGAGGTACGTGGTCGGCCCATTGGCCTCCTCCACTCACGAGACTCCCTCTCTGAGAGAATCTGGTGAGCTGGATCAGCATCAAGAAAATGAGCCACATATCCATACAGCCGCAGATGACAGTCACTGACGATGCAGGTTACAATTCTCATCGAGTGTCTCTCAGCAACCGCTCGTTGGACACAAGGTCCGACCGGCGATAAGCAAGGATTCTCCGAAGAGACCTGGTCCCAGAGGAATTAAGTCGCCGTCTCAGATCCCTGGTGAGAGTCCAAGTCTCACACCCATAGAGCAAGACTGGGAGCACCAAGGACCTGAAGACTCGGAGTTTCGTCCTCCCACACAGGTACCGGCAGCGCCAAACCCAATGCTCCAGTGAATCCATGACTCCCCATGCCCGACCCAGACGTCTATTGACCTCTGGCTCACAGCCAGCAGAGACATGAATACCACTTCCAAGGAAAGTGAATCTGTCCGCGACTTCAACATCTTCACCACAAACAGGTACAGACAGGAGAGCAGCATCCAATATGTCATTGAAAGCCTGGATCTGATTTGACTGAGAAACCCATAATTCCAGGGGCTCCCACTCCTCATTCAACACCAGGAGGGCCCCCAAAAGGATATCTCGTCTCTGCAAAGATGACTGCATCATCTGCGAAATCAAGGTCAGAGATCTTGACATTCCCAAATGATGCACCGCAGGCTTGATCTCTCCAACACCATCCCCAAAATCCCATCCATACAAGTGCTGAAAAGTGTGAGGGCCAGTACACACCCCTGACGAATTCCAGTAACACCTGAAAATGTCAGAGGTGGGAGCACCACATCTTACAGCATGCTCAGTACCAGAGAATAGTTCAGACATCAGATCGATAAGTTTTGTTGGCAACCCACGAAGACCAAAAATCCTCCAGAGGGCATCCCGATTCACTGAATCAAACGCTTTCAAGAGTTCAACATAGGCTGCAAGCAGCCCCTGCCGAAACTCTCATCTGCGTTCCGTGAGGACCTGAAGAGCAAGGATACGGTCAATCGTTGACCTCTTTGGTGTAAAGCCTGACTGCTCTGGACGCTGGTGCTCAAGCAGATGATGGCGAACCCTATCAAGAATTATCCGAACAAAGGCATTGCCCGACAGCGAGAGCAGCGTCACCCATCGGTAGTTGTTGCAGTCTTGGCGATCACCCTTCCCTTTCCAAAGAGGGACAATAAGGCCCCTCTTCAAGTCAGTTGGGAAGAAGACTGTGTTCCAGGCAGAACACAGAACTGCATGCAATGACACAAGTGCAGCATTTCCACCAGCCTTGAGAAGTTCAGCATGGATGCCACAGATCCCTGGAGCATAACCCCATTTCAACCAGTTCACTACAGTCTGTGTTGCCACAAAGGAAGGTGGACCACAGTTGATTGGAGGGTCAGCAACAGAGATTGTAACACCCCTGAAATCCAACTCAACAGCATGTGGATCAGCCTGGTACAACCACTCAAAGTAACCGGCCGAGCGGGCCTTCACTTCGGACTCCTCTGTCAAGAGCCCACCACCCTCTGCTCTAACTGCAGTACACCGAGGGATTGGCTTGGAGTAACACAATGCGCAAAGTCCCCTGTCAGCAGGACGAGAATCACTTCACCACAGGTGATGCTCCACCCTCTCATAGATTCGTTGCACCGAAGCCTCCTTTTCCACCCTGAGTGCACATCCAGTTTTATGCCTCAGCTCCCTGAACAGCACAGCTCTGCCATTATGCCTGGCCCTGTGACTGGGCAATGGTATCCAATGTCCTTGAGGGACAAAATTCCTCTTCGCCCTCCAGTGACTTCCAAGACATCTACTGGAAACATCAAGTATGGTGGTCTTGAAGGCTCTCCACAACTCTTCAGGATCCCCCAAAGTACCCAGACCCCCAAAATCTCCACTCAGCCTATTTGCAAACTCCTCAGCTACCCTCTCATCCTTGAGGTTGCCAACATCCAGCCGAGACTGGGATGGTACCATTCTCCTGGATTTAAGGTGCAACTTAAGAGTTGCTACAACAAGCCATGTTCAGTGTTGAGGAACTGAGCACTCTGGTAGATCCTGCAGCGACCATCAATGAGCACATGGTCAATCTCCTTTGCCAAACCGCCAGTGTTGGAATACAAAGTCCGGCGATGAGCCTGTGGATGCTGAAACCATGAACCAGCCAACCTAAGTCCATGACTTCTTGCAAAGTCAAGGAACTTAATGCTATTCTGGTTTGGAGTTCCAGACCCATGGGGACAAATACACATCTCATAAGCAACCGTCAGTTCCAGTCGATGCATTGAAATCCCCCAAGACGAGAAATATATCGTGCCTGGGGCACTGATCAACCACAGACTCGATAGTGGCATAAAATGCGTCCTTCACAGTGAGATCACTCGCCTTAATTGGAGCATATACAGAGACCAGAGAAATGACACCCAAGGAGTGACGAATCCTTCATCTCATAATACGTTCATTGACTGGTGTTACCTCAATTATCATTGGAGTCAGCTTATTGGACACAACCACAGCAACTCCTTGGGCATAGTAACTATCAGAGCGACCAGACCAATCGTAGGTGTAACTACCCGCCATGATCTCGCCGCAATCCGGTCTCCGAACCTCAGAGAGAGCTGCAATACCGATGTCCAAACGCTTGAGCTCAGATGATAACAGAGACAGGTGATCATCCTCTCTTAGGGATAGGACATTCTAGGCACCTACCTGAAGGAACCACCTCAGGTTAACCCAAGGAGACTGCCGTCTGCTGGACGACACCTCAGCACCACCCCAATACACACTACCACAATCTGACTCTGGAAGGTTACCCCTTGGTTTCCCTCCTATCATCAAAGATTGGGGGTCCTGAAGGCTTTGCCCCAATCCCATCATCTGGTGAGCTTCCCCACAAGGGGAAGCTGCACAGGTTGTACTCCCACGGAGTGGGTTTTCAGATTTTTTTTGCTGCTTCTGGAATGTTAACAGTGGGCAATTTTGATGAAAATGAGAAAAAGAATAGGGTCCAGAACACTGCCTTTAGGAACTCCAGCTTGGACAGGAAGAGGGGATGAGAGAACTCCATGAAGGGCCACACATTTGCTGCAACAGGAGAGGAAGTCTGCGAGACTTGCCATACATCTCATTCTTCTGTTATTCCTTTCTCCCACTTGTTTAACCTCCTTCCAAAGATGGTGGTTGAATCACATTCTTCCTTCCAGGGCTTCAAGCAAGTGGTACACCACCATCACGTCATCCCCGATCCCTACCTGTAATCCTTTCTTCCTCGATTAACCTGACCTATCCCAACACCCTTACTTGGATATTACATTGTTTCCTCTCCTCCTCTTTTCCTATCCATTATTCCCTTGCTTATTGTATCCAAATGTGGTGACATTTTTCCCTCTGTCACCTTGCTATGCCATGAACTTCGATCTTACATAAAAAAACCTGTTTTGCCGCTGTTGATGTATAACTGTAAACCGCATGTGAATGCATGATCACCCTGTGCGTGCAAAGCGAAAAGCGGGCTTTAGCAATTGGTTCACTTTGTGTGTCTGTCTGTATACAAACGTCAATTTTATGGTCGAGGAACAATTTAATGTTAATTGAATGTTATATTTTAAACATGAATTGGAAAACGAACCTGTAGTTTTGCAGTACTTTAGCTCTGAATTTGTCCCGATTGTGCATGCACAGAGAGGAGTGAGACAATTTTTTCACTCTATCTGCCTGTCTGGAAGTCAAACAAAATTGAAAATCATTCCAAACAGGAATGTTACTGTTGTTGAGGACATCATAAAGGACACAAATAACAAGCATGAAGATCTAATGTAATGTGTTAAATAAGGTGACGTAAAAGACGCTGCAACAATGGCGGTAAATTTTCAAATTCCTTTTTTCTTCCACAACCTTTAAAATCTTTATTTTATTTCAATTGAATTATATGCTTGAACACTGTGGAACAAATCGGCTTATTGGTCCTTTCAAGATTCTTTCATTTAGCAATACTTAGACAAAATATTATGGTGGTGTACATGCATTTTATAATCCATCGTGGGCAAGTCGGAACGCCTGCGGCACGCACCCATTGGCCTCCGTGGCCTGTCAGGTGAAGCTCGATGGGCTGTCCCGATTGGCGGGCAAGCCATGGGAATTCCATACCCGTGGTGCCCATTGGCTTTGGGCATGCAGATGTCCATATATGGTCACATACCAACACATTTGGCCTAGTTATGCTACATTGTTGAGCCACGGTGTGGATTACTGCGGGTGATGGAAATTTGCACATGGACAGATTGTACAACGGAGATCTGTTGAAGAATGTAGGGAAAGGGGAAAGATGGGTCTTGGACACTGACACTGGGCTGGGGGAAAAAAGTTAATTACTGGAATTAAAACACACTTATTTCAACATGAACAATGAAAAAATAACTATTCTAATCTATAACCCATTTTACTCCCGAGACTATATCTGTAACAATATACTTTGTGGACGAGAGGAATGACCTTTGGAGACTAAATATTGCAGAGGACTGAAATAATAAATCTCAAAATCCAAAGGCTTAATTTTGGTTTGTTTGTATTTTCTCAAATCAAGTCACCACACCCGATGTTGGCAAAAATACAGTCTGACATCACAATCTGAATTTTGTGTTTATTTTATTTTGAACTCCATAAATCCTGGTTGAATTGTAATATTTTTTGTTATAAACTCAGTATACCTTGGTATTAATGTAAGAATAATGTCCATGATAAAGTGTGCTGTCATGTATTCTTGCTATCATTGTTTTTCAGGTTTATTTTTTAAGACATTTGTTATGTGCATATTTCTCCCAAGCGGAATTACGAGCCTTTGAATCATGTCGTGGTGACGTTTTCTGGCCATATGCTTGCATGTAAATCATTTCAAATTTCTAAAGCCGTTTTAATGCTGAAACTGTCTGAAGTACCTTTCTTTTTCAGCACGTTTCGTTTCGGTATCATCAAAATATTATTTAATTTGGTCAAAGAGGGATTTATTTTATTTTTGCTTCTTCTCAATAACATCAAGGTTCATTGGAACAGTGAGGTGACTGATGCTAAAATGGCAACATGCTGACAATGGGTTAGTAAGGCCACATTAGGACATGGAAGGGTATTAATGAACAGGTAAAGAGAAACGAGATGGTGTTGTGCGGGGGAGTGGGTGGGGGGGGGGCAGGGTTCTAAATTTCTAAATTATGGTTACCTACATGCATAAATGCAGCTGGATTTTTGATGGTGCACTGTGTGAAAGTAAAAGAAAACGTCAACTATGTTGAAATGTAACCCAATAACTTTATTTACCACTCTGACACACACACACACAACACACACACACACACACACACACACACACACACACA
This sequence comes from Eptatretus burgeri, assembly GCF_056783735.1. Taxonomy (NCBI): domain Eukaryota; kingdom Metazoa; phylum Chordata; class Myxini; order Myxiniformes; family Myxinidae; genus Eptatretus; species Eptatretus burgeri. The sequence continues at coordinate 124,648,008 of NC_140963.1, read as the reverse complement.
CACACACACACACACACACACACACACACACACACACACACACACACACACACACCTGTGCTGCACCAACCCCAGTATCATCACCCATAAGCCCAGTATCGTCACACACACACATAAGCCAATCTCCAATGCATCATAATACCCATGTATGTATAAACGGAGCAGTCCATGCATGTGTGAAGTTCCACCCATTGGTTTGACAGTTCTTCTGATTCCATACACAATTTATATATTTTACTCTTTAGAACCATTTAGAACTTTAGGATGCACCCTTCACGATTACCCTTGAGAACCCCTTTCTCTCCAGCAGCGCTTTTACTGCGGAGGTTACGCAGGTTTGCTATTATTTCTGACTATTTTCTCTTAAAATTGTGTTGGGTTTCTGTGAAGTCGGTGATAGCATGATAGGGGAGCAGAGAGCATTAAATATTCCGCTGTTGCGATGTGGACATGCTCGTTTGCTTTTATGACCGGGAGGAGGGTGAGGAGAAAGATGATAGGACAGCTTTGGAAAGGGGAGGTTGAGGCTTTGGGGTTTGGGGAGGGGGAAGTAAAGATGGGACGGAGTTTGGGTGGGGGAGGTTCTGAGACTTTTTTGTTGAGGAGTTGTCAGAATTGCATGTGCAAGTTTAGTCACAGCAAAAATCTAATTTTGTGTGTGATTGTGTGACTGTGGGGGGGGGGGTGGGGGGGTGACGCAATCATCCTTCGGGTGATGTGCTCGTGCCATTTAAACTTATCCAGTCCCTCCACTGCCACTACCTTTCCACGGAGAGCATTCCATGCATTAACCGATGTTCGACCGAAAGACCCCTGCCTTAAAACTGTCCCAACTCCCATTTTCTTTACCCTCGAGCTATGGCCTGGTCCTCAGAATGTCCACTTTGATTGATGTGGGAACATCCACAACCACTGGTAATGCAATGGACACTTTATTCCCCTGCCCATAATTACATGTCATGCAATGGTGCTGACCTGACCTGACCTGAATGGTGCTGGCTGTATGTTGAGCTCAGCCATTTTGCCAAGGCTAATCAGACTCATTATACCTTGTGGCAGAAAATTATAACATTGCACAAGGTGTGATGTATTGTGTGTTTTGTTCATTAACAAAGTTACAAGTTGAAAATTACTCGTTACAAAGTACATATGTGTTTTATATGAACTTACCATTGAGATGTACGGCATATTTAATGACCAATACCAAAACATGACATTGATCAGTGTTGTGTTCCATTAGCAAGCGGCTTGCTATTGCTTTCCAAGCCACCAACCGCATTGCAAGCCGCTTGGCAAGCAATCAAGGGAGGTGAGTGGTGAGCGGTAAGCAAGCCACTTGCTAACGGAACACGCCTCAGGATTGGCATCAACCCGGAAGTGACGTGTCCGCCATGTATTTCTGCTTGTTATAAATATCTTACTGGTGTGGTCTAGATGTTGCATACATGACAAACGTGTTAAAATAAGTGAAACTTACCTCGTGTGCGAAGGCCATAAAATATTCCTGCAAATTTTGACCGACATTTTTTTCTGGGATTTAGGAATCCCTGCTGAACCAAGCGACCTATGAGCGATGGCGTAAGAGCCTGTAGTGGTTGTTTGGTGTCTACCGATAAACAAGGGGGTCGTGAAAGTGATCCATCTATCTATACATTACTAAAACTTTCATCTAGTATGTATGTATGTGTGTATGTATGTTCCCGAAATACAGCCAAAACGGTACACGATAGCACAAAAATTTTTGGCCCACCTTACTCACCATTCGCCTGCGGTGTGCAGTATCAAGTTTCGTTAAAATCAGGCAACGAAAAAAAATATTAAAAAATCTATTCCCGATTTAGTCAAGTACTCTTCGGGAGAATTTGATCAATGCAAACAACCTCAGCGGCATAGTTTGCTGGAGCTATTTTTTTTTTCTTGAAATGATTTTTTTTTTCATCAACCGCTGTCACAATGGGAACCCAATGGGTTCACGGGTCATCTAGTATCTATATATTAATACTGAAGGACCAATTTTGTGCTCCTCCTAGCGGTCGCGTCACGGTTTTCTCGATACTGTGACCTGGACTGAAAGAAACTTCGTACCTGTAAGAGTGCATCGCGCATAGTGGCAATAGTCAACTTTCAACTCTGAAGCAGAATAAACACTTTTTGTTGAGATTGGGGCGAGGAGTGAAGAGGCGGGGGGCAGGGTAAACAAATTTTTGGCCTAGGTAAGCAAATTGAAAGCGGGAGACAGGGGGAAATGGGCGGGGGCTGGGTTGAATGAGGCGGAGTTGAGTGTAAGGGGGTAGACAGGGGGGTGGGGGCCCGGGGGTAAGTGGGGCGGGGAATCAAAAGACGGGGGGGGGGGAGTGAAGAGGCGGGCCTGGGGTAATTACATTTTTGGGCGGGGGTAAGCAAATTGAATGGGGGCAGGGGCGGAGGATGAGTAGGCGGGGGCAAGCACACCCTGTCCAGTCCATGTCCCTCGAGTGTGTGTGAGCTGGTGAGGGTGGTTGAATGAACAGAATCCGTCTGTGACGGGGTTTCAGCTAGTATTACTAAAACTCATATTGTATATATATGTATGTTCCCGAAATACAGCCAAAACGGTACACGATCGCGCAAAAAATTTCAGCCCATCTTACTCACCTGCGATGTGCAGGTGATGTGCCTGCGATGTGCAGTATCAAGTTTCGTTCAAATCGGGCAACGAAATAAGTTATTAAAAAATCAATTTCCGATTCAGTCAAGTACCCTTCCAGAGAATTTGATCAAAGCAATCAACATCAGTGGTATATTTCGCTGGAGCTATCTTTTTTTTTTCTTGAAATTATTTATTTTAAAATCTCAAACATTTAGTATAGACAAAGAACGATTTCTTTTTAAGCATAAAATAAACCACCATTTTGATCTAATACTTCCGTGTTCATTACCTTCGCAAACTTTGTTGTGAAAGTTATGTTTTGATCGCTGTGTATTTATTTATTAATTTATTTGTGAATATGTGTGTTTGTTTGTTTGTTTGTTTGTTTGTTATTCGCATAACTCCAAAAGTATTGAACTGAATCGCAGCAAATTTGGTGGGATGATTGGTTATTATCCGAGGACCATTTGATAGGATTTTGGGAGCGATCGGGTCAAAGGTCAAGGTCAAGGTCAAGGTCATGAAAAGGTCAAAATCGTCTTTTTACCATAGCGCGGTCAATTTGTATCCAATTTGCATGCAACTAATGCCAAAATGTTCAGAATTCAATGCCCCATCTTGTGACATGACACAATGACGTAATAACCCTTATTAGCGGTTGGGAGTCAAAGGTCAGGGGGGGTCATGACATTGCAAAATGTGCGGTTTCAGTCATAACACGGTCAATTCTTATCCGATTTGCATGAAAACAACACCAAAATGTTGAGTGTTCTGTTCCCCACACTCTAATACCAATTACAAAATTAAGAGTACAAAGGTGAAGGTCGAGGTCATGAAAAGGTCAAAATCGTCATTTTGCCATTGTGCGGTCGATTTTTATCCAATTTGCATGCAACCAATGCCAAAATGCTGTGAATTCAATGCCCAATCTTGTGATATACGATATGACACAGGAAATTTCATGTTTTTAAGCCATCATAACACATATGAGATGGCAGATGTAGTATGGCATTAAATACCCTCACAATCAACGGTTTCTGGGGCAGGGGGGCAAAATGTAGCGTTGGGGAAGGTATGCGCTCTACTGAGTGCCCGTTCTAGTTGATAAATAAAATTGTGTTTCGAAGATTACACACAATCATTTCTTCGACTTTATTTTCTCCGTTTTATGTTTTCACACTGAGGCGCAACATCATGTTTAGTTCAAATCGGGCAACGAAAAAAATTATTAAAAAATCAATTCCCCATTCAGTCAAGTACTCTTCAGGATTATTTGATCAATGCAAACAACCTCAGCGCAATAGTTTTCTGGAGCTATCTTTTTTTTTTTAATCAACCGCTATCACAACGGGAACCCAACGGGTTCACGGGTCATCTAGTTATAAACAAAACTGCAAAAGCTCAAGTAATGCTTAACTCTTTATGAAATTTTTGGTATTTCAGACCACTTTAATTAAGTAAAAATCCAAGATAAAACTGTTCAATTCAAATGTCAAATCATTGTTAATGGTGCAGTGACATGAAAAAACGGAGTCTTCCACTGGAGATATTTGAGAAGGATTTTAAAGATTTTCTGGCCAAATGGAGGAAGAAGCATTGTGGCACAGGTCAAAGAACAAAGATGGTGATCGGTTGGACACAGAATGAGAAAGCAAGTTGGACATTTGACTGAAGAAGTCATGTTTTGGGCAACATTGGGGTAGAGGAAGAGGGGGATGCCAAGGAATACATGGAGGAGAATTGATAAAAATGAACTTCAGTTCAGTAATGTACTTTTCATCGGTGCCAATTAGTTAGTACTTTTACATCATGAACTTTGTTCCATTTACTTGTCTAACCAATGGCTGTAGTGTCGGTGTGTTTTTTTTTTAATATGGTTTCGAACCAATCATTTTCCCCACACTACTATTGGGCTCTTGGACCTCCCCCTCAGGGGACGAGTGGTGAGGGAGGCTTTGAAGGGTGAGGAAAAAGGATAACGATGCTTCCTGCCTGGCAGCTCACTATTTTGCACCATTGTGGAAATGACTCAAGGAGGTGATTTTCTCTGGAGTTAAACAAAAGTTCACTGAAGTTAAACTGCATTCGTAACCCAATCTTCAACAACACATTTCCTCTCTTGACTCGCAGAGTTTCAAACCACGTGTCTGTTTGTGACCCTTTCCTCCAGCAGCATGTCTGTACCACGTGCCGTGTCATGGCTCTATTTGTAAGGGTTTTCACTCCTTTCAACAGTAGGACTTCTATCACCGAACCTCTTATGGTGAGCAGCTTATTCCCACAAGCACTGGCCATTTATGCCACCCGATCACCGAGTGGATCATATTATTTTGAGGACATGACGTCGAATTGGCACACTTGTGATATGACATTTCTTGCTTCTTATTGAACTTGTGACTATATTCACCAGGACTCAAGCTTAACAGCTCAACAGATTATGGGACATCGCTCAGACTGGACAAAGTCATCAACCTTAAGCGGTGAGTCGAAGTTGATAACTCGGATTTTCCATCGTTACAAAGGGAACTTGCACTGCGATTGAGAAGCCTCATTACAGCCCAACGTGCTGAAAACACGATGCCCTAAATAAGGAAGAGTAAAACTGGATACACGCCACAAATGCCACATAGCCGAGTGGATGAAACACGTTATGGCTTATTTGCCAAATAAAAATTGGTGTATGTAAAATTATTTCTGTGCACCTGTTTTGAAATTTGGGTGCACACTGTGATGGAAGATGTGGGGAGGGGTGGGGGAGGAGGACAGTAACCTGCAATTAAGAGGGTTGGGTTAGGAGAGTTAATGGGAATAGAAAATATGGGTTGGGACTGGGGTGATTTGGAGGTAGTAGTGTTGGTGCTGCTGCTTGAAATCCTGGAGGCAAGAATACAATTGATAGCCTCAAGAATTCCGTTCCACAAGCAGGAGCAAACAAGAGCAAAAGGTGTTCAGTGAGCGTGTATTTTGGAATTTTAATCCAGAGGGGTTACTGGAGGAATTGTGCATCCTGAAGTTCCTGGGGAGAATCAGAGGGATGAGAGAGCAGAGGGAGATAGCCCTGAGCTGAAGTGGAAATATGAACATCCCTTGTTCGTCGACCTTATCGTGTGAGATGCCAATAATGTTGAAAGTTTTAGAATCTAGGAAAGACATGCTATGCTGGGTTTGCCATCCCATAGGGGAGAGCAGTAATCCATTGAGCTGTGGACAAAGTTCTTGTCGGCTGTCAATCGTTCAGATATTTTTATTTCCAATTTAAATTCTCACCATCCTGCTGAGAAGAGTTGAAAATATTTGTACAAGGAAAGTTTGTTTTGTTTACGTTTTTAACTGTTACGCCTATTTTATATAATGTTCTTGTCAGCTTTCAAGTCTAAATACCTCTCAGGTGAAAACATTGTGGTCTTTCAGAAAACGAAGTCAATATAATGATTACCGACATGAGTTATTCCACAAAGTAACTCATGAAAGCTTGTTAACTGCAGTTACTCAAAACACCTGTGCTCATAATTTTGAAGTCAATTTCTAAAGTGAGTTCGAAAACTTGAAAAAAACAGACAGTCGAGCAAATGCGTCCAGGTTTGAAAAAGTGAAATATTTTGGAATTAAATAATTTTTTCAAGCAAAAGTACTCAATTTGAGGCTGATAAGGAAGACAGAAACTGAGGTGTGTTTAATTAATACCCACTTCTCAAAAAAAACAACCCACAAACCTCTGAAAGTGTAATTAGAATGCTGTGCTAAGAATATGCTAGGGACATGAGTGCTGTGAATGCTGATGTGTCAATGTAGTTATTATGACGCCAATCAACTGTGCAATTTTAAATGAGTTTTGAACGATCCCTATACATGAAACCGCTAAAGATTCTGAAATGACTTGGAGCCTCGGGAGGGAAGCTTGTGCATTGGTCTTGTGCGTTATCATGCTAGTGTTGTAGTTATCATATCATGGTTAGAACAGAACATGTTGTATGAGGGTTGTTTAAAAAAAAAAAAAGGAATAGGAATGAGATACGAGTGCACAAAATTACTATATTTACATATTTGTGTAACCAACCATTCCTTTCACACTATGAGGCGCATAGGGCTTCTGAGACAGTTTCAATGGCGGAGTACAGTCCTGGACTGGTCACCACTCCGATGCAGGACACTTGAATGGCTTATTATCCCATTAAGCTGGTACTCATTTTGCTGACTTCAGAAGGACAACATGCTGAGTCAACCCACCTGGTGTTATTTCAACACCAGGTGGGATGACTCAGCCTGTTATGACAATGACACAACAGGGGCTCGAGCTCAAGACTCTAAGATCTTAAGCCAGCCACCTTAACCGTTTCACCAACACCAGACTTATACATTTGTATACTGTAGATATGTTTACATGTTACAAATCAAACCCCCTAACTTGATGAGGCAGCAGGGCACAGGTTGAGTCCCATTACAGCACTTGCTACACGACATGTTAGCAACAAATGTCACATGCCACATGAACACATTGCCTCTGCCTTGCTGATCACCATTTATGAGGCTTGCAGTCATTATATGTAGATTATTTCTCATGATACATACTTAGATTGACACATAAATAAAATGTTGCAGTCTCTTGAATTATTGCCTCATTCTGAAAACATTTTGAAGACCCCTCATATATGAGGAGTAAGAAGTCCCACTTCTCTTTGTGAATGGAGATTGGACTAACATTAAATTATGAATTCGCCCTGCTGGTTGCATCAATACTGAGGTGAGGCTGCCACTGAAGCATTTTTGTTTTCTGCACAATTCTGGCAGGAGTGTCAAATTCGGCAAGAATTAATTAGAGAATGGCCTACCCTTATCGAAAGTACGATGGTATATTTAACGTTAACTCGCCAATTCTCGCAGAAAGGACCCCCTGGGTAAACCTCCATCCGAAGGTCAGTGAAGTCGATCATGCAACACTCCTGCTTTTGAAGCACCGGGGTGACATTTATAGTTTGGGCTGGATTTGAACCCAGAGTTGACAGCTCAATGGCGAGTATGCTACCTCTGAGCTATCCTGATAACCCAACAATCTAGATGCATTTCCAGCTGGGTTATCGTCAAGCAATGCAGAGCTATAGGCTTCGTATTAGCCACCAAACTGAGGTTGGTTAAGCTGACTATATCCTGCCTGTTTGTTATCACTTGTACAGGTTGCCAGGCTCAGGGGTATATTTTATTAATCAGAGGACATGGCAGGAAAAATGTCAATATAATTCAAAATCCACTCCTATAATGATCTACTCAGTTCACAGAACCACTTTGACAATATTTATAGAATTGGTTGAGTTAAATGGGTCAGAATCCAAATAGTCTAAGGGTTAAAAAAAAAAAATTGAAACAGGGTGCATCCCATAAAATTAACGAACCAAGTCGAATTACAAACTCGCATTTTAGTAAAACATTTGCATAAAAATTTACCACTGTTGCCATGAAATCATTTGGGTCAAGAAAACTGTTTTAGCATTCGATGCTGAACTAAAACACACGTAGCAGGTAATTAACATGCCATGAGCACAAAATGTAACTTCGGGATTTAACCCTTGAAATCCTTCCTCTTCTCCAATGGCTTGATTTCCGATCATCAATTTGGTTTCAGACCAGGTCACTCTACCCTGGATATGCTGCTTCTGCTCTCCCAACAATGGATGGAGGTCCTCAATGCCAGAAAGGAAATCCGAGCCGTATCCCTGGACATATCACGTGCTTTTGACACAGTCTGGCACCCTGCACTACTCACCAAACTCTCTTCCCATGGTATCCAAGGCCATCTCCACTCATGGCTCGCAGACTTCCTCTCCTGTCACAGTCAACGTGTGGCCCGAAATGGAGTTCTTTCATCCCCTCTTCCTGTCCAGGCTGGAGTTCCTCAAGGTAGCGTTCTGGGCCCTGTTCTTTTTCTGGTTTTCATCAAAGATATATCCGACTCTCTGAAAAATCCTCCACATCTCTTTGCTGATGACTCCACCCTCTGCCGTACCATCTGTCATCCCTCAGACCGACAAGCAGCAGCTTCTTCGCTCAATGCAGATCTGGATAAAATTACAAACTGGTCCAACACGTGGAACATGTCTTTCAATCCGGACAAATCTCACTATGTCTCTTCGAAAGGACCATTTAGAAACCCCTCCATCCACTTTCTCAACAATCCTCTGGAAGGAGTCCTTTCTTTCAAGCTTCTGGGTCTCACTATCTGCCCTGACATTTCCTGGGAAAGCCACATTTCAAACCTCGCCTCCAAAGCCAGTCGCCGACTGGGAATCCTCCGTCGTGCAAAGTCCTTCCTCAGCCCTCCTGAGCTCCTGACCACTTACAAAGCTTTTGTCCATAGCCTGATGGAGTACTGCTCTCCCCTCTGGGCTGGTGCTCCTACCTCCCACCTTTCTCGGCTTCACGCTGCAGAAACCAGAGCATTTCGGATCATCGGCATCTCCCGCAATGAGGCCGAGTCTTTGGGCCTCTCACTCAATCACCGCAGGTTGGTCGGTGGTCTTTCTGTCTTCTACCGTCTCCTCTCCAGCCTTGCCCCCCTGCTCTCTCTGCGATTTGTCCCCACCACATTTCCGCAGGGCGCTCAAGATCCACCAACAACCCCCTTCTGGGAAAACTACCAAAATCACGAATCACTGCTCACCTTCACTCTTTCATTCCTCTTTTTTACCGCCTTTGGAATATACTCCCTCACTCTATTCATTCCCATTCTTCCCTCCAGGCCTTCAAAACAGCAGTTCACCACCACCTCTTGTCATCCCCCATCCAAATCCTCGATCTTTTCTACCCCCGATAATCCACCCAAGCCCACTTCCTTCAAATTCCCTGCTTTCCTTCCTGAAAGTCCCTGAAATGTCCATCTTCTATTCCCCATGTCCATCGTCCCATCCCTCTCCCTTCCACAGATCTCCTCATGTGTGTTCCCCACTGTTTTGTCCCTCCAACTCCCGCCCCTCTTGTCTCATGCCCCCTTGCTGTGCCTTGTGTGTTAGCTCTCACACGAGCCTCGACAACGTATACAAAAACAAAAACAAAAACAAACAAAAAAATAATAATTATAATAAACCCACCCCCCTCCCCCCCAGGAGGACATGAAAATGAAGTTTCTTTGTACCTTGTAATCACAAAAATGTTTCCTAACACAGAAACCATGGAAAAGTTTCTATAATTTACTTTATCATTTACTCTGCCACTGAAAGTGGAAGGAGGTCATGTTTTCACCTCTGCCCATCTGTTTGTTTGTCTCTTTGTGTGAAGGATATCTCAAAAAGTTGTGGACGGATTTGGATGAAATTTGGTGGAGAGGTTTGGTGGTGACAAGGACAAATTGATTAGATTTTGGTGAAGATCTGAATCCAGATCCGGATACGAGAATTAATTTTGAGTGATTCTTCACCATTGAGAGATTGGGCCCAAAATGATGTCAAGCATGATGTTTCAAAAATGTATCAGGCTTCATATATTATCGTGGATCAGGCATTGCGTGGCAGAGGTATGCGCTCTACAGAGTGCCCTTCTAGTTTTTACTGCATTTGATCTTTAAAATTATGATTTCGATTTTTAATTAGTACATCTCCTATCTTTAGATTTGTTTGCCTTTACGACCAACAAAAACTGCAAGGAGTGTATAACTAAACAATTAAACATTTACAATTTTTCATCCGCTGTTGTGTTGACACAAGTTGGTGTCTTATTGTGACCATTGACACACAAATACGATGCCTATGGTATCACAAACAAGCAAAGGAGTTTTTACAGCGCGTGCGCTGTATACAATTGCACCGAGTTTGAAATGTCCCCGGCGTCGTCTACCACGTCTCCGGTGGGTCCGGTGTCCCCCCGTCCACCCCCCCCCACGTGCCTCAAGACAGCCAATGACGGCCGTCCGGTCGATGCAGTGCGTAACCTCGACGGAAATGGCGACAATTGACGGAAATACCCGAGTATTTCAATGGAAATTTGTGAAACTAATGTGTTATACATGTGAAAACCATCTATATATTAATACTGAATGACCAATTTTGTGCTCCTCCGAGCAGTCGCGTCACGTTTTTCTCGGTACTGTGACCTGGACTGAAAGAAACTTCGTACCTGTAAGAGTGCATCACACATCGTGGCAACAGTCAACTTTCAACTCTTAAGCAGAATAAACACTTTTCGTTTTACATTCGTTTACATGGCGACGTGTGACGTCACCGCTGAGAGGCGTCAGGACGTCATGACATCATCGGTCGCTGACGCCATTACGTCTGTCTTCGACAGACCGTCACTGCTGAGAGGTGTAATTCCACTCCTTGAAAATAGTGTCTGCAATGTAAAACCCTCTGCTGCACTTGCTGACTACCTCAGAATGTGAATTTGACACAAAAAAAATGTAACAAGAAACATTGTATCTATATATTAATACTGAAGGACCAATTTTGTGCTCCTCCGAGCTGTCGCGTCACATTTTTTCTCGGTACTGTGACCTGGATTGAAAGAAACTTCGTGTCTGTAAGAGTGTATCGCACATAGTGGCAATAATCAAACTTCAACTCTGAAGCAGAATAAACACTTTTTGTTGAGACGGGGGCGAGGAGTGAAGAGGCGGGGGGGGGGGATGAAGAGACGGGGGCAGGGGATGAAGAGACGGGGGCAGGGAGTGAAGGGGCGGGGGGCAAGGTAAGCAAATTTTTGGGTGGGGGTAAGGAAATTGAAAGCAGGAGACGGGGGGATGAGTGGGCGGGGGCTGGGGTGAATTAGGCAGGGTTGAGTGTGAAGGGGTGGACAGGGTGGCAGGGGCTGGGGGCAAGTGGGGCAGGGAATCAAGAGACGGGAGGGCGGGGAGTGAAGAGGCGGGGGCGGGGGCGGGGCCGGGGTAATTAAATTTTTGGGCGGGGGGAAGCAAATTGGGCGGGTGGGAGGCGGGGGAATGGGGCAGGGGATGAGTAGGTGGGGGCAAGCACACCCTGTCCAGTCCATGTCCCTCGAGTGTGGGTGAGCTGGTGAAGGTTGTTGAATGAACAGAATCCGTCTGTGACGGGGTTTCGGCTAGTTTAATTTATTGCTTGACGGAAAAAAAAACGAAGAAACGCTCCCCTCATGTACGAACGAACGAAAGACGTCATTTCTGTCCACCATGGCATTTCGCGCCGAATGCAGAAAGCTAAGTTCTTCTTATGCCATCATTCTCTTTAATATTAGCCATAAACAAGCGTTTCGTCATGCATTCGTAGTTGACATTTACTTACAACAAGAACGAAAAAATAATCTCCTCAGATTCAACAAGAACGAAAAAAAACCCCGAAAACATCACGTGCAGGACAAGACCAATCGAGCTGAAGGAAATGATACTGTAACTGCACTGCTCCTGATTGGTCAAAGGGCACCACGTGTGTTGTGTGGACGGTGTTATGCATGAGGATTTAAGGCTAAGTTCTTCTTATTCCATCATTCTCTTTAACATTAGCCATAAACAAGTGTTTCGTCATGCATTAGTAGTTGAAATTTACTTACAATCAATCTTTTGCGGCCTCCTGCCACGCTGTGTCGAACGATTTCATTCCTTCTGTTATATATAAAGGTGCTTATCACAATAATAACAAGATTTTTACATTCCAAATATTAAGTAGGCTTTTTAATTGTTTTTCATCTGAAAAAAGCATAAATTGCATATTTTAACATTAGTGTACTCATTTGATTCACCACACGCGCTGTAATGAAGGATTTCACTTGTTTTTTGATAAGGTTAGTCAGGAAAAAGGTTTTGCAAATTAATACTGCACAGCACTTTAGTGTTCTGTCATCCAATGGACAAATGGAACACAAGTCATACCTCCACCCATAGGCGGATCTCTGTACTGTCAAAGACTGTCTTAACAGACCCTTATCATGCCAATGTCAAGGCTAAAGAGAAGTTGTGGTCAATCTGTGAAAGGGTTTCTGTCAACTGGGCTTCATAAGCAGGGTGTAACGGCTTCGCTTGATCAGCACGGCACTATTCCCTACCCAAGGACATCTCCTTTGAGACTTCATTTAAACATTCACTTTTTATATGTTGTTGAGTAAAAATTTGTGCCAGATTGCTGTCATTGCCATGCAATTTTTAATCAGCAAGTGTCACCTGCAATACCAACACCATGCATATCGTAATACAAACAACGAAAGGGTTGTTTTTTTTTTTCTTATCAAGGATTTCAGTGATACACACAACTCAAGGCTTCTTAAAAGAAATATCTTAAGCTGCCACCTGCTACTAGCAATCCCTCCTGCCTCTCTCTCTTCCAAGGCAAGGGCATCAATTTGAATGTAAGAACATTGCCCCCCCCCCCCGCCATTCATTGTGGATCATTAGCAATGGAATGTTATTGAGCAGACATCGGCTCACAATGAGCAGAAACCCAAAATATTCCATCTCAACCATGAATGCCTATTTCACCTAAAACCCATCTGAGGAAACTCATACCTGGCTGATAACCTGACTGAACAGTGGAACATTATACATACACTGATGAGCCAAAACATTATGACCACCTGCATAATATGCTGTTGGTCCTCCGTGTGCCACAAAAACAGCGCTGCCCTGCCGAGGCATGGACTCGACAAGACCCCTGAAGGTGTCCTGTGGTATCTGGCACCAAAACATTAGCAGCAGATCCTTCAAGTCCTGTAAGTTGTGAGGCGGAGCCGCCGTGGATCGGACTTGTCGGTCCAGCACATCCCACAGATGCTCAATCGGATTGAGATCTGGAGAATTTGGAGGCCAGGGCAACACCGTAAACCAGGGGTCGGGAACGTTTTTGACTCAGAGAGCCATTAAAGCAAAATATTTGGAAATCTATTTCAGTGAGAGCCATATAATATATTTTAAGACTGAATTCAACTAAATGTGAGTATAATAAGCCTCTGAATTTATTCTTTTAAATAATGTTGTTATAATACTCACCATTAATGGGACTTCTGGTGCTGCATGGATTTGCTGATGGCTTTGTAGTCTGGTTGGTACTTGGTGAGGTTAAGCTTCATGCAAGCGTTGAGGCTTTCATCCGTTAGACGTAATAGTAGGTTGGACTTGATGTTTCTAAGATGTGAGAATGACTGCTCACATGCATACGTAGATCCAAACAAGGTTAATACAGCAATACTCACACGCTGCAGTGTGAGGTATGTGACAGGAAGCGCGTTCCAAGTTTTGATAATCAGCTCGTCTTCGGATTGAAGTTTTTTCATTTCTGTCCACATGTGCTTGCTCGCCAACTCTGCTTTCTGTCGTGCGATTCTTTCCAAATCCTCATTCAGTGACTTGAACTTATTCACCCACATGTCTGAGGCCTTCAGGTCAGCCACTTCTGCTTCAAAATCTCTGACGGAGACACCAGGAATGTAACTCAGGTCGGCTGTGTTCAGTGAACACTCGTTTGGATGGGTGATGAACTTAAAAAGACGAGTGTGCTCACGAAATTCTCCAAAGCGTGCTTTGGATGACTGTAGGAGACTGGATGTGAAGCCAGCTAACTGGTGGAGATCAAAGTTTTGAGTGGGCTCACTTGCTGTGCATGCATCTTTAAATTGTCTCAGTTTTTCAAAATGTAGTAAACGACCTGTTTCAAGATCCATGATAAAGAGCTCCAGCTTGTTTTCAAAAGCAAACACGGCTTGTTGAAGGGATAACACTGTATTTCCAATGCCTTGCATTTTCACGTTGAGCTCGTTCAGATGTTCAGACATATCCACGAGATAGTAAAACTTGAGGAGCCACTCAGTTTCGGCTAGCTCAGGATGCTCAATCCCTTTCATTTCAAGGAAAGTCCGGATTTCGTTTAGGCAAGCCGCAAAACGGCTAAGCACCTTCCCTCTTGACAACCAACGCACATTGCTGTGCAAAAGCAGACCGTGATAGTTATTTCCAACTTCATCCAGCAGTGTTTTAAACTGGCGACCATTTAAGGCTCGGGCAACAATAAAGTTGATCACACGAATGACCAGCGACATCACTTCGCCAAGCTGCCCATCACACATCTGAGCACAAAGTGCCTCCTGGTGTAGAATGCAATGGAAACTTAGGATGGGTGTATTTTCATGTTCACGGAGAAGCGCCACAAATCCTTTGTTTTTTCCCCACCATACACGGAGCACCATCAGTACACACCGAGATAAGTTTATCCATTCGTAGATTTTTTTCTTGAGCGAACTCCATTGAAGACATGAATAAATACTCACCTCTTGTGGACCCTTTTATTGGCAGAACAGCAAGACTTTCTTCGCGCAGTGTATCACCAGCAGCATATCTTGCAATCACACTGAACTGCGACAAATGGCTTACGTCTGTTGACTCATCCAAAGCCAGGGAAAAGAACGGCGCTGTATTTATGTCCTTCACTTGCGTTTCCTCCACTTGGTTTGCCATAATGATGGTACGATCATGAACAGCTCTTGCCGACAGAGGCATGTCTTGTATCCGTTTGATTATCTTGTGTTTGTTCGGAAGATCATCAAAAAGTTCATTGGCGACATCCAGCATGAACGTTTTTGCATCCTCGCCATCTGTGAATGGTTTTCCGTTCCTCACTATTGCTAAAGATCCAGCAAAGCGAGCGGAATTATAGTCACCTTGCCGGGTCCATACGCGGAGTTGCTGCTGGCTGGCTTGCACCATGCTCAGTAGCTCTTGGCACGCTTTCTTTCTGCTGTCTCCCACAGGGTATTTTGATGCAAAGGTAGCATGGCGCGTGTCGAAGTGCCGCTTTATATTCGACCGTTTCATCGATGCAATTTTGTCATTGCAAATTAGACACACCACAGAACCTGCTCTCTCCACAAAGGCGAAGTCTTCGGCCCATTCGTCCTGAAATGTACGATACTCCTCATCTTTTTTTCTTTTCGCCATCTTCTTCGTCGAAGGGTTAGCTTTGAGCAAATGAGAGAGAGGGAGATGTTGACCCAAGTGAGTCTGGCTGGCCTGCGCACGGGCTGACATACTCGAGAGGTGCGGCGCGGCCAGCCGACTCTGGGATGCTGTCGCCTCAGCGGTGGCGCGCGATTGGTCGAGATGAATTCCGTGACGCGTCTCGGCGGCGGCACGTCATTGGAGGAACCGAAATCACGAGTCGCCTCAGCGGTGGCGCGTGATTGGTCGAGATGAATTCCGTGGC
This sequence comes from Eptatretus burgeri, assembly GCF_056783735.1. Classification (NCBI taxonomy): domain Eukaryota; kingdom Metazoa; phylum Chordata; class Myxini; order Myxiniformes; family Myxinidae; genus Eptatretus; species Eptatretus burgeri. The sequence continues at coordinate 124,632,240 of NC_140963.1, read as the reverse complement.
GCATCTCGGCGGCGGCACGTCATTGGAGGAACCGAAATCACGAGTCGCCTCAGCGGTGGCGCGTGATTGGTCGAGATGAATTCCGTGACGCGTCTCGGCGGCGGCACGTCATTGGAGGAACCGAAATCACTACTCGCGTCGGCCGCATGACTGGACGAAACAAAAACCGCTTCAGACAATTCGGAGGTGTTTTTTCTTCTCTCCTTCTGCCAAGTTCAGCCCTGCACGTGAATGAAGCACGACACCATTCAAACTATAGGTAAAGCTTTTGCGAGAAATATTGGGCTTTCCAAGTTTCAAACTCCAATTTTATCTGCGAGCCAGATGCAATCATCAAAAGAGCCATACCTGGCTCGCGAGCAACACGTTCCCGACCCCTGCCGTAAACACTTCATCCTGTTCCTCAAACCATTCCCAAACAATGTGTGCAGTGTGGCAGGGTGCATTATCCTGCTGAAAGAGGCCACTGCCATCAGGGAATACCATTGCCATGAAGAGGTGTAACTGGTCTGCAACGATGTTTCGGTTGGTGACACGTGTCAAATTGACATCCACATGAATGGCCGGACCGAGGGTTTACCAGCAGAACATTCCCAGAGCATCACACTCCCTCCACCGGCTTGTCACCTTCCCACAGTGCATCCTGGTGCCATCACTTCCCCAGGTAAACGGCGCACACGTACACGGCCATCCACGTGATCTCAAAGAAAACTGGACTCATCGGACCAGGCGACCTTCTTCCACTGTTCCAAGGTCCAGTTCCAATGTTCACCTGCCCATTGTAGGCACTTTCGACGGTGGACAGGGGTCATCATGGACACTCTGACCGGTCCGTGGCAACGCAGCCCCATACGCAGCAGGGTGCGATGCACTGTGGATTGTGACACACTCCTCCCGTGACCACCATTAAAATTTTCTGTGACTTGTGCCACAGTAGACCTTCTGTCGGTTCGGACCAGACAGGATAGTCTTCATTGCCCTCGCGCATCGATGAGCCTTGGGCGCCCAACACCCTGTCGCCGGTTTGTGGTTTGTCTCTCCCCTGACCACTGTCGGTAGGTACTCACCACTGCTGACCGGGAGCACCCCACAAGCCTTGTCGTTTCAGAGATGCTCTGGCCATAACAATTTGGCCCTTGTCAAAGTGGCTCAGGTCTTAACTCCTGGCCATTTCTCCTGCATTCAACACATCAACTTCAAGAACTGACTGTTCACTTCCTGCCCAATATATCCCACCCCTTGACAGGTGCCATTGTAACAACGTAATCAATGTTATTCACTTCAACTGTCAGTGGTCATAATGTTTCGGCTCATCAGTGTGTGTGTGTATATATATGTTCACAGGTGAAAGATGTGGGTGGGTCTTTAATATATAAATATACACATCCATATCTATGTTTGTATGTCTGGACACACATATAAATATATACATATATATATATATATATATATATATATATATATATATATATATACATATATATATATATATATATATATATATATATATATATATATTGTTGCGAATTCGTGCCCACCAGCGTGCGATTGACCGCGTGTAGCGAAAAGCGGCCGCCTCGCCCACCGGAATGGACAATTCAGTCGTGACCCTCCGGGAACTACCGCCCGGAGCCAGTCACGGGTGGGGCTTTAACCTCACCACGATCGTGCCAATTGCCCACCCGCGCAGGATAGGGTTGCTCGCCAAATTCGACCTACTAAAGTACCTGCGCGAGTGGTCGACCGGGCGATCGTACCACGCCACAGGCCGACTCTGGACATGAACCGCTTAAGCGGTTCATTCCATATTACAGGGATAACCGAGCGGAGTTATCGTCGTCCTTGACGGTTCCGATTAATTACCGGGCGTTTTAAACCCACCATAAATCCCTTACGTGATGCAAGATGGAGATTCAATAAAAGGAAGGAGACGAAGCAAAGCGGGAAAACAGTTCAACAAGTAAGCACATTTATTTCACACACATGGAGGGCACGTATATACAGCCATTCAAACATGCAACAAAAGCAAATGCAAAAGAAAGAGTGACGCCGAATAAAAGGGGCAATGTACAGGCACAGACACTTAAGCCGTTCTACTTCTTGGACACGGCGCCACAGCATGCATTCAATCCGAAAGAAAGAAAGCCACCTTCATAGTCAAGGAGGCAGACAGGTCCGTAGACCAAATGTACGTGGATCCTGGAGGATCGGCCAGGTCCACGAGACCGGGAAGGTCTTACCCGCGTCCTCGTGACACGATGGCGGGCAAGCCGCAATGTTCGCGCAGCTGCGCCCCGACTCCGTGCCCCGAGCGTGGTCGGCGAGCCCTCTCCGGCGTGCTCCGCGCGAGCGGTTTTGTTGGCACCACGTTTAGGGTGGGGGAGGAACGGGCCCCCCCCCCGGCACTATCTCAGTGCGGATGGGGGGGGGATTAAAAAAAAATCGCTGATGCTCAGGGAGAGGGGTATGGCTGGCTGGCTTGGACCCCGCGACGAGACGAGTGACCCCCACACCGCAACCTCGTTGCCAACCGCCGTCTTCCCTTGACTTGAACTTGAACTCAACCAGCCGCCTGCAACCGAACCGCGCGAACTTCAACTCCCTCCAACTTCCCTGCAACTCCCCTCCAACTTCCCTGCAACTCCGAACTCAACTCAGCGCGAGTCGCATTGCGCTCACATCTTTATAGGCCTCAGGAGGAGCCTATATGCAAATATTCGGATCATAACGTGATTGGAGGCGGGGCCACGCCACCCTCTGTTCAGCCATTGGTCAGGCAAAAGGGGGGCGTGAGGCATTCCTGATCCGCTTTTCGGGGCGAAAGGAACGCATGCACAGCGGGTTCGGAGGCGGGGCTACACTACCCGATGCTCAGTCATTGGGTGGATGAGAAGGGGGCGTGAAGCATTCCTGATCCACTTTTCGAAGCGAAAGGAACGCATTCACAGCTCATGGCACGACGTGTGGTAGAAAGGCGGAGGTGGTGGGAGTTTGGTTGTTGGTGTGCGTCGTTTGAGAATGGTGGTGAAGCGATGTTTGCGGGATGGAGTTGTGGAGGTAGAGGTGAAGGTGGTGGTGTTTGAGTTGTTGGGGGATTAATGGTTGAAAATAACAATAGAGAAAGAAAAAATGGCTAACTCAAAGCGTCGCAGCCCGGATGAATCACACATATTCCCTCTATACAACGGGTTTGGGCTAACGACACATGAACTTACCGAGATATCTCACCTGAGGACTCTTTATGGTGTAATGCGAATTTCCACAACCGTAACAATATATATATATATATATATATATATATATATATATATATATATATATATATATATATATATATATATATATATATATATAATATTATATGAGATACACACACACACACACACACACACACACACACACACACACACACACACACACACACACACACACGATGTATTTGTAATCCAAAAAAAACGAACTTGCTGATTTTGTTGGTCTGATGATGTTTTGCAATGAATTACAGGTCTCAAAATAAACATAAGGATGTCAAAATGAAGCTGTGTTGTCTAATTACGTGGCTGGCAAGATAGCTCAGATACTCATCATTTGAACTGTCTCGTGTGGGTTCCATCCCCAATCAGGCAATAGCCTGTCAAACTGATGCTTTCCACCAATAAGTACGCCATAATTTGGAGCAGCATTGTCTGTCGTCCTGCCTGCTCACATTCGCTTGTGGCTTTTGAAAAGAATAGATCAATCATGTGGCGTTGTTTAATTGCAAATTGTCCCTTTTCTGTGGTAATACTACATCAGCAGCATAGATCCAGAAATTGTGCAACCAACTTGGTGGCTGTGGGGTAACCAGACTATGTGGTATAACCAGACTTAACAAGACTTGGTGGAGTAATGGTGAGAGCTTCCTCTCTAAATGTGAGAGGTCAGTAGTTCGAATCCTGGCCGAACCAAACCAAAAAAAAAAAGGTGCATCCAACCAAAAATTGAAATGTCGCCTGAGACTGGGTCTGCTCTTGCTTCTTTGTTACAAAACTAGCAAATACAATCCATCGCTTCGTTGAAGGGAATGTTAAGTCGGGGGGGGGGGGTGAGGATAAGGGAAGTGAGGAGGGGAAGAAGAGCGAGTAAGGGGTGGGGGAGCAAGGAAAGAGGAGCCTGGAGTGGCTGAAAGCAAGGGATGGGGGAGGGAGTGAGGGAGTGGGGGAGAGTGAGCGAGAGCAAGGAAGAGGGAGAGCAAGGCCTCAGCACACATTGCCATCCACTCTGGGAGTGGGGAGGGCAGTGGGGGAGAGTGAGCGAGAGCAAGGAAGAGGGAGAGCAAGGCCTCAGCACACATTGCCATCCACTCTGGGAGTGGGGAGGGCAGTGGGGAGGGAAAGGGGGTGTTATGGACATGCGTTTGAGAAGAGGACTTGAGAGAAAGTTGAGGGGGAAGGGGGGCATGGTCCCCTTATGCCGGCATGAGTACAGGATTGAATGAAATTGGGTGCATTAAAACAGGTATGCAGTGCACCAGGGCATTACCAGGGTGATAAAATGCACCCAAACAGTGTTTTTTTTTCAATGCCATGTTGTACATAAAACCAGGTGGGAGCATTTAAAAATTAAAACCCATGCTATCTACCTGGCAAAGGCCTGCCTGCATGCCCCTCCACCCTCAAATACTTGTTCCTCCAACATCCTCACAAGCAGGCATGCACACACCCCATGGAGTCATTTATACCACATCCGTGTGTGCAGTCAACATACCTCTTCGTTTTAAGATTAATATATTGCAGCGACTTTGAGTATATTTATATTAATATTTTGTCATGAAAGTAGATCGCACAAATTGGTAAAAAGAAAACTGTGTCCATAATTGCTGAAAAAGGACCCTGTGTACTGTATCGTTATGGCTTGCAAAAGCAGGTTAGAGAGCACGGCGCTGCACACACTGAAGTTACACTTTGGTATATTTCTTAATGTTTTCATCAATAAATACTAGTACGGGCCCGTAGGGGCGGGCCCATAGGTGCGTACCCATAGGTGAGTGCCAGTATGTGCAGCCCTCTCTCGCCCCCTCTCTCTCGCCCCCCCCCACTCTCATCCCCTCTCTCTTGCCCCCTTCTCTCCAACCATCTCTTGCCCCCCAGTCTCGCCCTTCCTCTCTCCCCCCTCCACTCTCGCAGATATTGGTCAACAGATAAATGACCATAACTTGGGAACCGCTCGTCCGATTAATATCAAACCTCGAAAAGGCACATCCGCGGGTCCCCAGCAATATTCCTGGCAAGTTTCAATCAGATTCGACAGTCAATCGTGCAAAAAAAAAACAAATTAATAATAAAAAAATAAATAAAAAATAAACAAACATTAATTGTGATGTCATTCGTGATGTCATAGCACCATGTCTTGTCATTGGTCGACAGATAAATGGCCATAACTTGGGAACCGCTCGTTCGATTGACATCAAACCTTGAAAAGGCACATCCGCGGGGCCCCGGCAATATTCCTGGCAAGTTTCAATCAGATCGGACAGGCGGTCGTCGAGAAACAGCGGTGACAGACAGACAGACAGACAGACATAGATTGCTGGAATTACAGATGGATAATCATCCAAAGAGTAGAAAAAAAAAGAACTGAGTTTAATGCTTTGCTTCAGTAAATACAATAAGTTCTAAAAATTACTAATTTGTTTAAATTTTCAGATTTCACTTAAATTTCAACACATATTTAGTCCACAAGATCCGATTCTCAAATCAGATATAGTATTTTGATTATACACTTTCATTAGTCTGTGAGAGTAGATCGTGTTTCCACATCAAGGCATGTTTAAATAGGCTAATTAAAATGGCCAATTGAGACCAAGCAAGCTAACAGAGGGCTGAACAAGGTTGATGCCTTGACAAAGATAATTCAATTAAATAAGTCTGTAAATTATCTTCAAAAGGGATGTTTAAATGAACCCAAACACCCAATTTTCACTCAAGCACTCTCAGCAAGCTCCCTTGGTATGCATGCAAACTTTCAGGCTGCTGGGTGTCATGGTTTTGGAGTTATGGAACACACACACACACACACACACACACACACACACACACACACACACACACACACACACACACACACACACACACACACACACACACACACACACACACACACACACACACACACACACACACACACACGACATTTATTATTATATACATTTATGATTAACATCTCATATATATATATATATATATATATATATATATATATATATATATATATATATATATATATATATATATATATATATATATATATATATATATATATATATGACGACCCGTGAACCCGTTGTTACAGCTGTTGATACAAAAACCATCAAAAAAAGAAAAAAAACCCCAAAACAAGATTGCTCCAGCAAACTATACCGCTGAGGTTGTTTGCATTGATCAAATAATCCCGAAGAGTTCTTGAATGAATCGGGAATTTATTTTTTAATAATTGTTTGCATTGCCCGATTTGAACGAAAGTTGATATTGCACGTCAATGTGAAAAAAAAAATGAGAAAAAAGTTGAAAATATTGTGCGTAATCTTCTAAACACAATTATATTTATTAATGAACACTGAAGTATGAGATAAAAATGGCGGTTTATTTTATGCTTAAAAAGAAATTGTTCTTTGTCCATACTAAATGTATAAGATTTTTAAATAAATCATTTCAAGAAAAAAAAAAAAGATAGCTCCAGTGAACTATACCACCGAGGTTGTTTGCATTGATCTAATTCTCCCGAAGAGGACTTCACTGAATCGGGAATTGATTTTTTAATAATTTTTTTCGTTGCCCGATTTGAATGAAACTTGATACTGCACACCACAGGAGAATGGTGAGTAAGGTGGCCCTAACATTTTTGCGCTATCGTGTACCGTTTTGGCTGTATTTCGGGAACATAATACATACATACGTACATACAAGATGAGAGTTTTAGTAATACTAGTGCGTGCCCATATGTGCGTGGCCATACATGCAAAAAAAACAACAAATAAAAAACTTTCAAACCGCATGCCAGAAACAACCACACAGGCCATTCCTTCGCTCTCACGTGCCTGTACGTGCATGCCCATACATGCGTGGCCGTTCGTGCGTGGCCGTACGTGCAAAAAAAAAAAAAACTTTCAAACAACCACACAGCCGTTCCTTCGCTCTTGTAAACGACGCCTGGATTGGGGAATTGTGTTTATCTATAAATGCGCATAAGAAATCGAGAAATTTTTAGAATACAGTAAGTCATCACTATCCGGAAGTCCGTACGTTGTAACCCGTAATGGGGAACGCGGCTGAGGATATCTTCCCCAACAGCCATGCCTACGCAGCAACGTGTCCTGTCATTGGTAACTAATGCGTCAGTCACATTTGGCTTAGCGGCCGTAGGGTCTAAAAAAATCTACGGCCACTAGCAATTATAGGGCGGCCGCAGTATTTCCACGGTCACACAATGTAGCAGTCACATGTTTTTATTTTCCGGGTTTCCCAACCTTGACCGAACCCAGTACCTGCAGAGCCTAGCAGCCGCATGGCTGAGGAAGTCGCCATTGCAAGGGTTCTTCTTCTTCTTCCTCCTCCTCCTCCTCTTCTTCTTCACGTGGTGGCCTGATTCAGCATTATCTTGTAAAACAAGTAATCTATAATCATGTACATTTTTCTCCTCATTGATAATTAATTAGTTCGGCGAAATGCGACCCGGAAACGATAAAAATGTTATCGGACAAAAAAAATCAACGGACATTATGGGACTAAAAAAAAAACAAAAAAAAAAAAAACGAGTTATCGGAAGTTAACTGGTCTGATAACGATAAATGGAAGTTAACTTCCGATAAAAAAGTAAACTTCGATAATTATCTGTTATCGGATTATTGATTTTGTGCCCAACACTGGTGGCAAACACCTATACTCTGATCTCAGGCAGTAGCGCACGGTCGACGCTGACTGCCACGGAGGCAGTACAGGAACCATGCGTCGACCCCGCATTGTCCGCAGGTAGTCACACAGACTGCAAGGCCACCGTACGTTGAACACAGGGATGCCTTAGGACTACCCTACGGCAACCATGGAAATAGTGTGGCCACCGTAATTTTTTGGGGGTTGGCAAAATTCATTTTTCATTGATAAGAGCCTACGGCAGCCGCACGAATAACGCAAGCCCACCGTACGGTCGACGTGGAACACATCTGCGTCATGGCTACGGCTTGCCGAATTACTACGGCCAACCTAGAAATGAAAAAAGCTATAACTCCGAGCTCTAATTCCACAGAGACCGCTACGGCCTGTAAAAGATAGCCATACGGCGTAGGGCCACCTCAGAAACTCTGCGGCCGCCGCACGTTTCTGTCAATTCGGGGGGGGGGGGGTACGGCCACCGTATCCTAGCTGTAGAGCAAATGTGACTCATGCTTAAATGGCACCCTTTCCCCATTGGCCACGCCTATGCAGCAACATGTCCTGTCTTTGGTTTGGGAAATAAATGGCCATAACTTGGGAACCACTTGTCCGATTAATATCAAACCTTGAAAAGGCACATACTCAGGTCCCCAGCAATATACCTGGCAAGTTTCAATTAGATCGGACCAGAGGTTGTCGAGAAACAGTGAACACACACACACACACACACATTGCTGGAATTATAGATAGATAATGTACATATATATATATATATATATATATATATATATATATATATATATATATATATATATATATATATATATATATATATATATATATTGTTGAGGTTTCCCGCCGGCGCGTTGCCACGAGCACGACCCTCGATGAAGCAATGGGGCTGTCTCGGCTCAATCGCCCGGAATTTACAGATCGACGGCCCAGGTAGGCGCGGGTCGACAGGTCCTGGTAGTTTTAGGACCGAAATACGCCAATGGGGAGATCACGTGGGGTAGGGTTAATTGCTAACTTCAACTTACCTAAGTACCCACGTGATCCAGCTACCGGGGTACTTCACCCTCGGCGGAATTCGTACAGAAGCGAGCCGCTTAAGCGGCCCGTCCCGTGTGCGTAGCCGAGCAGTGATATCGCCGAATTCCGCCGGCGCGATTATTTTGGGACCCTGGCAATGGTCGAATCATCCCTCACACGCACAACACGCTCAGCTAATGAAGGAAACGATACGACGGGCTGAGTACTTTTAACAATTGGGGTTTACTTTACAAATAATGAGGGAATTGTTGGGGAGCACGCAAGGGAAGATTTATACCGAATAAAAAGCAAGGCAAATAATATACAGCACAGGCACTTATACAGTTTTACTCCTTACAAGACTGGCGCCACAAACAGACACACGCACACCCAGACAGAAATGGACCCCCTTGGTCTTCAATGGGACCTCCAGCCCGGAGGACAGTCGAGCTGAGGGTCAGGGAAGCTGACCTGAGTCGAGCTGAGGGTCAGGGAGGTATATATATATGTATGTATATATATATATATATATGTATATACATATATATATGTATATATATATATATATATATATATATATATATATATGTATATACATATATATATGTATATATATATATATATATATATATATATATATATATATATGTATATATATGTATATGGATATATGTATATATATATATATGTATATATATATATATATATATATATATATATATATATATATATATATATATATATATATATATATATATATATATATATATATATATATATATATATATATATATATATATATATATATATATATATATATATATATATATATATATCAACAAAGTCAATTCTGATTGGACGTTCCCTACTGATGCGTCATCACCCCCCAATCGTCTCGGTGGGAGGAGCCTGTTCAGGGTTCAGATCTCAAATTGGAGGTTGCAGAGTCTGAGGCGGAGCCACCAAGGCTTTTGTCGAATCTTCTTCATCACCATCTGTGATCGTGAGACGAGTTCGTGTTCCTCTTCTTCTTTCCACAAATATGCAAAGCGAGTGGACAAACTCTTTTTGCCGACATAACATGGGATCCATGGAATAGATAAATGTCACTTCTGGTATTCGGAGATGCGTTATACTTAGTCCTCTACTCGATATCTTGAATGCATCCGCATTATAATGTTGAGCACAGTTTGCATTCTCAATCAAATGCTGTCCAGTCGCAGATGCACACGATGTTGGAATTGATGCTGGGACCTTCCTACCAGCATGTTCCTGCTGTATTCGTGGACCAATTGTGTTTTTCCTGATGGACAAAGGGAAATGCTGTTTGATTCTGTCAGTCAGAGTCTGGGTAGTTCTGCCTACATTCCGAGCATCACATCGGCACTTGAACTCATCAATGATGTTGCTCAGTTTTGAGGCAAGCAGAACATCCTTCTTCACTGCAGGAATCAGACTTCGAGAGGTTAAAATCTCTCTTGGACGAACAGCCAGATACGTGTTCGAGATGCATCTTTTGATTTGTTCCTCATATCTTTGCGACATTTTCCATTTCCAAGGAATCTTAATGCGGACCGGGCACTTTTCAGGACCCATCTTCCGTTCATCTGTAGCAGTAAGGAATTTGTGCATAAACCTCCTGATGACATACTCAGGATATCCATTCTCACTGAGGATGCTGGCAATCTTGTCCATCTCTGTATTAAGCTTGTAATTAGAACATATCCTCTTAGCTCGACTCACTAATACATTGATCAAACCAATCTTGTATCTCGTTGAACTAAAGGCCCTGTCACACCTTGACAATTGAGCCAACGTATGCCTGACGTATGCAAAATTGGGCGAAAACGCCTGCACACGTCAAATACGTTATGGGTAAGTTTGTATACGTTAAGAACACGCTGGCATACGTCGTAGTACGCTGGCATACGTCGTAGTACGCCGAGCTGTTAGACAAATTTTATATGCTTGAAATTTTTCGACGTATGTCAGCGTATGACTCACAAGTTCCGCATAACGCTGGCCATAAGTTGTAGGCACGTTACGCGATCGTTGACACGCGTCGACACACGTTATTTGTAAGTTACTCAAAAGTCAAAACACGTCGAGGTAATGTTTAGCGTACCCGAAACTTATTTCTAACCTATGAGTAACGTGTTGAAGGCACGTTACGTGATCGTTGACACACGTCCACACACGTTACTTGTACGTTACTCACAAGTCGAAACACGTCAAGGTAATTGTTATTGTCAGTGTTCCAGACTCCCTGGTTGTTTTTTTGTTTTTGTTTTTTTCTTCGGTATGACGGTGATGTTAACACTTCGATTTCTAGTGCGGTTATAATATAATATAATTAATAGGCTGCCGCTCAACCATCAAAATCATAACCGCACTAGAAATTGAAGTGTCAACATCACCGTCATACCAAAGAAAAAAAAACAAAAAAAAAACCAGGGAGTCTGGAACACTGACGCTAACCACTACCTCGACGTGTTTCGACTTATGAGTAACGTACAAGTAACGTGTGTTGACGTGTGTCAACGATCGCGTAGCATGCCTACAACTTATGCCAGCGTATGCGGAACGTGTGAGTCATACGTCGAGTATGTCGAGAAATTTTAAACATGCTGAAAATTTCTCGACGTACTCGGCGTATGACGACGTATGCCAGCGTATTACGATGTATGCCAGCGTGCTCTTAACGTATACAAAACTTACCCATAACGTATTTGACGTGTACCAGCTTGGTTCGGCAAATTTTTAATACGTCGGCATACGCTGGCTAAAACGTCAAGGTGTGACAGCGGCTTCACACTTTGATGTCTCGTGCGGTTATGATTTGAATCGTCGAGCCGCAGCCGATGAATAGCCTACGCCACGTGATCGTCGGCGATACGCTGCCGCGCTATGCATAAGTTAGACCATCGTTGGGCATAGGTTGTGAACGCCGACAACACGCTCAGCATTCGTTGGTATAAGTTATCTATATGTGATTAAAACGTTCTGTGTACGTTACTAATACGTTATGCATACGTCCAACACGTTATTATATGCCCAAAACTTAAAAAAACATCAATAGTTCAGCGTATGCCAGTGTTTTACATACATTTTGAGACCTTGCCATACGCTGGCTAAAACGTCAAGGTGTGACAGCCCTTTTAAAGAGTGCCATCGAGTATACTGGCTGGTGAAAGTGCGCTTTCTATCGATGGACGTAGTAAACAATGATGCAGATCTCTCTACGAGGACATCCAGAAAGCAATTCGAGCATTCCAATTCCACCGTTAACTTGAGAGCAGGACGAAGAGAATTCAATTCAATTCATTCAAGAAGCGGTCACAGACTTCAGGAGTTTCAAAGAGGCAAAATATGTCATCCACATATCTGTAGTATCCGATGGGGGATTGAGTTACCTGCAACTTGGTCAACTTGTGCAGTTCTTGATAGCCAACAAAGATGTTTGCTCATGCTGTGCCCAAAGGAGAGCCCACGGCAACCGCATCAATTTGGACGAATATAATGTAATTAAAGCTAAACTCGACATCTCTTGTAGCCATATCGATCAATTCGACTCAGACAGATTCAGAAATGGGCGGATGCTCAAGTTCCATGTGATGTTGCAAATCTGCACATATATAATCGATGGTCTCTGTCAAAGGGACATTTGTAAACAGACCATCAATGTCAAAATAACACATTACATTCTCCAAACCAGTAGGACACGTCACCATTATGGCATCAGCAAAAGTGAAAAATCTTTGATGACGAACTTGGAGACCGACTCGAGCGCTGGTTGCAGTAACTCTCCCAGCCATTTCGCCAGCTGATGCTGGGCAGAGCCGACCATGGATAGGATTGGTCTCAGTGGAACATTCTTCTTGTGAACCTTCAGTGGACCATACCTTCTCGGACGGAGAGCCTACCGGCTTGATCTTTTTGTAATATTCCCTCGACAGTTCACCACGTTTATGCAGTTGGAGCAACTTCTTACCGATTTCACTCTCCAAGCATGACGTATGGTCATGTGAAATGTCTTGTATTGAAGAGACGATGATCACCTGTCAGCCATAATCTGAGCTCCAGTGTTTGAACATCAGTCTTGCAGCACTCTTTGATGTTTGGAGACTGAATTGTGGTGAGATCGTAGCGGGTGGTTAAACATATGACTGGTCTGGTCGCTCTGATGGTTACCATACCCAAGGGTTTGCCATAGCCATGTCCAATAAGCTGACTCCCACAGGTAAATGAGGTAACACTAGCGGATTACGAGACTGAGGATTTGTCACTCCTTGGGTGTCATTTCCCAAGTGCTGCATATGCTCTGACTGAGGTGAGTGATCTTACTGTGAAGGAAGCATTCTATGCTGCACTCGAGTCTGGTGTCGATTGGTGCCCCAGGTGAGATACGCTTCTGGTCGTGTGGGATTTCAATGCGTTGACTGGCACTCACAGGGACGTTATTAGACATAACATATGTCAGTCCCCATAGATCTGGAACTGTGAACCAGAATAGCACTAAATTATTTAACTTTGCAAGAAGTCATGGACTTAGGATGGCTAGTTCATGGTTTCAGCCCCTACAGCAGGGGTCGGGAACGTGTGGCTCGCGAGCCAGGTATGGCTCTTTTGATGATTGCATCTGGCTCGCAGATAAAATTGGAGTTTGAAACTTGGAAAGCCCAATATTTCTCGCAGAAGCTTTACCTATAGTTTGAATGGTGTCGTGCTTCATTCACGTGCAGGGCTGAACTTGGCAGAAGGAGAGAAGAAAAAACACCTCTGAATTGTCTGAAGCGGTTTTTGTTTCGTCCAGTCATGCGGCCGACGCGAGTAGTGATTTCGGTTCCTCCAATGACGTGCCGCCGCCGAGACGCGTCACGGAATTCATCTCGACCAATCACGCGCCACCGCTGAGGCGACTCGTGATTTCGGTTCCTACAATGACGTGCCGCCGCCGAGACGCGTCACGGAATTCATCTCGATCAATCACGCGCCACCGCTGAGGCGACAGCATCCCAGAGTCGGCCGGCCGCGCCGCACCTCTCGAGTATGTCAGCCCGTGCGCAGGCCAGCCAGACTCACTTGAGTCAACATCTCCCTCTCTCTCATTTGCTCAAAGCTAACCCTTCGACGAAGAAGATGGCGAAAAGAAAAAAAGATGAGGAGCATCGTACATTTCAGGACGAATGGGCCGAAGAATTCGCCTTTGTGGAGAGAGCAGGTTCTGTGGTGTGTCTAATTTGCAATGACAAAATTGCATCGATGAAACGGTCGAATATAAAGCGGCACTTCGACACGCGCCATGCTACCTTTGCATCAAAATACCCTGTGGGAGACAGCAGAAAGAAAGCGTGCCAAGAGCTACTGAGCATGGTGCAAGCCAGCCAGCAGCAACTCCGCGTATGGACCCGGCAAGGTGACTATAATTCCGCCAGCTTTGCTGGATCTTTAGCAATAGTGAGGAACGGAAAACCATTCACAGATGGCGAGTATGCAAAAACGTTCATGCTGGATGTCGCCAATGAACTTTTTGATGATCTTCTGAACAAAGACAAGATAATCAAACGGATACAAGACATGCCTCTGTCGGCAAGAACTGTTCATGATCGTACCATCATGATGGCAAACCAAGTGGATGAAACGCAAGTGAAGGACATAAATACAGCGCCGTTCTTTTCCCTGGCTTTGGATGAGTCAACAGACGAAAGCCATTTGTCGCAGTTCAGTGTGATTGCAAGATATGCTGCTGGTGATACACTGCGCGAAGAAAGTCTTGCTGTTCTGCCAATAAAAGGGTCCACAAGAGGTGAGTATTTATTCAAGTCTTTCATGGAGTTCGCTCAAGAAAAAAATCTACGAATGGATAAACTTATCTCGGTGTGTACTGATGGTGCTCCGTGTATGGTGGGGAAAAACAAAGGATTTGTGGCGCTTCTCCGTGAACATGAAAATAGACCCATCCTAAGTTTCCATTGCATTCTACACCAGGAGGCACTTCGTGCTCAGATGTGTGATGGGCAGCTTGGCGAAGTGATGTCGCTGGTCATTCGTGTGATCAACTTTATTGTTGCCCGAGCCTTAAATGGTCGCCAGTTTAAAACACTGCTGGATGAAGTTGGAAACAACTATCACGGTCTGCTTTTGCACAGCAATGTGCGTTGGTTGTCAAGAGGGAAGGTGCTTAGCCGTTTTGCGGCTTGCCTGAACGAAATCCGGACTTTCCTTGAAATGAAAGGGATTGAGCATCCTGAGCTAGCCGAAACTGAGTGGCTCCTCAAGTTTTACTATCTCGTGGATATGTCTGAACATCTGAACGAGCTAAACGTGAAAATGCAAGGCATTGGAAATACAGTGTTATCCCTTCAACAAGCCGTGTTTGCTTTTGAAAACAAGCTGGAGCTCTTTATCATGGATCTTGAAACAGGTCGTTTACTACATTTTGAAAAACTGAGACAATTTAAAGATGCATGCACAGCAAGTGAGCCCACTCAAAACTTTGATCTCCACCAGTTAGCTGGCTTCACATCCAGTCTCCTACAGTCATTCAAAGCACGCTTTGGAGAATTTCGTGAGCACACTCGTCTTTTTAAGTTCATCATCCATCCAAACGAGTGTTCACTGAACACAGCCGACCTGAGTTACATTCCTGGTGTCTCCGTCAGAGATTTTGAAGCAGAAGTGGCTGACCTGAAGGCCTCAGACATGTGGGTGAATAAGTTCAAGTCACTGAATGAAGATTTGGAAAGAATCGCACGACAGAAAGCAGAGTTGGCGAGCAAGCACATGTGGACAGAAATGAAAAAACATCAACCCGAAGTCGAGCTGATTATCAAAACTTGGAACGCGCTTCCTGTCACATACCTCACACTGCAGCGTGTGAGTATTGCTGTATTGACCTTGTTTGGATCTACGTATGCATGTGAGCAGTCATTCTCACATCTTAAAAACATCAAGTCCAACCTACGATCACGTCTAACGGATGAAAGCCTCAACGCTTGCATGAAGCTTAACCTCACCAAGTACCAACCAGACTACAAAGCCATCAGCAAATCCATGCAGCACCAGAAGTCCCATTAATGGTGAGTATTATAACAACATTATTTAAAAGAATAAATTCAGAGGCTTATTATACTCACATTTAGTTGAATTCAGTCTTAAAATATATTATATGGCTCTCACTGAAATAGATTTACAAATATTTTGCTTTAATGGCTCTCTGAGTCAAAAACGTTCCCGACCCCTGCCCTACAGCCTCTTCGATGGATTTGGTATTCCAATGCTGGTGGTGTGGCAAAGGAGAATGACCATGTGCTCGTTAATGGGCACTGGAGAATGATTCAGAACTGCATGGTCCACCGGAGTGATTAGTTCCTCAATACCGTCCACAGGCTTGTTGAAGCAACTCTGAATTTGCATCTAAAAATGCAGGAGATTGGTACCATCCCAGCCGAGACTGGATGTTGGCAAGCTCAAGAATGAGAGGGTAGCTGAGGAGTTTGCGAACAGGCTGAGTGGAGATTTTTGGGGGTCTGGGTGTATTGGGGAATCCTGAAGAGTTGTGCAGTGCATTCAACACCACCATCCTTGACATTGCCGGTGGATGTCTCGAAACCCACCGTCAGGTGAAGAAGAACATTGACGCCTAAGGATACTGAATATCACTGACGAGAGTCGCAGGGCCAGGCTTAATGGCAGAGCAGAGCTCTTCATGGATTGAGGCATAAAACTGTATGTGCGCTGAGGACAGACAAGGAGGCATATGTGTGAGGAATCTGTGAAGAGGTAGAGCATCACCTGTGGTCAAGTAATTCCCATCCTGCTTGTATGCATTGCTTTCCTCCAAGCCCATCCCTCGGTGTACTGCATTTCGAGTGGAGGGGGTGGTAGGCTCTTGACAGTGGAGTCCGAAGTGAAAGCCTGCTAGGCTGGTTACTTTGAGCGCCTGTCCCAGATTAATTCACCAGCTGCTGAGTTGGATGTCAGGGGTGTTACTATCCATATTGATGATCCTTCAATCAACTGTGATCCACCTTTGTTTGTGGAAATACAGG
This sequence comes from Eptatretus burgeri, assembly GCF_056783735.1. Taxonomy (NCBI): domain Eukaryota; kingdom Metazoa; phylum Chordata; class Myxini; order Myxiniformes; family Myxinidae; genus Eptatretus; species Eptatretus burgeri. The sequence goes on along the minus strand of NC_140963.1, from coordinate 124,615,250 downwards.
CTGCGTTGATCTATTTGAAATGCGGCAAAGCTCCTGAGATCTGTGGCATCCATGCTGAACTTGTCATGGCTGGTGGAAATGCTGTACTCATGCCATTGAATGCAGTTCTGTACTCCGTCTCGAACACAGGCATCATCCCAACTGAGTGGAAGAGGAGGGGGGAGGGCTTTTGCTCCTCTTTGGAAAGGGAAGAGTGATCGCCAGGACTGCAACAGCTCCCGATGGGTGACGCTGCTCTCAGTGCCAGGCAATTTCATTGTTCAGATAATTCTTGATAGGTTTCGCCACCATCTGCTTGAACACCAGCACCAAGAGGAGTCGGGCATTACACCAAAGAGGTCAACCATTGACCATATCCTTGCCTTTGGGTCCTCACCAAACACAGACGAGAGTTTTGGCAGGGGCTGCTCGTAGCCTATGTTGATCTCCACAAAGTTTTCAATTCAGTGAATCGGTATGCCCTCTGGAGGATAGTCAGTCTTTGTGGGATACCACCAAAAGTGATGAATCTGATTTTTGAAGTATACTCTCCTACTGATAGTGCTGTGAGGTGACGTGGTGCCATCTCCGACTTATTTCCAGGTGTTACTGGAGTTTATCAGGGGTGTGTTCTGGCTTCCATACTTTTCAGCACTTGTATGGACTAGATTCTGGGGAGGATGTCAGAGAGATCAAGTTGCGGTGCATCGTTTGGGAATATCAAGGTCGCTGACCTTGATTTCGCAGATGATTCAGTCATATTTGAGGAGACTAGTTATCCTTATGGGACCCACAAGATGCTAAACGAGGATTTGGAGCCACGAGATTATGGGTTTCCTGAGTCAAAAGTAAGATCCAGGTTTTCAATGACATTGTGGATGCTGCTATATTGTCTGTACCTGTTTGTGATGAGGATGTTGAGGTCAGGGAGAGATTCACTTACCTTGGCAGTGATATTGGTGTCTCCATATATTGTGAGCCAGAGGTCAGTAGACGTCTGGGTCTGGCCTAGGGAGCAATGGAGTCCCTGGATCATGGAGTGTGGCACTTGTAGTGCCTATGCAGGAGGACGAACGGCCGAGTGTTTAAGTCTTTGGTGATTATATTCTTGCTCTACGGATGTGAGACTTGAACTTCAGACTTGATGTGAGGCAGGGATCCAAGATTGAGACTTAACTGCTTTGATACCAGGTCTCTTTGGAGAATCCTTGGCTATCACTGGTCAGACTTTGTGTCCAATGAGCGGTTGCTGAGAGAGACTCAGATGAGATTTGGTACTTGTATTTGGTGCAGTGTAAGCTGCGGCTGTATGGACATGTGGCTTGTTTTCCTGACACTGATCCTGCTCACCAGATTCTCACAGCAAGGGAGCCTCATGAGTGGAGGTGGCTAATGGCCGACTATGCACCTCGTGGTTGCCGCAGATTGATCGGCATCTCAAAGAGATGGTGATGGGCCAGGCATCTGCCTGGGGGGTGGCCAGACAGAGGTCTCTGGATCACCGGTGGGAAGTGGACGCAGCGATTCGCTGCTCCAGTGCATGCTCCAATTCCTGACCTTACCTGACTCCCCAGGTTGAAATTTAGTCATTTTATCTGCAGTTGCAAACCTGCTTTGCCTTGCACTTCAAATAAATGCATGAATATCACAATGCTGGTGTATGCGCTTCCACACACTGTTGCCCTTTGCTAATGATGTCTTTCCCCTCTGAGTTCCGTTCTGAAATCACATTAGACACCATTGCTCATGAAACATCTGCAAGTTGAGCTGTCTTTGTCAACGAAGCTCCTGTGAAACGTGTCCCAACAATCACCCCTTTCAAAGTCACTGAGGTCTCTTTTTGCAGCCATGCAAGCCATAATTGCAGGCATCCAGGCCTGTGCAGCAATTTTTTTACATGACCCTAAGCATGCTGGGATGTTATTTGCTTAATTAATACATGGGCCATGCCTGGGTGGCAACCGTTGCTCTCAATATACTTAGTGTCCCTCAATTACCCAGGTGTTTCCAAATATATATATATATATATATATATATATATATATATATATATATATATATATATATATATATATATATATATATTTATATATATATAGATATACTTGTTTTTGCAAAGATTGAAAGAGATTATGTGTAACTGGAGCTGAATCACAGTAACAACCACAAAAAGTCATAACAAAGAGGATGCAGGTAGAACGGTGGTGTGGCAGTTACCGACGTGGCAAGGTGAGACAGATTCCTGGTAGCATTTGTCAAAGAGATGGCTTTGGTGGCTTGTTCCATTTTTGATTGTATTTGAATTACAGTGCAGCACATTATTTCACAAGGATCTTGAAAACAATAGAATGAAATTATCAACATTATTTCTTCCAATAATACGTTAGTTGAGAGAAATTGAAAGATAAATCAAGTGAATTGATTCTCGTGGGGATGATTGGATAGCTTAAATGGATGCACACTTGTTTTTGAGCTGTCTTGCCTGGGTTCGAATCTTGCTTTAGCTACAAACTGTCACCATGCTGTTTCACTTGCACAGCAAGGTATCGGTGTGTGCAGATGTATCAATGTGAGGGAATGAGGGAGGGTGCAGATGATTCCCATGCATCATTGGAAGAAAGTCAAACTGGAGGACCCATCTTGCCATCACAGTTTGTTGGTGGACGTTGAAGTCTTTTTGATTGTTTTTGTGAAAAGCAAGGGAATTCTTGCCGGCACCCTGAATTAATTACAAATCTCAAGTAGAACATTCCTATCCCGACAGATTTCTGGGAAGGCAACGCCAAATCACCCATCATAACCCTTGGCATGCGATTATTTGGCAACACCGACGTTCTGTTCAGCGTATGCCACATTGATGTTGATAAGTGATTTTTGATATTCGTTTAGGAAAACCCACCAAGAATGATCACCGAATCGAAGGGACAAATTTTGCAGATTACTGAGGACAGTTTTAATAACTATACCAATGAAAAGCACAATTTTCGAAGATAAACCAACATTATTTTTCAAGTGTTTACAATTCCCAAGAAAGAGCATTTTATTATTCACGAGCAAATGCAACTGTCATTTCACTAATGGGGCTATAAAGGGTCGGGGGTGGAGGGGGAAGGAGATAGATAGAGACAGAGACAGGGACAGAGACAGAGACAGAGACAGAGATAGAGATAGAGAGAGAAAAATGGGGGGGGGGGAAAGGGATAGAAGGGTGAGGGGTGGAACAAAAATGATAAAAGTGGGGTTAGCAAAGAGAATATTTATACTTAATGACTAAACGCAATTTTTTTTTTCCAGAACACACGATGTGCTGTGCACACAATGACACAACAGAGTTTATAATGTAATCTTCTGGCACATCTGCAAAAACTTTGATATTCCAGTTCCAGAGAATTTGTTGGAACATGAATCAAAAATGATCACTGAAAACATGGAAGTACCTACCACTCACACATGACCTCAGGATCCAATCGAGCGTGAGCATCAAAAACAAAGCATTGCGACCAGATATTAAACTTCGGTACAAAAACGTGAAGAAGGAATTGCTGAATGAGGTGTTAATACCAGTGATTTTGGACAAAACGATGTAGAGATTAAGAAAATTACCAAATACTAAGATCTCAGGAATTAAGTGAAAAGATCCAGGAAGCTGAACAATGCCATAATTGTACCAGTGATCATTGGAGCGACAGGAATGATGACAAAGAACCTCAGAGAGATATTTAACACCATCCCTGGGAATATCACTCCAAACTAACCACAGTTGGAAGCTGTCTGGGGTTTCAGTGACGTTTCTGAAGAGAGCCCTCGGAACAAAACTTTGAGAACAGAAAACTTCACAGCTTGGTCCATGAATCGTGACCCCTTACCAAAATGAAGGTGGATACTTTGAGCCTGCCCTGGGAGGACTCCATTCCTCATTCTGAAACCCACGTATGTCGATACCATCAACGACACACACACACACACACACACACACACACACACACACACACACACACACACACACACACACACACACACACACTGAGACCTTGTCGGTCTTCGGTAGGCCTGTTGCACTGCAGAACAGCACTTGGCTAACAACGCACGTGAGTGTCCCCAAAGTTTGTTCAAGTCAATAGACATACAGTATTCAGTGACAGTGCGGATATTGTAGAGCGCTCGTCGTATGGCTTAAGCACTCCAACGAAATGGTTGATAATAAACGGCTCGCTTGGTACGCAATCAGCAAAATTCCAGGATTTTAACTCCATTAAGATTTAGAAGGTATTAAGTCAGTAGTAGAGGTGCAATCTTCAGCGAGGGGTGGACGGTGGAGGTGAGGGGAGTATGTTGCAAGTGCATAACCCAAGAAGGCATTCCTCTTCGCTAACTACAAAAACGTATTAACCAGGAAAACATTTCAAATTATCAAGAAACTGGAGAAGAAAAAGTTACCAAGCTGACAACCAAAAGCAAGAAAACGAACGCTTTTCTCGGAGAGATGTTCAGACACGTCAGAAATTTTTTGAAGGTATTTACAACCATTACTGCAGACAAGCACATAATAATACGTCCTCTTTGTGCTTTGACAGACAGACAAGTAGTTTGCAGTTGCCGCTATACTCTGTGTTTTTTTGCTCTCCAATTTCCACATTAAAACTCCCACACAGCTCGGAGGAGGTCACCTCAAGGCCATGTCATCTCGACATCATCACCAACCTGGAGATACAACTTTCTCTCTCTCGATTCCTGTACCACTTGTTCTTTTTTTTTTCTTTTCCTAACTACAACGGAAAATTAACTAACTACATGCACTCTTACTTTAAACGATGCAAACACAAAACAATCAGACATCTCCAACCAATGGACAAAACAAATCAATCACACCTGGATAATGTCAAGCTACCTCCCGTTCTTGCTACCAATATCCCTGTACCGTCCTACTTTATGCCCATTGCTTCAAAGTACATTACATGATTATGCAAATCCAGTTTAAAACTACCAGCTGTCCCTGCTGCTACCACATTTGCTGGAAGACCATTCCATGCATTCACAAATCTGTGTCACATACTCCTGCCTTGCTTCAGTTATAACTCCATCTTTTTCACTCTCCACCTGAGCCCTCGAGTTCTGTCATTGTCCATCTTGGTAAAAAGCACATACGGTCGGTCGCCGATTCTATCTCCTCAATTCCACTTCCACTGCTCCCATTCTTGGATATAAAAATCACGGCACTCTTGCGCTCCACTCCCAGCCGTGATCTCAAGGGGAGCAAATAATGATCATCCTGCTGAATTCCCTTTCACATTCAGCAGTGCTGGCTGGCAGGATGGCAATATTTATTAGTGATACCGCTCATCACTGGTGACTTTCTCCTTGTTTGAAGTCTCGGTCAGGGATCTTCATAGCTGAGAATGAAAAGCCAAAATGTTCACAGATAATTCGAAGTTCTGATTCGTCATACTCAGGTGTCAACTCAGCTGGGAGATAGTCGTCGGCACTCAACGTTCATTACTTGGTTGAATTACTCTTCTGAATCTAATGTAATCCAGGCATTTCATGAGTCGGAGCAGGGTGAAACTAATCCTTTCTTATTTATCTTGTTCGGCCATTCTCTTCATTCAACGTTACATTTCCTGCAGAAACTGTTTGCCAGACGTTTGGAGATATAGTACTAACCACCTGTGGTTTACCTGGCTTGAAAAACCTGTAT
>NC_140963.1:124574576-124602076 GCF_056783735.1 Eptatretus burgeri | reverse complement strand
TCCCTTTTTCTTTTTTTAAATGTTTTTTTGTCAACCGCTGTCACAACGGGAAACCAATGGGTTCACGGGTCGTCTAATTCTTTATAAACAGCTGTGCGTGATGAGTGGAAAAAAAATTTGGCCCAGTAATTTAGAAAACATGTTAATATGGCAAGCGGCTCAGAAAAAGGACGTTGTCAAATGTTTTTGCTTTGAAACTTACAACGAGAAACATATAACCTTTGTAAAACAAATATGAAAACCAAATGCTTGAGAAACAGGTGCGAGGAACAAGGTAAACCTGAAAGAACCTCTACAAGATATGGGATGAAACTTTTCCACCATGGCACCCGTAACAGGCATGACATGTCCATACACCCGCAGAGAGTCCGTACAGATCCAAATCTAGCAATATGTATCACGTCCGTGTGTGCTGTATATGTACCTCTCTACCTTGTACTAACTGTTGACTGCAGATCCCGATCAGGAAACGAACTGTACTGCACAGCTCGATAAGTGGCTAAAGCACTCTAACGGAACGCCTGGCTTGGCAAGCGATTACCAACTGCCATCAATATGACTATGCACACGGAAACGTCCTTGCAATGTCCAAACTGGATAAATCAGCACTTTTTTGGGGAGTCAGAACTGCTGATAATTTCAAATCTGGAGCTTACATCTTTTATTTCTGGTGAGTTTAAGAGATTCTCTCGGTTATTCATATGCACAAATGAAATAAAGGCACGAACGCTGGCATCTCCTGGCATTTATAAGCATTGCAATATACCCAGCAATTTGATTCATAGGTATGATGAACAGGCATTCGGTAATATGAGTGACGAAAGTGAAAAAAAAACTTTATCGTTAAGAAATTGCTGCGGCCTGTTGCAAATCAAAGCGTGGTTGAGCAAGCTAAAAAACATGGCGGTTTCCGACTCCAGCGAGGTTACCCAGGAAATGCCTAAAGACCCCAGACAGTGAGGTGGCCGAGGATCGCCTGATGAAGGATATAATTAAATAATATCATTAATTATCTTCCAAAGGGGTGTTTTAATAAACCCAAACACCCAATTTTTACTCCTGCACTTCCTTGGAGTTTTCTTCATATGCATGCAAAGTTTCAGGCTACTTGGTTTTTATAGTTTTGGAATTATGGTGGAGACACACTGACAAACGGACACAAACGCAAACACACACACACACACACACACACACACACACACACACACACACACACACACACACACACACACACACACACACACACACACACACACACACACACCCTTTTATTTGTATGGACGAGCAAATACCACCCATCGCTTTGCTGACGGTAATACTAAAGGAAGGATGGAGAAAAAGAGTGGGGGGGGGGGAGAGGGAGAGACGGGTAGGGGAGAGCATGTGGGGAGAGTGAAGAGGTGGAGGGGAAAGGAGAGAGGAGGGAGGGGGAGTGAGGAGGGGTGGGCGAAGGCATGACAGTGTGAGGTGAAAGGAAGGGAAGGCAGACGTGCGGTGGAGCATTTCATCGTGTCACCAAAATGATTCTGCATAGAATAACAGTGAAGATGGAAACAAAATAATGTCTGAAATCCACTTTTTACTGGTCATACTATAAACACGGCCCAGAGACAAACTCCCGCCCGAAGACAAACCCATGCCCAGACAAGTCAGAAGACAAACTCCCGTTAAAACATAAATACTGCCCAGACGCGTCCGGAGTCAAGCTGTCCGGAGACAAACACCGCCAGGACAAGTCCAGAGATAACCACCACCTGGTGGACACATCCGGAGCCAAACTGGCTCGAGACAAACACTGTTCGGACACATCCGGAGACAAACAGCCTTCCGGACAGAAACACCGCCAGGACACATCCAGAGATAAACACCGTCCAGACATAACCACGATCTGGATATGTCCAGAGACAGAGACAGACAGAGGGAGAGACAGACAGAGACAGAGAGACAGACAGAGACAGACAGACAGACAGACAGAGAGAGGAGTTAGCAGAAAGAATATGTTATGCTTTATGAACAAGACACACACACACACACACACACACACACACACACACACACACACACACACACACACACACACACACACACACACACACACACGTGCTTGGCCGATATCGGCAATTTTTCGGAAATCGGCAGGTGGGAGTCAGTGTTATTACCAACTCCAGTACTTACTGTATACAACCCAGAAACCTTTAGTAACTTTCATTGAAAAACAACATTGCATTTCTCTGGAAGTTTCAGGGATATGTTCACAAACATTATTCTTCATAAACAGCTGTGTGTGACGGGTGGACAAAAGTTGGCTCAGTAATTTAAAAAACACGTTAATACTGCAAACGGCTCGGAAATCGGTGGCTCGGTAATTTAGAAAACACATTAATACTGTACAAACGGCTTGTAAATCGGGTGTTATTTCACAACACCTCACTCAGGGTGACGGAGCATGAACCACTCGCTCATGATTATGGAGCATGAACCACTCGCTCAGGGTGATGAAGCACCAACCACTCACTCAGGGTGATGGAGCATGAACCACATGCCCAGGATGATTGAGCAGGAACCACTCGCTCAGGGTGATAGAGCACGAACCACTCTCTCAGGGTGATGGAGCACGAACCACTCTCTCAGGGTGAAGAGCAGGGACCACTCGCTCAGGGTGACAGAGCACGAACCACTCTCTCAGGGTGATGGAGCACGAACCACTCTCTCAGGGTGAGGAGCATGGACCACTCGCTCAGGGTGACGGAGCACGAACCGCTCGCTCAGGGTGATGGTGCATGAACCACTCACTCCGATTGACGTGGTGCCTTACCGCGATCGACAATGGATGCTCGGCAAGTGATTTAAGCACTCATGCAAGCACTCCAATTAAATGGTTGATAAGGAACGGTTGGCCAGGCTGTCACTGCATACCATAAAGGATACCTTTGACTTTAAAGCCTGTCTTCACCATGCATGCAACAGTTATTGATATAAAATGAATTCGTTCAAAAAATGACTTTATCCACAAAAGAGTTGCTCCTTAATGCAGAACAACCCTGGAAATATCACAAAGTTCAATCGCCCATGAAATAAACATTGCAAAAAATCCGCCATTTTTGCCTACTCCTCTATGCACGTGTCACGTGGTACATTGGCTCGGGATCGGCAAACGTTATAACTTTTTTGTGAAATGGTTGTTTTTCACCAGATTTGCTTTGAATCCCTGTGGAGCACCTCGCAAAACCTCCGAAAATATAGACACAGATCTGGCAGACACTCTGCATTGGCAGTCCCCTATGGGTGACAGGGCCTGAGGTCCAGCAGTGAATGCATTAAATCATACAGCTCAATAAAGCTGGTTAATTTTGTTACTTTGCAAAATTTTTTGTTTACTCAATATAAACCTCCAAACAGCAGTAAAAGCTAAGTTTAATGCTTTGGAAATCACACATTTTCTTGTGTATATATGGTGGAGGAAAGACAGCCTTGCTTGCTTAAAGTAAATAGGTATATCGGCTTAGTTATAAGACTCATTATTTCTTCAAATTATCAGATTTCACTCCAGATTTCGACAATTATTTAGTCGGGACGATATCCGATCCAAAAAGTGAAATAATATTTCAGTGATATACTTTAATTAGTCCATGAGAGTAAGTCATGGAAAATCGTATCATATCACGCATGAAATCGCTCCAACCTCCTAATTTGAAAACTTATCGCACTTCGAAAAGCGATGTACACAAAAAGTTGTTGCTGTGATGAAGGGGCATTCGATATGCATGAGAAAAGTGAAAAATAAACTTTATCGTTAAGAAATTGTTGCAGCCTGTTCCAAGTCGAGGTAAGGTTGAGCAGGCCAAAAAACATGGTGGCTTCAGACCCCAGCGATGTAACTCAGGAAACGCCTTAAGACCCCAGACAGCAAGGTGGCCGAGGATCGCCGGATGAAGGATATAATTAAATAAGGCCGTTAATTATCTTCAAAAGGGGTGTTTAATTAACCCAAACATCCAATTTTCACTCTTGGACTTCCTTGGAGTTTTCTTAGTGTGCATGCAAAGTTTCAGGCTGCTAGGTTTTATGGTTTTGGAGTTATGGAGGACACCACACACACACACACACACACACACACACACACACACACACACACACACACACACACACACACACACACACACACACACACACACACACACACACACACACACACACAAACACTGCCTTTTATAAGTCTCGATATCTGATCTTGGGGTGAATTCAGATTGGTGTGGTTCCCCTGGTCTTTAAAGAAAGCCTGTTGAGGGATAACTGGCAGTGGCAATTAATGTCGCACAACTGGACAGTGCCACGAGCATCTGACTCATTCGGCCTAATTGAGACGAGGCGTAGTGCCTAATTTTCATAACGATCGGCCGATTCGGTCGCCCAATCTGCACAGTATTGTGGCATCTAGACACATGATCCGCAAGGGGTTTTCAAATCGGTTGACCATGATGGTGACATCGAGCTGACTTACCGGATTAGAACTGGAGTGCGGATGACTACAACAATGTGTGTGTGTGTGTGTGTGTGTGTGTGTGTGTGTGTGTTTGTGTGCGCGCGCGTGCGCATGTGTGCGTGCGTGTGCACAAACACACAGATGTTAAAATTAAATTTAAGTAATGATGAAACAAAGTTTAATGAACAATTTTGTGAGATTTTGTCATTTTGCAATAAGTGAAAGATAGAGTGAAAGTAGCTTTACCCCTCCCCATGAAGGATTCTTTTTTTTGAACATTTTTAATGTACAGCTTTTATCGTGAAGTCCAGTACTTACATTAATTAATCAGTCATGGTCATTGCATCTGCACATGCTCCATCATCCTCCCTGCACCATTTAATTCATCACCAAGTCCTCTTAGACATCGAAGAGTAGGGAAGAAAGAAGATGCAAGAAATTTCACAGGTTATGTGACTTTCAGGCCACCTTGTACATTGTATTTCCTACCGAAACTTTTGATAATCCTTTGTGTTTCAGCTCCCATTGACCCCTTGTTCCATATTGCTGCAAGGGGTGACTCTCCTTTGCGATATTCTTAGCTGGGAGGTGAGGTCGGCTATCCCCCCCCCCACCCGCAGTTTTCATTTTAACTACAAGACATTACTATTAATAGTAAACACATTAACTCTGCAAGGTCACCACACATTACCATTAATATTTCCATTACTGCATTACTATGAACAGTAAACACATTACCATTACCTCTGCCAGGCCACCCCACACACAATAATACACATTATAGAAGACTGCGTGGTACTGGCACCACAAAGGCAAGAGCACAACATATTAGAGGTGAGGAATCTCTGGGTCGCTCAAGGAAGATCAATCAGTTATCTCTGTGACGAAATTCTGTTCGAGCAGAACTGACAGGGGCTAATCAACAACAGCAACAACAAGAACAATGAATAGTTACAAAACGCAGTCCTGAATATTAAAAGGGAATGTTATCAAGACATTCAGCTTGTGTGTAGCTTGTTCACCCACCCCATGCGTCCTTCTCCCCCTCCCCTTGATCTCGCTCTCATTTCCACTCTGGTGTTGGAGTTCCCTCCTTCCATTTTGTTCCATTCCATTCTGATCCACAGTTGCTCTTCTATGAGCCTTGATCATGTATACAAAATAAATAAATAAACAAATAAGATTATAAGGGTTATTGTTATTAAATTAGATCGTCATCTGAAGCACCTTTGAGAATAATTTCGCTTCGAGGCCATCTATTTTACGACGTACAACAAAGAAGGCAAATAAAAATTTAGAGAGAAGAGAGGAAAGACAGACAGAGAAAAAAATACTAGGGATGGCGGGGTGGGGGCAGGATGTATGGATTGCAGAGGAAAGTTATAAATATATGTCCCGATTGGTCTTTCTCACTAAGACATGCCACATGGCAATGAGTTCAAATGACCTATTCATCATAATTATATATATATATATATATATATATATATATATATATATATATATATATATATATATATATATATATATATATATATATATATATATATATCCTGTGTATGTCTGACACCTCTTCATCATTATATTTGCTTATTGTTAAATGATGATGTTTCCCCCATTGAATATGTCCTTTTATCAAATTTACAGCACTTGTTAGTGAAACCCTGGCTGTTGAATGCCATTGGCATCACAGTCGGAGGTTCCAAGCATGGAAGTTCATAGCAACAAAGTATACCAGGTGCCAACTTGAGCACAATAAATATATGATCCTTCCGATCCAACTTTGAAATATATACAAAGTTTTACAAGAGGAGAAACTACATGACAGTCACCACGTAGTTATTAGGGGCCAGAAATGAAATGAAATGTTTTTACTCGCAGCACCTACAAATTCATTTTATCGGATGACAGTTCATTTTCTGGTGTTTTGCACTCACCTCTCTATTTCCGGCCAACCCTGGATATCCATGTGGATATAAATGGGATGTTGAAATGGCGTAAAGTTATCAGATGATGTTAAATGTGTCTGTCAAGTTCTCAGCAAATAACTTTAAGCTCTGGTGAAAGTTGTCACTTTTTCAAACAAATAAACAGGCAGCGACTAGTCCAATTGTTTGAGCAGTGAGTGATGGAACGATAGGTCTTCGGGAAAAACAAAAGAACATATCAATCATATTATAAATAGTACACCGTAAAGAAACACGCTATTGCAATGTCTCAACTTTAACATGGAATTGAAAGTGTACATGGTTTTGATTTTTATTTGATGTCTTTATCATATATGTTCCAGCTCTTCTATGATGAAAAAGGCTTTCAATGTCTGAACTAATTGGGCATCTTCTTATAGTCTGCAGTATTCAGAATATTGCATTTTTGACTCTCCTTCTCCCTTCCTTACCCATGCCCTCCGTTCACATTCCTCTTCTTTTTTTGGTATACAGAGTCGAGGCTCGTGAAAGAGCTAAAACACTGAATGGATCAAGGAAACAGCAGACCAAAAAGAACAGTATGGAGAGTAGGGGGAGGACAAATAGCAAGGATGAAGGACAAAAATAGAGGGAGACTTGAACAAACAATGGGTGTTGAGTGAGGAGTAGGGGAGGACCCACTGGGTGGAAAGGATGGATACAGAAGGAAAAACTGGTAATTTGAAAGGAGATGGACTTGAGGGAGGGGGGGGGGGTTAACGGGTATAGAAGAGATCATGGTTTTGGATGGGGGATGATCTGAGCTGGTGGTGAACAGCTGTCTTGAAGACTTGGTGGGAAGAATGACATTGAAGAGAATCTTCCTTCCCATTTATTCCAATCTATTTTCCCCTTTTTGCAACTGCATGACTTGGTATATTCCTATATTCTTTCTCTTACCATTGTAATTTCAGTTTGCCCCCTCTAAACACTCTCCTGTGTCTATCTTGTATTCAGTAAACCCTAAAATATCATGGGTTTTAATATCATGATTTCGACCAATCGAAAATTTCGCAACCTCCTTATGTTTTGATTTTGTTATCGTGGGGTTTCATTTCGACCAATCACGGTTTTTGAGCCGAGTTGTGATGGTTTTCTCCCACCACGAGGTGTTCGTGCCATTAAAAATGGAATGACGCCGAAGTGTTAAAACAACAGACAAAAGTGATAATTTGAATTTTATTTATTTGCTGGTTTATGGAGCTGCCGAACAATTTATAAAACAAACACATTGACAGATTATGAAGGAAAACAATTTATGCGATTAATGTGATGGAATGGTGGGAGTGAGGAGGCAAGTTTAATAACTTTTGAATGTTGAATCTGCTTCAACACAGCAGGAGACTTCATCTTAATTTATGTTTATTTTACATGTTTATTTCAATTGTGATATAAATGTTTGCTTTGACTGCCACCCACCTACCTCGATATTTTTGCGAAGCCCAGGAACCTAACCCCCTCTTTTCCCAGTATAAATTGGTTTCAACTATCGCAGTTTTGAATGTCGCAGAATTTTCCAGGAACGTAAACCCCGCGATATTTAAGGGTTTACTGTACATACTTTGTAGATGGTGACTAATTGGTAGTGCCCGGTGAAGCCATTTTTTACTGGGAACTACCAATTAGTCACCATCTTGTTCACCCCCATGTGGGTGACTCTACTCTACCTTTTCATTGGCAATCTTTGTTGCAAATACAAAGTTGTCTGGAGACATTTAAATTCAACCACAAATTGTAGCATGACATGTAAATTAGAAGAGGTGGAGGAGGTAGAATAACTCGGGTCTCAAGGTCATTAGTGAGTATGGGGGGTTCCTCAACCAATCAATTTCTTAAATCTACTACTACTTCTTTGAAGGCCCAAATTATTCTCACATTCTTGTGGGCTCTGCCGGGGAACGTTTTTGGCACTTTCACGAACCGACTGGCCAAGCCTGACGTTCGACTGAAGGTGATAGCAATTTGGAATTTGTTCAGGTGCTGGTGATAGCTCACCTACACTTTTTGAAGGACACCGCATGATCTTTTATGTCAGTCAACTGGTGATAGTGGACGGGACTGTCAGTTTATTGTTCTTCCGAAGGACGGTACACACATTGACGAATTTCCTTCCCTGCAAAACACCAGAATGACAGTTTATAGCTGGGCCTAATTTCAAACCCAGGTGAGACAGCTTACAGGTGAGTGTGCGCACCTTTCGGCCATCCTGCCTCCAACCCCAGACAATTAGCCAAGTCGCGCTTTTATTTCCAAGCAAAATCTCAATGCGCGAAAGAAAGAAGGAGGAGGTAAAAACAACAAAAAAAAGTTGAAGTCAAGAAAAGGCAACTACAAAAAGATGGTATTTGTGGGGGGATTTATAAACCGAAAATTATGAGGTTTTGGGGATTTTAAAAGGCAGAGTGTTCCATAAATTGAGGAGCAGCTCTGAAGAACGCTCGATTGTCAAGTGTCTTCATCTTGGTGTGAAGAACGACCGGGAGATTCCAGTTGTTAGATCACAGCTTTGTTGCTGGGTGTAAGGTGTGATTAGGTCTGAACTCTTGGCCGAACCATGTTGTTTCTGGATTCAGAAGTTAAAGGAAGGAGTGTTCATCAACAGTCAGATAGTAATATAGTACCACCCGAGATCGGCTTCAAATTCCAGATTCTCAGATTCAAAAGGAATCACATTGCAGTGTTCAGTTGGATTTGAACTCTCAGCTTCTGGGATGCTAGCCCAGTGTCCTCACCCACACGTGATCTGATATATGTGTAAAAATGAGCCCGGGTGACGGTAGGTAAGGGAAGTTCACATCACGTTTATCTCGGTAATCATTTGGAGCAGCAATAGAGTGTGAAGTGAAATCTCATGTATCGATAATAAAAACCAACCAAGAGCTTTACCAAGACATTTACGATTTTATGATATTGAGAACAAATGCTGAGCTCAAAGAATTAATCAAATGATCTCTTTTTGAGATGTCGAGATGATAAAATTGACGATTGTAATTCAAGTGTTTTGATGGTCTCTTGCCAATTCATGTCTGGCAGGATGGCTCAGAGGTTGCGCACTTACGTACCTTTGATGTCTCGTCTAGGTTCGATTCCCGGACCGACTATAAACGGTCGGATTTGTGCTTCGCAGGTTGGGCAAAATGCTCCGTCCCTCGGATGGAAATTGGGCTGGTGCCCCATCTGCTCGCATGAGCTGGCGGACGTCAATGAACCCACAGTGTATTTCACAAAGAGTATGCCATTGTGTGCCGGGCACCCTAACAAATTGCAAATTTCTGCTCAAATAAATGGACAGGGGGGCACTGCATCTCAGTGACAACGGATAATGTAGCCATTGGACCAACTTTGTATTCCAAATGCACAATCGCTCGTGATGTTAACACTCACTTGTTCTTCAAGTCGTCGTCGTCGTCGTCGTCGTCGTCGTCGTCGTCGTCGTCTTCATCATCATGCACAATGCCCTATGTTGTGTGCTGGTGCTGTGAAGGAGTTACAAGGCTACAATCATGGCCAGGTCGACACTCCGACTCAGGAAGTCAGGGCACGAATTTCTAAGTTGTAATTTGTTTAGGGTGCCGGCGATAGCTCGCCTACTATTCGTGAAGGACACCGTGGGATCATTAACGTTCACCAACTAATGTCGGCACACAGGGCACCTGGTGTATAACGTCCATCTGAGGGACGGCACACACATTGATGAATCACCCTGCATGTGAAACACCGGGAAGACGGTTTATAGCTGGGTCAGGATTCGAACCCAGACTAGAGAGCCCCGAGGTGAGTGTGCGTACCCTTTTGGCCATCCTGCCAGCCCACACACATGCTTCTCTCACGAATTGCTCATCGTCATGAATTGTAAAACACATGAGAGGTTTCAATAATGTTAATGCACATCATAATCCCATATATGTCCAGAGGGAAGGAACCACAGGAGGGGGACCTGTCAGGAAGATTATTTATGGCCACGAATCACAATTTCCTTGCCTTCAACCCCCCCCCCCCCCTCCCAAAAAATACAAACATTAATTCTTGTTAAATAATTTGTAATAGCTTGAATAAAATGATAAATGTACAACGAGATCATGATGGAGACTGAATGTAAGTGAAACAGGCAGGAGCGATGATCTATACATCAATGCCCTCACTAATCGGTGAAGGTAATTGACATTTTCGTTGTCATGGTGCTGCGGTGTAAAGAGCTGTCTCCCCTGGGTCTATAGAGGTGGCCAAAGCATGTCCAGGGCCTGCCAACTGATCGTCCAGAATGACAATGCAGAGCGGTTAAAAAAGGCAAGACCAGTCCGATTGGAGCCTCATGCAATTCCTTTTATGGTTCACCAAAGATGTTCCTTGGTTATTTCCATGTACATCATCATGGTTCAGAGAAGATTTGTCAAAGCTTTGCCATTATCTGCAATATAACGTAGTTATCATAGGATGTTGACACAAATATATCGTCATCGTCATCGATGTACCATGGTCTGTACAGAGCGTCGGTGATGCCAAAGCAGTCTCTTGGTATGTAAGAGTTATGCTGGATGCTTTGCAATTGCCTTCCCAGCAGTTAGTCAAGGCAGAGACTTGTCATTTATTTCAGGGTGTCGGTGATAGCTCGTCTGCTGTTCCGACATGAAATACATACACCACGGGATCGTTAATGTCCACCAACGTTGATAGTCCCCTCTATAAATTTTTTATTTTACAAATCAATTTTCAATCACTAGCAGAGGACCTGATCTTGTTGCAAGCATGCAACACGTTCTTCTGATGCATACCTGTATTTGGGCAGTGTATGAGCAACTGACAGCTCTGTCGAGGCAAAAAAATAATAACTAGCATCCGTAGAAGACAAAGTCTTCGATATCCCCCGCCATAGTAAATGAGGATTAACTTATATTCCCTAAGCATGTGCAATATGTATGTGAAGTTTCCCCTTGATCTGACCAGCCATTCTGGAGAAGATGTTTGAAGGTTTTAGGGTAAATTCGATATGGCTGCCAAACTATGTGACCTATCAATTAGAAATTAACAAACTTCTGAAAGGATGCCTTGGGGAAAGTGTATGTGAAATTTTGCCTCAATCTGTCCAGCCGTTCTGGAGAAGAAGATTTTTAAAATTTATTAATTTTCAATCCAAGATGGCTGACGAACCATGTGACCTATGACATCATACATTTACATTCTGCCTCCAATCCTCCAGTGGAATACATGTGTGAAGTTTCGTGTTAATCGGATGAGGTGTGTTTTTCTATCCAAGATGGCCACCAAACCATGTGACTTGTGACGTCATAATTTTTACTATGTATGCAGACATGATGGAAGATGATAGTTACAAATTTTCGCTTTGTTAGGTTATGTGATTCCAGAGAAAACATTATTTAATATTTTCCTTGAATCCAACATGGCTGCCAAACCATGTGACCTATCAATTATAAAATATCAAAAGGCACTAGTTCACCACTTGCTTGATATGTGTACCAAATTTCGTAAATATGTCTTTAGGGGATTTGTAAATAAGCTCCGGAAACGAAATGTGACGGATGGACGGACGGAACCCATTTCTATATCCCCCGGCAACTTCGTTGGTTGACGGGGGATAATAAGTAATTACCCAGGTTACGTGCATGAGGAAAAAAACATACTGTTTATTATTCAAAAACATCTCACTGTGCTGGTCAACTTGGGGACAAGAAGATTGCACTATAAATGGCATAGACTTGTAATACCCTCTCCCACCTGAAGTGGCACTACACGATACACATTTACATAGAGAATTTGCATCCCCTCTACTTCACCCCCTCCGCCCTCCAACACCACCAGCAAAGATAAAAACACCCCGATGCATTAATTGGGGTCGTGCTGATCCTATGGAGCAAATCTGAATGTAATTGGCCCAACACCCGAGGAGGAGTAGCGCGACAAACAACAAACACACAATCAAACAACGGTCCGTGAATTATAGGAAGGATTACCCATGAAACTATAATATCCCACTAAAAGTCATGGTGATGTTTATCTCGTCATCGCACCAAAAGTCATCCGCAAAAAGCTGAGTGCCATGAGGGATTAATTAATTTGGAGCACGTGATTCCAATGTATGCCTGATGTTGGCTTAATGGTTATGGTGGTGGGCTTGAGTTCAAATCCCAATATAACCCATTGAATTAATACCAGG
The DNA here is from genome assembly GCF_056783735.1 of Eptatretus burgeri. NCBI lineage: Eukaryota > Metazoa > Chordata > Myxini > Myxiniformes > Myxinidae > Eptatretus > Eptatretus burgeri. The sequence continues at coordinate 124,589,454 of NC_140963.1, read as the reverse complement.
TGGGGTTGACTCAGCCTGTCATCCTTCTGAGGTTGGAAAAATGAGCACCATCTTGCTGGGATTATTGGGCCATTCGAGTATCCTGTGTCGGAGTGGTGACCCGTCTACGATTGTGCCGAACAGCCCGGGAGACTGCGTACGCATCACCAACGCTCTGTTCAAAGTGTGGTCTCAATAGATGGATGGATGGATTCCAATGTCTAGGACAGCTATCACTGGTTGTGCAAAAAAATATCCCACCCAAGCAAAGTATAAGTTTAATAACAGTGAGAGCGTTATGTTATTTGTTATAAAGGCGTGTGCAAGCTTGTCAAAGCCACAGGCCAAAACGTCATGGCGATTGAGGAGGATTAGAATAAAGTCCTGAACTGGTTCCACTGCTTGGCAGGTTTTAATGTCAGGGGAGAAAAATAACAACAGCCATGGGCATTGGTTCACACCAATATATACTGGGTGTGTTTGTTTTCTGCTTTCTCCAAGGTTTCACCGAAGTGTTTACCTCCCCACGCACCTTCACAAGAGATGACTGCTTTTGTTACGTAGTGCTTTGAATGAGAATGCTCTACCTGACTCACCAACGATGACTATAAAGTCACAAGGAATTTTTTCAAAACAAAAATGCTCATGTGTCCTCATCTCCGACGTGCTCATATCCACGTTTAATTCGTTTAATCGGCCTACCTATTTCAATAACACACCTTGTTGGGAAATACCTATGACTTCACAATATGATTTATTTATGCAGTACTAGTGGAAGCCGTTGGTAAAACTATCACGAAATAAAAAAGGAAGCTTTTTATTCTTGCACTGGTTGAAAGAGTTCTAAATGGGAGGTTATGTGCAGGGTACAACAAAATTCGGGAATCATAGGTTAATTGTTTTCTGTTTTTTTTAGGATTGAACCTACGGAAATGGATTACACTCGACAAGACAAAGCTGAACCTCTTACATGCCGTAGGTTTAAACCAGAGAGAAACTTGTCAATAATTTTGTCAAACATCCAATGAAACACCGAGTTTATAACTGCAAAGCACACCACGGATTACAATTTGAACATTTGCCAGAATAAAAACCTTTGATTCCAGAATTTTGTAACACAAAAAACAAAAATACATAATTATCCTATGATTCCGGAATTTTGTTACACACACACACACACACACACACACACACACACACACACACACACACACACACACACACACACACACACACACACACACACACACACACACACACACACACACCAATCAACCTATGATTCCAGAATTTTGTTACACCCTGGATTTCTTAACTGCAAAGAAAATACTTTTTTGAGAGCAATTGAGCCAGCGTACTGTTGCCTATACACGAACTGGGTTCAATTTTTTTGGCTGATTGAAAGAAATTATAATTTCCCTTTCTGTTTGGATGAATTTGAAGCAACTTTTACTTAGTTGTTTTTTTGTCTCCGAGGAGCATTTCCATGTTTTAGGGTAGGACAGGCAGAAAGACAACATTAGCCTAATATATATATATATATATATATATATATATATATATATATATATATATATATATATATATATATATATATATACACTTTTCAAACCATATTTGGTGCACTTGTGAAAAAAAACACCATTACATGTACGCATGCTCTTTGCCCTCTGGGTGATACATGGATTGTGGACAGTGATCATAATTTTCACTTGAAAAACACGACCTGCTTCATGATTCAGCAACCTCAAAACAATGGTGTCACCTACCATTGATAATTGTATTCGGATTTGACTCCACCAGTGATCTAAGGCAAGCGCAGACGACAAGGAGTGTCGAGGAAGGAGGATAATTGAGGGATGGGTCACGATTCAAACCGAGCTAACTTGTCTGTTATTTGCCCACTCAAACCTTCCACCAAAATATTTGCACCGTCTTGGAAAATCAAGAATGAGTCCATTGAAGCAGACAAACCACGACGAGGCTCACAAAGTCGTCACTCACTTCCCAGCTTCATCACATACCATGTCTCATTCATGTTTTTTGTTGTTGTTGTTGCGATGACATCAAAATGATTACTCATGAGCCACACTGATTATGCAATCGTTTGTTCCATTGATTTACATAATCACACAGATCTTCCAAAATGGGAGTCCGGATTGGAAGATCTACCTTCCGCTCGGTCAACTTTCTTGACTGCTATTTGCTGCACACTTGTAAAAGAACATACGGCTCTGCACGCTAGATAATATTTTTGGTGGATTTTATTACAGCATGCACATCTACTGCTCTGTACACATTGAGATGGTACGAAAAAATTCCCATAAAATCCATGTACAAGCTGAAATATCGATTGAGAATGATGATCAGAATACTTTTGAGACCTAAATTAATCAGTGCTTGGTATTTGTGCCCAAGTCGAGCCGTGAACCAAATTTCCATGGTTATGCCTAAATTACCAAGGAGTGGTGTATAATACTTCTGAAATGGCTTAAAACCCCCACGAGGTTCAGGAGTCTGAGGTTGCTGCCTCGCGAGCTCGAGGCAAGAGAAGCAAACCTGTGGATCAACACTGCCACCATTACCACCACCCCCCTGGTGAGACAAAAGCCATCCGGTATGATTTATAACTGTTGATGAAGGGTTTGACACCTTGGTTGCTCGGTTTTTAATGGCGGTTTTATTGATGCTATTCGGGTGGTTTCTGCGCATGAATTGTCTGCGTGAGATGTTCAGGGCACATCCCTGAAGAAAATGGCACGCAACTGTTAAAGGATATAACATGTCGGTACGTGTTTCTTCTTTATGAGCAGTTTCTATAATTGCAGCTTGAGACAAAAATAATGACTTTTCATTACTGCAGTGACAGAAGCAGTTATCCATTCTCAAACCTGCAAATTCCTATAAGGGGTAAAGCAAAATTATAACCCAATGCAAATTAGATAATGATTAGAGCCTCTGCTCTGAGTGTGCGAGGTTGGCGGTTTGACCCCGACCCCGGCCGAGTCATCCCGAAAACTTTAAATACATTGGCGCCGCATCCTTGCTCGATTTTCAGCATTTGGGAGATAGAGCACAAACAAACCCCGTGGGTTGGCATTCATGGACAGTGTGAAATTTCTGCTTAATTGCCCTTGCAACTGTGCATAGTGATTTCATCTTTCTTCAAAGTGCCCCCAGCAAGTTAGCCACTTCCCCCAAGGTCAGCTGCCATGTTTGTCTGTAGTGTCTGAAGTTATCTCATGTATTTGTCTGCATGTGTGGTCTGATTTGTGCTCGAGCCCCTCCACAAGCCTTATTTCGACCACATAAAAAATACAAATGAGGAATCAGGCTCATTTCAGAACTGAGAATCACCGGATTTGAGATATTTCTTTCTTTATTTTACTTTCATCATCAATATATATATATATATATATATATATATATATATATATATATATATATATATATATATATATATATATATATATATATATATATATATATATATATATGTACAGGGGGCTGAAAAAGTAGGTATACAGTCGTGAAAAACAAAACGTGCGCACAATTCGTATTTTATTGATTATACAAGCATATCAATAATAACATACCAATTATAAACATATCAATAATAAACATATTAATCCCTCAAATGTTCAAATTAAATGAATTCTAGTATTAAATGAATCCCAGCACCACTATTATAATACTGGTAATACTGGTATAGTCTTTACTGTATACCTATTACATTATATAACCCTTGCTGCTGCTGCGAAACACAAACCTCTGCTGCTCTCACAACACGTCGTCAGCAAACGCAGTTCTCACCTTGAGTAGCTCGCGTTGGAGCATTGCGAATATGTACGTCACAGCAATACGGATGACTGGAATGGAAGTATGCACACACGATGACGTACGTTTAAAAATGGCCATACAGATGACGTTGTTTGAAAATAAATAGAGAAAAGGTTTGGGGGAAAAAAAAACCAAAATTGAAAAAGTTGAACTTTTTTTTTTTTGTAACAGTCTAAATCGTCATAAATTTCATTTGCTTTTACTCTCGGCGAGGGAGGCAGAGGAAGAGACAGGTGAGCAAGCAGGAAAGCGAGTGAGCAACTGCAACTGCTGCTCGGCTTCAGTAGAGAACGAGTGGTCACAACACACAGATCGGTTAATGAAGTTTATTCTCGAATGCTCGGTGGTTAGAAAATATGGTTAAAAATAAACAAATAAATAGGATGAATGAATGAATAATCGAATTCGAAAGCCAGAGCCTGGGGCGTGCATTCTGCACGCACGACCTGCCAGCACGTGCTGCTCAGGCAACGTAAACAAACCACACACGTCTTGCCCGGTCTGGCCAGTTATCCTTGACAAGCTTCCTCAGACTTGAAAACACCTTTCTGTGTGTCACGAACGTTTCATGAAGTCTCCGAACATGTGCGGTGATATTTATAACTTTTCTCTGCAAGCTGGGACTTATCGGAAGCAGAGCTTTTTCCCGCCAGTTGTTGGTGCATGGTGATACCCCAAAAGGAGCACCATGACGAGTATATTCGTATTTAGTCATGATTAACTAGCAGGGACCCGCGGAAATTCCGCGTAGTGGAAAATGTGACGAAGTCCTCAACCCCAAATCGTCAACCCCCCCCCCACCCACAAAGCCTCAAACGCCTTCCCCGACCTTGCTGTCCCCTCTTTGCCCTCCACCACAATTTTGTCCTCCCCCCTCTTTCTTCTTCTTCAAGTCCTCAATTCACCCCCCCCCCACTAAAATCCCATGAAAACAACCCCCTTCCCAATCCCAAGACCTCAACGTCCCCCCACTGCAACCCCTGCAAAACCTCAACCCCCTCTCCCAACACTGTTCCCTCTCTGCTCCCTTGATCACAACTCTCTATCCCCCCCTCCCCTTCCCCAATTCTTCTTTGTCCTCAACCCACTACAAGTCCTTATCCCCTAAAGTTGAAGCCTCAACCTCCTCTCCCAACTCTGTCCCCTCTCTGCTCTCCCCCACCCCTATGCTCCCCTCCCCTTTATTCTTGAAGTTCTCAATCCTCCATCCAAATCCTCAACCTCCCTCTCCCAATGCTCTGCCACCCCATCCCAACTCTATTCTCCCCACCATCCCAACTCTATTCCATCCCAATCCCAACTCACTGCCACCCACCCTAACCCTCTGTCCTTCCCTCCCCCTTTTTTCCACATTCTGAACAAAGTTCCGGTTCCTGTTCCGGTTCATTAAGAACAATGCAAAGAAAACAAACAAAAAAAAAACAAGAGAGTTGGGATGGTGTGGCAGAGCATTGGGAGAGGGAGGTTGAGGATTTGGATGGGGGATTGAGGACTTCAAGAATAAAGGAGAGGGGAGCATAGGGGTGGGGGAGAGCAGAGAGTGGACAGAGTTGGGAGGGGAGGTTGAGGCAGAATCTTCAGGGGGGGGGGGTAAGGACTTGTAGTGAGTTGAGGACGTACAAAGCATGATACTTGCGAAATCAAAAGAAACAATAGTTACCATGGAAACAGCAATTTGGTAATTTGGAGAATTTGACCTGTCAAGTGTTTTACATGATGCAATGTTGTGCATCACAAATTTGGTTGATACATTTTCGAATTGCCACATAATAGGTGTTTTACATGTTTTGGATGGCATTGACTTTTAATGTTGACTAATTTTGACCAGATTTTAGACACACATACAACACACCCTATTATATTTAATAAGCAATTTAGATGTGTATGTGCATATGTTTCTGTGTATGTCTGAGAACCATAAGAAAAAAAAGGGTTGGGCCGATCTCCAACAAATTTTGCATTCGTGTTCATAGTACCCATGGTCAGGTCATCGGCAGAACCCTCCCCCCCCTCCCATTTTGCATGTGTTAGGGTTGTGGGGAGACGACGCGATTTTCACCTGCACACGTGCCACAGTGCGGGTGTTTGTCGTACGTACGAATGATTATAAGTTTCTAAGTGATATCTTGAAAAATCACTGATGTATGGTAATAATAAATCCACAAAAAGGTCCATTTAATTATAATGGGGTTAAATTGTTGTCAAGGAAACTGTTGACATGCCAAAATGGAGAAATTGATCGTTCTGTTTTTTGGTGAACCAATTATATGACACAACATGCAAAACCTGTTCAAATTTTAAGTTAATAGGATGAAAATTGATTATTTTATGTGACCAAGACGTATGACCCTTTGAGCTTTCGACTTCAAAAAATAATATGCTTCTCAGTTTCGATTGGTGAACCAATTCAGTGACCCAATAGGCAAATTCTTTACCCAGAGTACCGACCCTCTGGGTTGGTGGCGATTGCGCATTACTTGCTGAAAAAAGTATCGTCTGTATATTGCTTGAAGATTCTATAGATGTCTGTGTGGTGTGTGCCAAAGAAGTCTAATGGGTATACAGGTCAAAATGGTCTCGGTGTCTAAACGGTGTAAAGGGCACCTGAAGGGTCAAAGTGGTCCAAATGGTCTGCAGGGAGTCTATAAGGGTCTAAAGGAGTCTAAAGGATATTTACAACAGTAGTTAGAGTGTGAAGGGGTCTGAAGAGTAAATGGGGTTTAAAGGGTATATTCCAATGGTATCGAGGGGCCGATAGGGTGCAAGAAGTCCAAAGGGGTGTCAGGTCATGTCAGGTATGAGAGCATGCCTGCACCGGAGCAGCGCGTCACTGCATTCACTTTCCACCAGTACTCCAAGGGCCTACATCTGGCCATCTCCCAGGCAGATGCCTAGCCCATCCTCATCTCTTTGAAATGCCAATCAACCTGCTCCAACCATGAGGTATGTGGTCAGTGAGTTGGCCTCTTCCACTGATGAGACTTATGTGCTGAGAGAAATCTGGTGAGGAGAATCAGCGTCAATAAAACGAGCCACATGTCCATGCAGCCACAGCTGATGCTCACAAACTATACAGGTAACAAATCTCATCCGAGTCACTCTCAGCAACCACTTGTCGGAACCGACCGACAAGCAACCACTTGTCGGACAACCACAAAGTCCGACCAGCAATAGCCAAGGATTCTCCGAAGAGACCTGGTACCAAAGGAATTAATTTGGAGTCTCAGATCCCTGGTCAGAATCCAAGTCTCACATCTGTACAGCAAGACTGCAAGCACCAAGGACCTGAAGACTCAGACTTTCATCCTCCTGCACAGGTACTGACAGCACCACATGCCATGATCCAGTGAATCCATGACACCCCCAGGCCTGACCCAGACATCTCGTAACTTCTGGCTCACAGCCAGCGGAGACATGATTGTCACTGCTGAAGTAAGTGAATCTCTTCATGACTTCTTAGTCCTTGCTACAAACAGGTACAAACAAAACAAGCAAAAAAAGATGTAAAATGTCATAGCCCCCATTGTTTTAGTAATTTTGCTGTACAGAGTTGGAGGGCGAGCCCAAAGATATGTACAACTAAAATGGCCGCAAGTCTACCAGTCGGCCATTTTTGATCAGATCGCAAAACAAGGTGAGATGCACGTGTATGCCATCATGTACTGTGCTTGTGCCAAGTTTGAACAAAATCAGACCATGCATGTCTGAGAAATGGTTGGGAACACATTTAAGTTAAAAAAAATGGCTGCCAGTCAGCCATCTTTGATCTCATCTTGAAAAGAAATGACGTTCATATGCAAGCCATCATTCCTTATCTGTGTGCCAAGTTTGAACATGGACAAAACAAGTAAAATAGACATAAAATGTCATAGCCCCCTTTGTTTTAGTAATTTTGCTGTGCGTAGTTAAAGTGCCAGCTCATATTTATGTACAACTAAAATGGCTGCCAGTCTACCAGTCGGCCATCTTTGATCAGATGGGAAAATAAAGTGAGGGACACATGTAAGCCATCATGTACTGTACTTGTGCCAAGTTTGAATAAAATCGCACCATGCATGTCTGAAAAATGGTTGTGGACACATTTACGCAACAAAATTGCCACCAGTCAGCCATCTTAGATGTTATCTCGAAAATAAATGAGCCATTATTGTTAATGGCTGGTAGAAAATAAAATATGTCAGCCATTATTCCCTCATCTGTCTGCTAAGTTTGAACAAGATCAGTAAATGCTTGTACAAGGAATGGTTGAGGATATGTTCAACATTGTGTTTTTACAACTAAAATGGCTGCCAGTCGGCCATATTGGACCTGATCTCGAAAAAAAAAAAAACATGCAGTGCTTGTGTAAGCCATCATTAGTTATCTGCATGCCAAGTTTGAACAAGATCGGTAAATGTATGTCTGAGAAATGGTTGAAGATGTGTTTAATACCCGGTTTTTTCTTTTTACAACTAAAATGGCCGCCAGTCTATCAATCGGCCTTCGTTGATCAGATTGTTAAAAAAAAAGTGAGGTGCATGTGTATGCCATTATGTACTGTGCTTGTGCCGAGTGTCAGATTGATGAGAAATGGTTGGGGACACATATAAGCAACAAAATGGCCACCAGTCGGCCATCTTAGATCTATTCTCAAAAAAAAAAAAAAGGACGTCCATATGGAAGCCATCATTCCTTGTCTGTGTGCCAAGTTTGAATAACATCGATAAATGCATGATTGAGAAATGGTTGAGGATGTGTTTGACACCAGGGTTTTTTTTTTACAACTAAAATGGCCACCAGTCGGCCATCTTTGATCACATCAAGAAACAAAATTATGTGCATGTGCACACCATCATTTGTTGTCTTTGTACCAAGTACGAATAAAATCAGTCGATACATGTCCAATATATGGTTGCTGATGCACACACGCACAACGCATATGAAAATCGAGACCAAATCCATAATTCCCCGTTTCAGCTGAAAACCAACAAGGGTTAATAATAGCATCAAATGTCATTGAAAGCCGAGATCTTAGTTGATGACCCAGGAAACCAGTAATCCTAATATCTCTGACCCCTCAGTCAGAGCCTGGAGGGCCCCCAAAACGATATCCAGCGTCTCCACAAAGATGACTGCATCATCTGCAAAATTAAGCTCAATGATTTAGACACTTGTAAACGATGCACGGCAGCTTGATCTCTCCGGAATCCTTCCAGGAATCCAGTCCATACAAGCATGGAAAAGTGTGAAGGCCCAAACACACCCTGATAAACTCCAGTAAAAACTGGAAATAGGTTGGAGATGTGACCAGCAAACCTCACAGAACCCTCAGTTCCAGGGTGTAGTACAAAAATCAGATTGATCAGTTTTGGTGGCACGCCATAGAGACTGAAAATTCTCCAGAGGGCATCCAGATTCACTGAATCGAACGCTTCGCAGAGATCAACATAGGCTGTGAGCAGCCCCTGCTGAAACTCTCCTCTGCATTTAGTGAAGACCCGAAGACAAGGATACGGTCAATCGTTGACCTCCTTGGTGTAAAGCTCCACTGCTCTGGGCCTGGCGCTCAAGCAGATGGTAGCCAACCCTATCAATAATTATCTGGGCAAAGACCTTTCCTGGCACTGAGAGCAGCATCACGTCATGGTAGTTGTTGCAGTCGTGGTGATACCCTTCCCTTTCCAGAGGGGGACAACAATTTCTCTCTTCCCAGTCAATTGGGATGATGCCTGTGCTCCAAACAGAGCACAGAACTGCATTAAATGACACGAGTGCAGCATTTCCACCAGCCTTGAGAAGTTCAGCATAGATGCTACAGATCGCAGGAGCTTTGCACCCTTTCAACTCGTTCACCCCAGTCTGTGCTTCCACAAACAAAGCTAAGAGGTTCACAGTTGATTGGAAGGTCAGCAGTAGGAATAGTTAAACCACTGACATCAAATTCAACAGTTGCTGGGTCAGCCTGCGACAGCCACTCAAAGTAACCGGCCCAGTTGGTCAACAGATCTGACTCCTCTGTCAAGATCCCACCACCCTCTGCTTGAGCTGCAGTACACCAAGGGAAAGGCTTGGAGGAAAGCAATGCACAAATTCCTCTGGAAGCAGGATGAGAATCACTTCACCACAGGTGATGCTGTACCCCCTTCACAGATTATTCGTACAGTTTTATGCCTCAGCTTCCTGAACAGCTCAGCTCTGCCATAAAGCCTGGCCCTGGGACTCTGGCCAATGGTATCCAGTGTCCTTTGGCAAACAAAGTTCTTCTTCGACAGTCGATTCCAAGACAACCACCAGCAATATAAAGGATGGTAGTCTTGAAGGCAATCCACAACTCTTCAGGATCCCCCAAGACAATCAGACCCCCAAATGCCCACTCAGCCTGTTCGCAAACTCCTCAGCTACCCTCTTATCCTTGAGCTTGCCAACATCCAGCCAAGGCTAGGATGGTACCATTCTCCTGGATTTGAGCTGCAACTTCAGAGTTGCTACAAAAAGCCTGAGGACGGTATTGCGGAACTGAGCACTCCGGAAGACCTTGCAGTTCTGGATCATCCTCCAGTTACCATCAATGAGCACATGGTCAATCTCCTTTGCCACACCACCAGCATTGGAATACCAAGTCCAGCGATAAAACTGTGTGCGCTGAAACCATGAACCAGCCACCCTAAGTCCATGACTTCTTGCAAAGTCAAGGAACTTAGTGCTGTTCTGGGTCACAGTTCCAGACCCATGGGGACCAACACATGTCTCATAACAATCCCCCATGACCAGAAGAGTATCTCGCCTGGGGTATTGATCAACAGCAGACTCGAGCACAACATTGAATGTCTCCTTCACGGTGAGATCACTCGCTTCAGTTGGAGCATTCATGGTGACCAGGGAAATGACACCCAAGGAGTTACAAATCCTGTCTCATAATATGCTTGTTGACCAGTGTTACCTCAATTATCATGGGAGGCAGCCTTTTGGACACAGCTACAGGAACTCTTTGGGCATAGTAACTATCAGAGCGACCAGACCAATCGTCGGTGTAACTACCCGCCATGATCTCGCCGCAATCCGGTCTCCGAACCTCAAAGAGTGCTACAATACTGATGTTCAAACGGTGGAGGTCAGATGATAGCAGAGACAGCTGATCGTTCTCTCAGGGATAGGGCATTCCAGGCACCCACCCGAAGGGACCGCCTCAGGTTAACCTGGTGGTAGACAACACCTCAGCACCACACTAACACATACCACTACAACCTGCCCCAGCAAGGTTACCCCAGACTTTCCTCCTATCATTAAAAATGGGGTCCAAAAGGCTTTGCCCCAATCCCATCATCCGATGAGCTGCCCTGCGAAAGGCAGCTGCACGGAAGGTACTCCGAGGTAGTTTCATTGGCGAAGGAGTACAATCCCTAACAGATCGCCACTCTGACACAGGATATTCCAATGGCCTCTTACCCCATTAAGCTGGTACTCATTTTGCCAACCTCAGAAGGATGAATGGTAGACTGAGTCAACCCACCTGGTGTTATTTCAACAGCACGACAGGGGCTCAAACTCAAGACCCTAAGATCATAAGCCAGACACCTTAACCATGAAGCCAACACCAGGCTTGTATTATTGTGGAGGATGTATCAATAGTAAAGACTAAGAGATGGTGTAAATATCGTTGTTTTGGTTGTGACTATTTCTATCCGATGTGGCGAAAGGCAATCGAAAGTTTGATTTCAAAATGTCCACAACAAAGATTATATTTTGGTGGAGGAAAGGGAGAGTGATCACATTTGTTGTGTTTCAGTGTTCCCATTTGCACACATTCTGTTTAGCATGTTAAACATTCCCATCAGAGCACTGTGCAGTTGGTCGTAGGGGTGTGAGAGGGAAGGTTGTTGTAGTTGAGGGTATAAGGTAGTCGTAGTGGAGGAGGGAAGGATGTGGTAGTAATCGGTGGGAGAAACGTTGTCGTAAGGGGCGGGGGGAGGAGAGAAGGAGGTCAGAGTGGGATTTGGGAGGAGAAGTGGGAGGGCGGGGATATGGTAATGGGGGAGAGGTGGTGAGTGGAATCGGGAATTGATGGGGGGAGGAGGGGCGGTGGTAGTAGTGAGGGATGGAAGGTAGTAGTCGGGGGAATGTGGAAGTGAGGGGTGAGGTGAAAGGTGCTACTAGTGGGGGAAGAGTGAAGGAGGCTAGAGAGGAAAAGTGGTTGTAGTTCGGATGTGTTTGGGGGGTGGAATTGGTAGGGGAAATGGAAGGTGGTGTTGAAGGAGGGGAAAGAGGGAGGTCAGCAGGAGTGGAAGGTGGAAGGGTGGATGACTTAGAGAGAAGGTGTTTGTAAAAAAGGGGGGGAGGGAAGGTTGCCTTCGCGTGGAGTGAGAGGGATCGAAGGTGCTCGTGGGGCAGAGGTAAGATATAGAGATGATTGGCGTGGGGGGGGGGGTGGTGTGTGGGGAAGAAATAAGTAAGGTGATGGGGAGTGAGGGAAGAGGATTGCTTTGGGGGAGTCGGGCTGGAGGAAAGAGGAAAGGTGATAGTGGGGGTGAAGCATTTCTCGACACACACACACACACACACACACACACACACACACACACACACACACACACACACACACACACACACACACACACACACACACACACACACACACACACACACACTTTTCAAGGTGATTTTGGCATGCACTTTTATTTCAAGGGCTATTTCAGAATTTGTGAATATATTGTTGTCATCAATTTATTGCAAAGGAAAGAGAGCCACACACACACACACACAAAAAAGGTGAGAATTCATAAACATAAGCAAAGATAAAGGTTTCTTGCTCTTCTGGTTCAATGTTGTTGCTGTCGGGCTATAAAATAAAGTTTATTCATTAATAACCTTGACTCCTGTTCTTGGATGGAATCCCAGGTCATTGTCTCTCACATCTGCACGTTACAACATCAACGAATTGAATATATTTCAGGATTGCCAAAAACAGTGATAATGAAAACAAAACACATACTGCACCTGCTGTAGTTACACTACATTTTGAAGGAAGGGAAAGGAATAAAAAATACACCACTGTAGATATGCAGCTAGCTGCTGGAATAAAACACGAGAGGAATGAATACAAATGCTTTTTTTTTTTTTCCAAAATGCAGCAGAAAGATATGAAAGAAATAAATCATTGGAGGCAAGGTGGTGCTGAACCTACTGACTTGTACATTCATACATTCATATTACATCAAAGACAATAAGGATATTTACATATATATATATATATATATATATATATATATATATATATATATATATATATACATATATATACATCCATCCATTGGGACCATAATCCGTACAGACCATTGGTGCTGCCCAAGCAGTCTCCTTGGCTATCGGACACAATCCTGGACGGGTCACCACTCCGACACAGGATACCAGCATGCTGGCACTCATTTTGCCAACCTCTGAAGGATGACAAGCAGAGTCAACCCGACCTGTAATTAATTAAACAGGTGAGCTGGATTTGAACTCAGGATATTGGGATCCCAAGCCCACCACCCTAACCATAAAGCCAACACCAGGTATATATGTACAGTCCATACATATCAGGTTCATCTCAAAGTCACCTGCACCTTCACCAACAGTCGGCATCTGGTCTCGGAGGCCAACTTTGAAATGTGACTTGCCCACGAGAGATCATGGCTGAGAGTGAGACCCAAGAGTTTTAGTGACTGAACCTCTTCGAGAGGATAAGTGAGAAAGTAAATGGAAGGTTTTGCGGTCACAATCGTTTTGGAGAAAGAGTGAGTGAGGGATTTCTCAGGATTGAAAGAGATGTTCTAAGTGTTTGACCAGTTTGTGATGTTGTCAAGGTCTGAGGAGAGGGAACAGGCTGCTGCCTGTCTGTTTGAAGAATGAGGGGTGTTACAGCAGAGAGTGGAGTCATTAGCAAATAGATAAAGAGGATTTTCCAGAGATTCGGAGAGATCATTGTTAAAGATTAGGAATAATATCGGGCCGAGAACACTGTTTTGGGGTACTCCAGCCTTGACAGGGAGAGAATAACAAAGGATTCCGTTGAGAAGCACACATTGACTATGAGAGTGGAAGAAGTCAGTAATCCAATAGCGGAGTTGGCTATGGATTCCATAAGGTGTGGGCAGACAGTTTGGAGAGCAAAGCAGGATTCCAGACTATAACAAAACTCGAGATATGTCCAGAGATGGCCCTGATCTCATGTCTGACATTGAGGGCCTCCACCATTGTTGGGAGGGTAGAAGTGGCATTTTCAAGGTAGAGTGACCAGGTCTGAATGCGAATTGAAGATCTGAGATGAGAATTTTGAAGAAAAGGAATTATTTTATGTCAACTATGATGATGGATTCTATGTTCTTGCTGATGATTGTTCATAAGCTAATTGCTCTGTAGTTAAGGGGATCCATTTTTGCAAGTTTTTTTGAATATAATGCTGTTGTTTTGGCTGATTTCCAAGAAGATGGAAGATGACCTGTGGTAGATCAGAGTGTGAAAATGGCAGAGAGAGAGTAAGAGAGGGTGAGAGAGTAAGAGAGAGTAAGAGAGGGTGAGAGAGTAAGAGAGAGTAAGAGAGAGTGAGAGAGTAAGAGAGAGTAAGAGAGAGTAAGAGAGAGTAAGAGAGAGTAAGAGAGAGTAAGAGAGAGTAAGAGAGAGTAAGAGAGAGTAAGAGAGAGTAAGAGAGAGTAAGAGTGAGAGTGAGAGTGAGAGTGAGAGTGAGAGTGAGAGTGAGAGTGAGAGTGAGAGGGAGAGTGAGAGTGAGAGTGAGAGTGAGAGAGAGAGAGAGAACGAGAGAGAGAGAGAGAGAGAGAGAGAGAGAGAGAGAGAGAGAGAGAGAGAGAGAGAGAGAGGAATTTCAAGAGCAGCAGAGCAGATTTTTTTAGGAGACGTGAGCTGATGCCCTCCAGTCCAGTTGCAGAGTCAGAGTCGAGGTTGCAATAAACTTTTCCACCTTCTCAGGTGCAAAATACACAGAGTCCAGGAGCAGTTGGACATGACTGGGGAGGATGGGTCCAGGGAGGGATGGGTTAGAGACGCAAGATTTTGAAGCAAACAAAGAATTGAGGCATTCAGCCTT
>NC_140963.1:124513102-124574076 GCF_056783735.1 Eptatretus burgeri | reverse complement strand
CTTAGTGCTGTTCTGGGTCACAGTTCCAGACCCATGGGGACCAACACATGTCTCATAACAATCCCCATGACCAGAGGAGTATCTCGCCTGGGGTATTGATCAACAGCAGACTCGAGCACAACATTGAATGTCTCCTTCACGGTGAGATCACTCGCTTCAGTTGGAGCATTCATGGTGACCAGGGAAATGACACCCAAGGAGTTACAAATCCTGTCTCATAATATGCTTGTTGACCAGTGTTACCTCAATTATCATGGGAGGCAGCCTTTTGGACACAGCTACAGGAACTCTTTGGGCATAGTAACTATCAGAGCGACCAGACCAATCGTCGGTGTAACTACCCGCCATGATCTCGCCGCAATCCGGTCTCCGAACCTCAAAGAGTGCTACAATACTGATGTTCAAACGGTGGAGGTCAGATGATAGCAGAGACAGCTGATCGTTCTCTCAGGGATAGGGCATTCCAGGCACCCACCCGAAGGGACCGCCTCAGGTTAACCTGGTGGTAGACAACACCTCAGCACCACACTAACACATACCACTACAACCTGCCCCAGCAAGGTTACCCCAGACTTTCCTCCTATCATTAAAAATGGGGGTCCAAAAGGCTTTGCCCCAATCCCATCATCCGATGAGCTGCCCTGCGAAAGGCAGCTGCACGGAAGGTACTCCGAGGTAGTTTCATTGGCGAAGGAGTACAATCCCTAACAGATCGCCACTCTGACACAGGATATTCCAATGGCCTCTTACCCCATTAAGCTGGTACTCATTTTGCCAACCTCAGAAGGATGAATGGTAGACTGAGTCAACCCACCTGGTGTTATTTCAACAGCACGACAGGGGCTCAAACTCAAGACCCTAAGATCATAAGCCAGACACCTTAACCATGAAGCCAACACCAGGCTTGTATTATTGTGGAGGATGTATCAATAGTAAAGACTAAGAGATGGTGTAAATATCGTTGTTTTGGTTGTGACTATTTCTATCCGATGTGGCGAAAGGCAATCGAAAGTTTGATTTCAAAATGTCCACAACAAAGATTATATTTTGGTGGAGGAAAGGGAGAGTGATCACATTTGTTGTGTTTCAGTGTTCCCATTTGCACACATTCTGTTTAGCATGTTAAACATTCCCATCAGAGCACTGTGCAGTTGGTCGTAGGGGTGTGAGAGGGAAGGTTGTTGTAGTTGAGGGTATAAGGTAGTCGTAGTGGAGGAGGGAAGGATGTGGTAGTAATCGGTGGGAGAAACGTTGTCGTAAGGGGCGGGGGGAGGAGAGAAGGAGGTCAGAGTGGGATTTGGGAGGAGAAGTGGGAGGGCGGGGATATGGTAATGGGGGAGAGGTGGTGAGTGGAATCGGGAATTGATGGGGGAGGGGAGGGGCGGTGGTAGTAGTGAGGGATGGAAGGTAGTAGTCGGGGGGAATGTGGAAGTGAGGGGTGAGGTGAAAGGTGCTACTAGTGGGGGAAGAGTGAAGGAGGCTAGAGAGGAAAAGTGGTTGTAGTTCGGATGTGTTTGGGGGGTGGAATTGGTAGGGGAAATGGAAGGTGGTGTTGAAGGAGGGGAAAGAGGGAGGTCAGCAGGAGTGGAAGGTGGAAGGGTGGATGACTTAGAGAGAAGGTGTTTGTAAAAAAAGGGGGGGGGTGGGAAGGTTGCCTTCGCGTGGAGTGAGAGGGATCGAAGGTGCTCGTGGGGCAGAGGTAAGATATAGAGATGATTGGCGTGGGGGGGGGGGTGGTGTGTGGGGAAGAAATAAGTAAGGTGATGGGGAGTGAGGGAAGAGGATTGCTTTGGGGGAGTCGGGCTGGAGGAAGGAGGAAAGGCGATAGTGGGGGTGAAGCATCTCTCCACACACACACACACACACACACACACACACACACACACACACACACACACACACACACACACACACACACACACACACACACACACACACACACACACACACACACACTTTTCAAGGTGATTTTGGCATGCACTTTTATTTCAAGGGCTATTTCAGAATTTGTGAATATATTGTTGTCATCAATTTATTGCAAAGGAAAGAGAGCCACACACACACACACACAAAAAAGGTGAGAATTCATAAACATAAGCAAAGATAAAGGTTTCTTGCTCTTCTGGTTCAATGTTGTTGCTGTCGGGCTATAAAATAAAGTTTATTCATTAATAACCTTGACTCCTGTTCTTGGATGGAATCCCAGGTCATTGTCTCTCACATCTGCACGTTACAACATCAACGAATTGAATATATTTCAGGATTGCCAAAAACAGTGATAATGAAAACAAAACACATACTGCACCTGCTGTAGTTACACTACATTTTGAAGGAAGGGAAAGGAATAAAAAATACACCACCGTAGATATGCAGCTAGCTGCTGGAATAAAACACGAGAGGAATGAATACAAATGCTTTTTTTTTTTTTCCAAAATGCAGCAGAAAGATATGAAAGAAATAAATCATTGGAGGCAAGGTGGTGCTGAACCTACTGACTTGTACATTCATACATTCATATTACATCAAAGACAATAAGGATATTTACATATATATATATATATATATATATATATATATATATATACATATATATACATCCATCCATTGGGACCATAATCCGTACAGACCATTGGTGCTGCCCAAGCAGTCTCCTTGGCTATCGGACACAATCCTGGACGGGTCACCACTCCGACACAGGATACCAGCATGCTGGCACTCATTTTGCCAACCTCTGAAGGATGACAAGCAGAGTCAACCCGACCTGTAATTAATTAAACAGGTGAGCTGGATTTGAACTCAGGATATTGGGATCCCAAGCCCACCACCCTAACCATAAAGCCAACACCAGGTATATATGTACAGTCCATACATATCAGGTTCATCTCAAAGTCACCTGCACCTTCACCAACAGTCGGCATCTGGTCTCGGAGGCCAACTTTGAAATGTGACTTGCCCACGAGAGATCATGGCTGAGAGTGAGACCCAAGAGTTTTAGTGACTGAACCTCTTCGAGAGGATAAGTGAGAAAGTAAATGGAAGGTTTTGCGGTCACAATCGTTTTGGAGAAAGAGTGAGTGAGGGATTTCTCAGGATTGAAAGAGATGTTCTAAGTGTTTGACCAGTTTGTGATGTTGTCAAGGTCTGAGGAGAGGGAACAGGCTGCTGCCTGTCTGTTTGAAGAATGAGGGTGTTACAGCAGAGAGTGGAGTCATTAGCAAATAGATAAAGAGGATTTTCCAGAGATTCGGAGAGATCATTGTTAAAGATTAGGAATAATATCGGGCCGAGAACACTGTTTTGGGGTACTCCAGCCTTGACAGGGAGAGAATAACAAAGGATTCCGTTGAGAAGCACACATTGACTATGAGAGTGGAAGAAGTCAGTAATCCAATAGCGGAGTTGGCTATGGATTCCATAAGGTGTGGGCAGACAGTTTGGAGAGCAAAGCAGGATTCCAGACTATAACAAAACTCGAGATATGTCCAGAGATGGCCCTGATCTCATGTCTGACATTGAGGGCCTCCACCATTGTTGGGAGGGTAGAAGTGGCATTTTCAAGGTAGAGTGACCAGGTCTGAATGCGAATTGAAGATCTGAGATGAGAATTTTGAAGAAAAGGAATTATTTTATGTCAACTATGATGATGGATTCTATGTTCTTGCTGATGATTGTTCATAAGCTAATTGCTCTGTAGTTAAGGGGATCCATTTTTGCAAGTTTTTTGAATATAATGCTGTTGTTTTGGCTGATTTCCAAGAAGATGGAAGATGACCTGTGGTAGATCAGAGTGTGAAAATGGCAGAGAGAGAGTAAGAGAGGGTGAGAGAGTAAGAGAGAGTAAGAGAGGGTGAGAGAGTAAGAGAGAGTAAGAGAGAGTGAGAGAGTAAGAGAGAGTAAGAGAGAGTAAGAGAGAGTAAGAGAGAGTAAGAGAGAGTAAGAGAGAGTAAGAGAGAGTAAGAGAGAGTAAGAGAGAGTAAGAGAGAGTAAGAGTAAGAGTGAGAGTGAGAGTGAGAGTGAGAGTGAGAGTGAGTGAGAGTGAGAGTGAGAGTGAGAGTGAGAGTGAGAGTGAGAGAGAGAGAGAGAGAGAGAGAGAGAGAGAGAGAGAGAGAGAGAGAGAGAGAGAGAGAGAGAGAGAGAGAGAGAGAGAGAGAGAGAGGAATTTCAAGAGCAGCAGAGCAGATTTTTTTAGGAGACGTGAGCTGATGCCCTCCAGTCCAGTTGCAGAGTCAGAGTCGAGGTTGCAATAAACTTTTCCACCTTCTCAGGTGCAAAATACACAGAGTCCAGGAGCAGTTGGACATGACTGGGGAGGATGGGTCCAGGGAGGGATGGGTTAGAGACGCAAGATTTTGAAGCAAACAAAGAATTGAGGCATTCGGCCTTCTCATGAGCGGAATCGGCTTTGGCATCATCTGGAGTGAGGGAATGGATCGAAGGGAAGCATACACCGGAGACCGGCTCTCCTGAGGGTAGACCCACACTTGTTGTGGGCTTTGTGGAATGACCCGAAGTTGCCGTCAGTGGGATTTGCCTTCGAGGAGGAGAATGCAAGTTGTTTTAAAGCAACTGCGTCATAACAGGATTCAAAGTGCCAAGAGCGGGAGGATGAGCAAGATGACTGAAGACGAGATGGGATGAATCTGTGCATAAGAGAGAGCAGGATCCTGTGGAAGAATTCCCAAGCTGAATCAATATCAGCAGTGGTAGATATAGGAGACCAGTACTGAAGTGTTTAACAACAACAACAACAACAACAAACAAAAAAAAACTATCCCCCCTTTTTCCCATTGAAACAATGCCCTGATACTTGCTGATTCGACACTTGCAGCATTTTCCAGGAAAGTATGCCCTGCGAATGTTGGAGTCTTTCAATAAATATATATATATATATATATATATATATATATATATATATATATATATATATATATATATATATATATATGTATTGTTGGTGTATTGGTGTGTTTGGAAACGGTCCTGAGTTTTTGGTGTCAGTTTCAATTTGGTGGAGTGGGACTTTGTGATTATTTGCATTTAGGTCATACGCCAATCAATGAGAGCTGTAAATAATCCCTCAAGCCTGTATTTATCCATCCATCCCTTCCCTCGTCATTCTGATTAAAAATCCCCACACCCCACAACACTCCTCCCTCCTCCCAAATACAAAGTCCACTCCATATCCCCGCCAAGCCATGAAAACCTGGTTCGGCAGACACAGAATTACTGCCGAGTATTTTAAGATGGTGCATGGACACACTGCAGTGGGAGATGTGAGACCACCTCACAGTCAGATTGTACAAGGGAGGCATGTGGGTGACAGAGGCTCAATAGCAGAGAAATGAAGATGAAGGGGGGTAAACCCCATCTTTCCCTTCCCATCTTTTGTGCAGCCTCGCTTGGTGGAGTAGACTTCGGTTGAGATTACGTGTTCTGTTGCTTGTCTTGTCAGGGCTCCATCGCAATTAGTCCCCTCATCAATTTTAGTTGCCAGTGTATGGTAATTTAGTGATCTTGCTGTGCTTTGTTTTTAAAATAATAATCCTGTGATTTTTAAATTAATGGTATGGGGACGTTTTCTCAACCTGCCATCAAGCTATTGGAGCAGAAGGAAGTCGACAAGGGCAAGCAAGAGATTTCATTTCCCACACGCAGTTTCAAATTCAGCTTTCAGCAAATCATGGCCAATCAGCTCTCAGATATCCTGGGGTCCACTTGTAGGGGTCTGGTGAGCGAAAATTCTCTGTCCACTTTTAAATATGTATTACTTGAAGGGCACAAAAGTCGAGGTGTTTCAACATTAACCTGCACTGATTCATGTCCACTTTTCAACCTTTTGTACCACTCAACTATATTTCCGCTTGCGAGACACCTACCACTGAACTGTATTGCAGGTAATCTGTAAATTTCAGATGTTTTGACATTTTTGTTCATCAGAAGCTTCAGTCCAGGTAAATTCAGTACAGGATGTTTTTGTTCAGTGCGGGATGTTTTTCAGTGCAGGCAACACTGTTTGCACATCTTATTAATACCTAGAATGCTTCTCACAACTGTGGTGTCATTTTACACAGGCATTGCCAGATGTTGTCACCACTACTGCACAAACACGACACGGTCACATTCTTTCAGGATTATCTGGAACAAAGCAATTGAGACGTATGCCCGAAATCGCCCTCTTGTTCAATTCAGGGTAATATGGACCCCTTGACTACTTATTCCTAAATCCTAGTCTTTATCTGTCATTATCTTAAGAGAGCAGGTTCAAACCCAAAATTCAGCATCGTGAAAACTCGAAAAACGTATACTTAAAAAAAATATATTATCTCCAATTTCTTTGTGCCCATATTCTCCAGGGGTCACATCACCCCCATTCTCCCCTCCCGATTGAAAAAAAAAGACAACAGTAATAGGGGACATGAAGACCATGTTATCTGGAATGAACATTTGTTTTTATCGTTAACCAAAGCTAATATGCCTGAAAACTCATCCATTCATTCATTTCCATTTGGAAACTCCATATGGGAAGCAGCCCATTCACAAGTCTTCCGAACTCATCGCTGAACGAATTTACAACCTCCGGAAGATTGATTGCACAGGGTAACAACAATGACTGGAACGGCACTCGGTGGAACGGCACTCGGTGGAATGGCACTCCAACTCGTCCACCAAGTTTTCTCATAATCTGTCCACAAACTTTTCAGATATCGTGCTAAATATCGTTTTGGATCTATCTCCCAATGGTGAAGAATCATTTCAAAAATTCTTCGATCTGGATTCGGCCCTTCACCAAAATCAAATCAATTTGTCCTTGGCACACACTCAACCTGTCCACCAACTTTCGGCTGAATCCGTCCACAACTTTTTGAGATATCCAACTTACAAACAAACAGACAGACAAACAAACAGGTGAAAACACATTCGGTAGTGGCAGAGGTAAACATTCACGAAGACAGGAAAAAAAAATCATCTATTTCTGGTTTTCTCAACTCTAAAAATCGTTCCCAGCAACGTCACATTTAGCAAAAACAAGCAGGGAGTGTAAAATGAGGGTAAAAGATAAGGAGGAAGAATAATAACAAATGGGCACAATGGAATACAGAAAAGTATAATGAAGAACTGAAAGCAGAAGTTGAGCAGATAATGTCACCGAGTTCAGTGGATGACGGTCAGATATATTGCAATGATTTGGGGGGATAAGTTATCATCAGGTTGAGACGTTTCTCCGCACTCCCAGTGCTTCGACTAGCACTTCACAGTTGCCATCTCCACCTGGCGAGCCACTGCGAGGAAGCAGATTTATTACCTCCATCACCAAAGATGAAGGAGGTTCTGCTTTCACCCCTTTCTGTCTGTTTGTTTGTGTGCAGGATATCTCAAGAAGTTATGGACGGCTCCGGATGAAATTTTGTGGACAGCTTCGATGTGTGACGGGGACAAACGGATTCGATTTTGGTGAAGATCCGAATCTGGATTTGCATAGGGGAATTATTTAATTTTTAAAGAGTTTCATCACGATTGAGAGATGGGGCCAAAAACGATATTGTACTGTATAGCATGATATTTCAAAAATATATTAGTCCCGATACGTTCTCGTGGATCAGGCATTATGTGGCGGAGGTATGCGCTCTACCGAGTGCCCTTCTCGTTCACTTTAAAATGCTTCTCAAATGATTTGTTTGAATTAAAGTTTCCAAAGCACAGCCACAGATGCAGCAGCTACAGTACAAGCACTAGCAGAGGCGTATATCGTTCCAAAAGAACATGATACGCCACTGCCGGATCCTCTCAACATTATGAAACAGCAGGATGGGCAAAAACGAGCCGATGCATCACAGCCCATCATGGGTCCCGTTGCTGGTTGGCGCACGGCCTCAGCAGGTTGCAAATAATTGGCTGCCACCGTGCACAGAATGACGTTCGAAGCATCAGTTGAAAGTGGTTTTGATCATCTCGAAGAATGTCCTTACCAAACAAAGCCTTGCGTGTAATATCCACTCTTTTACTATTGTCACTAACCTTGCCCTCCATACCTGCCTGAAATAATTTCTACTCTCAATGGTCCCACATTCACATGCTTCCCAAGTCGAAAAACGTTTCCAACCCCTGTTGAGTGGAAAATATCATGGGCGGACGTGAGCATGACATTAGACGGTGGTTAAACTTCTGTTTTGAAGGGCTGGAAGGGGATCGAGAGGAATTTGTGAATATATTTGGGGGGCTGAAGAATACCAGGGAGGCTATTCCACGACTGTCGAGCAAAAGTGACAACGGAATGGAGATTGGGCAATAAGATGGCACTTTGAAGGTGATCAGGTCATGAGTTACTTGATTAAATCATATGATCCTATGGTGATTGAGATCAACATGTGGCAGACACTAAATAGAAGCTGAAAGAAAAGAAAATCCACAAACTTCTGCCAAAGGCATTGGCCTCAACCACGTCCGGTGCTGCAAGATAAAATGTAGGAGCCCCTGCCCATAAAAGAGAGCAGTACTCCATTTCCCACTGTGCTCAAATTGACCAAGCAAAGTATTCCCACTCAACGTCTACCTTTTTCTTCTTCTTTGTATACAGAGTCAAGGCTCATGGAAGAGCAAAAAAATTGAATGGATCAGGACACAACAGAACAAAATGAACAGTAGAGAAAGGGGGGAAAGCTTTTGAGCAAACTTGAAAATGTGGTCTGCCCCAAAAAGGTCAGATGTTGATGACAAGACCAAAGTTTCAAGAGGCTGTAGATGCAAAATTGTGCGAATTTAAACTAAACAATGCAATTACGGCACACTTTTCAAAAATTCGTTTTCAGTGTTTAAAACTGTGTGCGGTCATGATTGAAGTGACATGATAATTCCCATCCGCGTTGAAACTGGCCATTCCATTACTGATGGGGACGAGCACTAACACTCGTGAACAGACGGTTTCTTGCGAGCCGGGTTTGTGTCCGCATGCCGCATTCTGTTCCTTCCAAGGTAGAGACTCTGTGCTGCACACGGCATCACCGCAATAAAGTGATGTGCATGCAGACCACACGCCTCATTAGAAGATGTGCACTTCAGCTTCCAGCTACTAAATTAATGTTATAAAAAAAATAATTAATATTGCATTGACATTGAACAGATGGTGTGCAGAGTTGGCAATGGGTGTGTACCATCGAAAAGAAGAAGAAGAAAAAAGAACATGTTCACATTGACTGATCACTTGGGACGATACTTTTTCTATCTCTGATAGTGAGGCCAGCAGCTGCTTGATCAGCCAGTTTGCTAAACGGAACGTAATCTCACTGGCACCAGGCTGAGAAGGCTCATTGGTTATGCAGCAACGTTCCAGCTATCCAAGAGAAATGATGACAAAAGGTAGTCGAATGCTTGTGGTTTTGTGCTCCAATGCAGTGGAAGGCAACACTATTAATGATTTGGATCATATACTTCTGGAAACGGTGTTCGTCTTATTACCAGATTGACAATAAAAGCCCAGGTGGCTCGTGAATGGCATTCATAGAAGGTGTCATCTTCCTGCCCTGCCTTGTCTGGCTCATATTTGATATAAATGATGATGATGATGATGATGATGATGATGATGATGATGATTACTCGACATGTCTCGCCTGGGTTTCGAAACTCAACCCAACTACAAACTGCCATCCTGGTGTTTCGCATGTGGGACGAGGTATAAATGTGGTCCCTCTGAATGACGATAAGCCGTAGGACCTGTCTATCAGCACTGATCGATGGTGTACATTAAAGATCCAACGGTATCCTATGTGAAGAGTCAGTGAGCTATCTCTGGCACCCGAGCCAAACTACAAATTCCTGCTCTTACCTTGAGGGGCACTAAACCAATGGCACAGGTGTGCTCCCAGCAATGATGCTATCAGCAGCCACCTGCTGCACACAAAATAATAACTCGAAGTGGATTGAGTACAATCTTCGGTGGCCACAAAAAGGCTCCATATCACTCACATCTGTAAACAGCAAACAAGAAAGAGAGAAACCAGAGATTGCAGGCCCTCACCAGGACTTGTCTTTTGTGGCGTTTGTGCACTGGTGTGTCACGTAATTAATGAGACATAATTAGAACTGCCATTTTATAAATGCTGGCAATGATGACCTGTTCAGCCATTTCAGAGAAGATTTTTGAAGGTTTAAAAAAACCAAAAAAAAACAATATGGCTGCTGAATCAAGTGACCGATGACATCAAAAATTTTTGTGGACCATTTTATCCAGAGATGACCCTCAAAATTTTTCATACTGATCGGATGTCGCCTTCTACATATGTAATTATGACGTCATAACAAAGGCACCTATGACGTAATAAAAAAAAAATCACACTCATTTCCCATGAGTACTTTCTCTGTGCCAAGTTTCAATTTTTTCCTTGGTGCGGTTTCAGAGATAAAGGCCCAATTTTTTTTCTGTTTTCCAAACATGGCTGTCATACCACATAACGTATGACGTCATAATTATGATTAAAACATTCTACATGAGTAGTCGCCCCAATATGGTGCAAATTGCATCACAATCCGACAAGCGGCTGCGGAGAAAAACGTTAAAGTTCTGTGCGGATAAACAAACGAACAAAAAAACAAGAAGAAGACGTCATGCAGAGCACGATATTTGCAAAATCTAAAAAGAAAATTTGACCTCAACAAGAAATGGTGGTAAATATGCAACATTGAAAAAAAAAATATGCAACTCTTCAACTTTGATGTCAATTGGTTGAAAATTGACAATTTTAAAAATTCGGCCTCAGGTCAATGTGAACCTCAAAAATAATTGGCTCTTTGAATTCAGTGACCTGAAATATAAATCCTCTTCAAATTTCAAGTCAATCGGATGAAAATTGAGGATTTTAGAAAGACCACCTTAGTTGTTGACCTTTTGACAAGGTTGACCTTTTGACCTTTTGACCTCAAAAACAATAGGCTTCTTTCTTTGGCAAACTCTACCATGTGCGGAAGTTTCGTGAAGATCGGTTGAAAACTGTGACCTGTAGGTGACAAACAGACAGACACAGACAAACAATAACAAAATCGACCAAACAATATTGTTGAAAAATCTTCGATTTTGCAAGAAACAAACAGACAAATGAAAAATCACTCAGAGAGCGACAAGTTGGTAAAACAGCACAAAGTAGAAGAGCACTTGGTATAGCGCATGCCTCTGCCAGGTGGAACAGTTCACATTTTGTTTCCCACTGATGGGCTGGATCCAAACCAAAATCCAATCCGCTTGTTCTTGTCACCTATCCAACTCATCCACCCTGTTTTGTCATAACTCGTCCACAACTTTTTGAGATGCAGTGATATCTTTAGTTTTTGGCCCTATCTATCAATTTTAGAAATTGGGCCTGTGTTGACCTTTTGACCATAAAATTGATGGGTAGTTGAATTCAGCGACCTGACGTGAAAATGTTCTTCAAATTTCAAGTTAATCGGATGAAAATTGAGGATTTTAGAAAATTTGGCCCAAATTAGCCTTTTGGCCGATATTGACCTTTTGGCCAATGCCAATGCTCTTGACCTCAAAATTAAGAGGCGGGTGAATTCAGTTACGTGATGAGCAAATGCTCTTCAAATTTCAAGTTAATTGGATTACAATTGAGAATTTTAGAAATTTGGCCTATGTTGACCTTTTGGTCAAAGATGACCTCAAAATTAATAGGTGGTTGAGTTCAGCGACATCATATGCAAATGGTCTTCAAATTTCAAGTCAATCGGATGAAAATTGACAATTTAAAAATTTGGCTTTTTTGGGTTGACCTTCTGACCTATGTTGACCTTTTGACCTACCATAACCTCAAAAGTAAGAGGTGGTTGAATTCAGTGACCAGATTTGCAAATCCTGTTCAAATTTCAAGTCAATCGGATGAAAATTGAGGACTTCAGAGAATTTGGCTCAAATTGGCCTCTTGGCCTGTGAAGACCTTTTTGTTCGAACAAAACTTACGAAACTTCAATGCGGAAGCGTCGCCGGTGACATTAATCTCTGAAAATTTCAGAACGATTGGTTGAGCGGTTTGGGCTGGAGGCGAGTGGACAGACAAACAAACAAACAAACAAAGACAAACAAACAAACACAAACAAACAAACACAAACACACAAACGGAGGTGATCAACAAACTTATCAAATTTTTTTTTTTAATGCCAAGTAACAAATGCAAAATCACTCATAGAGTGACAACCAAGGCCATCTCCACTCATGGCTCACAGACTTCCTCTCCTGTCACAGCCACCGTGTGGCCCTAAATGGAGTTCTTTCATCCCCTCTTCCTGTCCAAGCTGGAGTTCCTCAAGGTAGCGTTCTGGGCCCTGTTCTTTTTCTGGTTTTCATCAATGATCTCTCCGGCTCTCTGGAAAAGCCTCTTTATCTCTTTGCTAATGACTCCACCCTCTGTCGTACCATCTGTCATCCCTCAGACCGGGAAGCAGCAGCTTCTTCGTTCTCTGCAGATCTGGATAAAAATCCCAAACTGGTCCAACACGTGGAACATGTGTTTCAATCCGGACAAATCCCCCCTCCCCCCTTCTACTTTCTCAACAATCCTCTGGAAGAAGTCCTTTCATTCAAGCTTCTGGGTCTCACGATCTGCCATGATCTTTCCTGGGAAAGCCACATTTCCAACCTGGCCTCCAAAGACAGTCGCCGACTAGGAATCCTCCGTCGTGCAAAGTCCTTCCTCGGCCCACATGAACTCCTGACCACATACAAAGCTTTCGTTCACAGTCTGATGGAGTACTGCTCCCCCCACTGGGCTGGTGCTCTTACCTACCACCTTTCTCGGCTTCACGCTGTGGAAACCAAGGCATTTTGGATCTTTGGTATCTACCACGGTGAGGCTGAGTCTTTGGGCCTCTCACTCTCTCACCACAGGCAGGTCGGTGGTCTTTCTGTCTTCTACCATCTCCCCTCCAGTCTCGCTCCCTCTGTTCTGTCTGTGATTTGTCCCCACTATATTTCCGCAGGGTCCTCAAGGTCCGCCAACAACCCCTTTCTGGTAAGATACCAAAACCACGAATCACTGCTCACCTTCACTCTTTCATTCCTCTTTTTCCCCACCTTTGGAACAAACTCCCTCACTCTGTTCCATCCTATTCTTCCCTCCAAGACTTCAAAACAGCTGTTCACCACCACCTCCTCTCTTCCACCATCCAAATCCTCGATCTTTTCTACCCCCATTAATCCACCCCAAACCCACCTCCTTCAAATTCCCTGCTTTCCTTCCTGAAAGTCCCTGCAATGTCCATCTTGTATACCCCGTGTTCCCCACCCAATCCCTCTCCCTTCTCCAGATCTAATGTCTCTGTTCCTCTCTGTTTTATCCTTCCCACTCCCGCCACTCTTGTCTCCTGTCCCCCTTGCTGTCCATTGAGTGTTAGCTCTCATACGAGCTTCGACAAGGTATACAAAAAAACCACAATTGGCGAAACGGAACGGGACTCAGTCGATCACATACCCCCCTAGTGGGGCAACTCAGCTAAATATAGCATAACAATTTTGCATTTTGCGAGGAAAGCACCAAATTTGGCACACTAGTAGCCTATCATATTATGAACAGATTTGGATATTGGGCCATCTCAAAATTTTTGATGGCAGTGGAAAATGGCTGCCACAGCCATCAGCAGCTGAATTTGAGATGGCCCAATATCCAAATCTGTTCATAATATGATAGACTACTAGTGTGCCAAATTTGGTGTCTTCTTCACAAAATGCACAATTGTTATGCTAAGTTGCCCCACAACCCGCCAGGCTGAATAGTTCACATTGTGTATGCCACTGATAGGTCGCATCTGATTCCAGACCTTAACCAAAATCGAATCAGCTTGTTCTTTTCCCCGAACCAACTCTTCCAGCTCGTTTTGTCACAAGTCATCCACAACTTGTAGAGATAACAAGCTAGATTTTGGCCCCATCTCTCAATGGTGAAGAATGAGTTAAAATTTAAATAATACTTGTATGCAGATTTAGATTTGAATCTTCACCAAAATTGATTAAAAACTCTTCCAAGTGGCACTTCCAACATATCCACCAAGTTTCGTCCAAATCCATCCATTACCTTTTGAGATATTGTGCTATATGCCGTTTTTGTGTGACTACAAAGCAAGCAGGGAGTTTATGAGGGGGGGGGCAGGGAGTTCAATGGAAGGGGGAGGGGCAGGGAGTTCAACGGGACGGGGACGGGGACGGGGGGGGGGGGCTGTGGAAGAAATCGAATGAATTCTGATAAAGAAGAATTAATAAATTGCAGAGTGTTTATCAAGCTCAAAATAATCTTCGTCAAACATTCTTTGCTATTACAACTTTGTATGTTTTGCATTCTGTAAAATGTCAGCAATGTTGATGTTGGAAGTCAACTTTGTACTTTTTCTCAGCAATGTGTCAACGACGTGGGTGTTTACCTGTTCATGTCATCATTTTGAGTATGTCACGAAAGCAAAGTGCAAGTACAAAAAAAAAAAATCATCATCATTTATGGCTGAAACTTTGCTCTCGGTTTTGAACATAAAATTTCTCCTCGGTGACAATATCTGATTAAGGTGGTAATGATGTGCTGCTTGAGCAACACTTTTTGTAATCGTCGGGAAACAATGCCGATCGTTCCACGTGGTTTGTGCAAGTTTGTCTATCTGGATGCATGGTATCTGAAAAAGTTTGCAGACGAATTCGGACGGAATTTGGTGGACAGGTTGGGAGTGACAACTGACAAGAACGAAGTGATCCAATTTTGGTGAAGATCTGAATCCGGATCCGGATAGGATAATTTTTTTTTAATTTTTTAAGTGATTCTTCACCATTGAGAGATCGGGCCAAAAACTATGCATCGCACGATATTTCGAAAAGTTGTGACGAGTTAGTAGTGGGGCAACTAAGCTAAATATAGCATAACAATTGTGCATTTTGTGAGGAAGGCACCAAATTTGGCACACTAGTAGCCTATCATATTATGAACAGATTTGGATATTGAGCCATCTCAAATTCAGCCGCTGATGGTTGTGGCAGCCATTTTCCACTGCCGTCAAAAATTTTGAGATGGCCCAATATCCAAATCTGTTCATAATATGATAGGCTACTAGTGTGCCAAATTTGGTGCTTTCCTCCCAAAATGCACAATTGTTATGCCAAGTTGCCCCACTATATGACAAAACTATGTAGATGAGTAGGTTAGGTGACAAGAACAGCAGATTAGATTGAGGATCAGGTCCGAATCCAGATCCAGTCTATCGGTGGGATACAAAATGTAAGTTTGTGCTCCACCGAGTGTTGTTGTCGTTATCTATTAATCGAGCTGTTAATTTAGATGTGAAAATCATGACGCATGTTCATCATGAGCAGTACAACACCTATTAAGAGCAACGGTGCTGCCGAAGCAGCTTCTTGGCACAGGTTGTGTTGGGTGGTTTGCCATTGCCTTCCCAGGAGTAGTCAGGACGGTAATTTGGAATTTGTTCAGGGTGCCGGTGGTAGCTCGCCTAATCTTCGGGAAGAACATACAGGACTCCCGTTAAACGTCCCTCTGAGGGACAGCACACCTGCACACACACTGATGAATCACCCTGCCCGTGAAACCGTGAAACACTGGGATGACAGTTTGTAGCTGGGTCGGGATTCGAACCCAGGCTCGATAGCTTAAAGGTGAGTGTGCATACCTCTTGGCAAACCAGCTTAAACCATAAAAACACAAAAAAGGTTCAACATGAAAACAACTTTGGAACTTCAGGTTCAGCGAGGCATGTGTATCACATCAGCTTGTTGGCCCACCAACCCACGCATATCTGTTCAACAAATCCCAAAGCAGATGAAGTGAGGAATTCTAATCCTTGAACTTTGTACTGGATGCTATTCTGGACACATTTATTCCTTTCAAGAGAGCAAGATGCCCATTAAAGTTTGCGTTTGATATTTCACAGCCTTGTTCATCTCATCAGCAATTCACAGACGTCCATGTTTGTAAATATGCCATGAAATGTCGACTCAGGAGGAGGCCAATTGCGCCCCATCAACCCTCCCACAACCCCAACTCGATCACCCAATCCATGAGCACACTCATTCTCCACAGCATCAACCACACCCATGACACAAACCCAATCCACCTGACTGCCACTCAATGGCAGGGGAAAGAGAACAGCAGGGGTGAAGGTGTAAACCCTGGCAGCCTGCAGGTCACCATCAATCACAACATCAAGGGAATGTGTGTGTTTTAAGGGGGTGAGGAGGGCAGTGAGGTGAGGGTTGACGTCGGTACGTTAATGCTTCAAGAACATGCAGAACTCAGATATAATCAATAGCTCAAGATACCTAACACCACATGCACACAACATAACCCCCCATTAAACCCATTGCTTACAGGTACCCATCTGATTGCATTTCAAGTCCATCTATTCCCGATTGTCCTTTTACCTTCCCAGGAAGACCATTCCATATATTGACACTGTGTGAAATACCCTGCCATATGTTTTTTTGTATACCTTGTCGAGGCTCGTATGAGAGTGAACACACAATGCACATCAAGGAGGGCATGAGACAGGAGGGGAGAGAGTGGGAAGGACAAAACAGTGGGGAACAGGAACATTAGGAGATCTGTGGAAGGGAGAGGGATGGGACTGGGAACATGGGGAATAGAAGATGGACATTACAGGGACTTTCAGGAAGGAAAGCAGGGAATTTGAAGGAGGTGGGTTTGGGTGGATTATCGGGGGCAGAAAAGATCGAGGATTTGGATGGGGGATGATAAGAGGTGGTGGTGAACAGCTGTTTTGAAGGCCTAGAGGGAAGAATGGGAATGAATAGAGTGAGGGAGTTTATTCCAAAGGCGGGAAAAAGAGGAATGAAAGAGTGAAGGTGAGCAGTGATTCGTGATTTTGGTAGTTTTACCAGAAGGGGGTTGTTGGCGGATCTTGAGTGCCCTGCGGAAATGTGGTGGGGACAAATCGCAGAGAGAGAGAGAGAGAGAGAGAGAGAGAGAGAGAGAGAGAGAGAGAGAGAGAGAGAGAGAGAGAGAGAGAGAGAGAGAGAGAGAGCGGGGGGGGGGGGGGAGGCTGGAGAGGAGACAGTTTCAGACAGGAATACCACCGACCAACCTGCGGTGATTGAGTGAGAGGCCCAAAGACTCAGCCTCATTGTGGGAGATGCCAATGATTCAAAATGCCTTGGTTTCTACAGCGTGAAGCCGAGAAAGGTGGGAGGCAGGAGCACCAGCCCAGAGGGGAGAGCAGTACTCCATCAGGCTGCGGAGGAAAGCTTTGTAAGTGGTCAGGAGCTCAGGTGGGCTGAGGGAGGACTTTGCACGACGGAGGATTCCCAGACGGCGGCTGGCTTTGGAGGCGAGGTTTGAAATGTGGCTTTCCCAGGAAAGATCATGGCAGATAGTGAGACCCAGAAGTTTGAAAGAAAGGACTTCTTCCAGAGGATTGTTGAGAAAATGGATGGGGGGGGGGTTCTAAACGGTCCTTTCAAAGAGACATCGTGAGAGTGTGAGATTTGTCCAGATTGAAACACATGTTCCACGTGTTGGACCAGTTTGTGATTTTATCCAGATCAGCAGTGAGCGAAGAAGCTGCTGCTTGCCGGTCTGAGGGATGACCAATGGTATGGCAGAGGGTGGAGTCATCAGCAAAGAGATATAGAGGATTTTCCAGAGAGTCGGAGAGATCATTGATGAAAACCAGAAAAAGAACAGGGCCCAGAATGCCTGGACAGGCATGGGCGATGAAAGAACTCCATTTAGGGCC
Organism: Eptatretus burgeri; assembly: GCF_056783735.1. Classification (NCBI taxonomy): domain Eukaryota; kingdom Metazoa; phylum Chordata; class Myxini; order Myxiniformes; family Myxinidae; genus Eptatretus; species Eptatretus burgeri. The sequence continues at coordinate 124,556,349 of NC_140963.1, read as the reverse complement.
ACACGGTGACTGCGGCAGGAGAGGATGTCTGCGAGCCATGAGTGGAGATGGCCTTGGATACCATAGGAAGAGAGTTTGGTGATCAGGGCAAGGTGCCAGACCATGTCAAAAGCACGCGATATGTCTTGGGATATGGCTCTGATTTCATGTCCGGCATCGAATACCTCCATCCAGTGTTGGGAGAACAGAAGCAGCATATCCAGGGTAGAGTGACCTGGTCTGAAACCAAATTGATGATCAGAAATCAAGCCATTGTAGAAGAGGAAGGATTTGATGCCTGAAGCGATGATGGATTCCATAACCTTGCTGATGATTGGGAGAAGGCTGATTGGTCTGTCGTTGCAGGGATCTGTTTTTGCACCTTTTTTGTGCAGGGCAGTGATGTTTGCTGATTTACAAGCAGATCGCAGATGGCAGATGGCCTTGAGCAAATGAGAGGGTGAATAGAACAGAGAGAGGGTGAGCAAGAGCAGAAGAGCTGGCTTTGAGGACACGTGGGCTGGTGCCATCAGGACCGGTTGCAGAATCTGATTCAAGGTTTGACAGCAAGCTCTCCACCTTGTCAGGAGAAAAGGACACAGAGTCCAGGGACAGTTAGGTGCGACTGGGTAAGGTGGGTGGAGAAAGTGATGGGGTGTGGACACAAGATTTCGCTGCAAACACCGAGTTTAGGCATTCAGCTTTTTCACGTGCGGTATCAGCAGTGCTGCCATTTTGAGGTAAGGGAGGGATGGAGGGGGAACATACACCAGAAACAGATTTGATTCGACGCCACCAGGATTTTGAAGAGGGAGAGAGGTTTGAGAGTTCAGACTTGAGATGAGAAAGATGTTGTTTTCTGGCTCTCCTGAGGGTAGATACACAGTTGTTCCGAGCTTTATGGAAGGAACTGAGATTGCCCTAAGTTGGGTTTGCCTTCCATGAGGCAAAGGCAAGTTGTTTCAGGACAACTGCCTCACCACAAGCTTCGGTGAACCAAGGGCGGGAGGAAGGGTAGGACAACTGAAGACGAGAGGGGATAAATCTGTGCATGAGGGAGAGCAAGTTTCTTTGAAAGAATTCCCAGGATGAGTTGATGTTGGAGAAAGTAGCGATAGGAGACCAGTCTATAAGTTTGAGGGCTGCTTGGAGACCCTGCCAGTCGGCTTGAGTGAAATGCCAGACTCAACGGCGATGAGGTGGTTCTCTGATAATAGCCAGAGAGATGTCCACTTTGACAAGGACGTGGTCAAAAGAACCGATTGGAGTGGAGGAAGAGCAGCAGATATTGTCAGGGAAATTTGTCAAAATCAGATCCAGAAGAGATGGAGTACCATTGGTTGAGATCCGGGTCGGGAAGTTGACCGATTGAGTCAGTCCCAATGAGTCACAGAAAGCTTTTGCTGAGGTGCCATGACAGGTGAGACAGGTACCCACACCTCGCCAACTGGCATGCTGACAATTGAAGTCACCACATATGAGGAAGAGAGAGTTTGGATGAGAAGATGGAAGTTGGTCCATGTTTTCAGATAGTGAGGTGTCGATGGAGTCATCACTGTTAGGTGGATGGTACAGTACACATATAAACATGAGGTGGGAGTGGAGGGGAAGCCGTAGCCAGAGGTATTCCTGGGGGTGTGGGGGAGTGAAGGCAGTGCATGGAGAGTGAGGAATAGAGTCTTTGATGAAGAGAGCAACTCCTCCACCAGGGCGAGGTCCAGGTCTGTCAAACCGGAGGAGGGAGTAACGAGGGAGAGATACTTAGGAGTCAGACACGTCTTGGGGGAGCAAAGTTTCTGTTAGGAAGATTATGTCTCGATTGTCAGTGGAAACCTGAATGGAAAGATCTGAAAGGTTTGAGCGAAGGCCTCGGATATTTGAGGTCCATACTTTTCATGAAGAGGTAGGGGAGGAGGCTTTGGGTGCAGGGGGTGGGGGGAGGGGGAGGGTAGGACAAGGGACAAGGAGGGGAGGTAAGGAGTGTTGTTGAAAGAGTGTGGGGGATTGCAGAATAGCTTGGGGAGGGGGTCGAGTGAGGAGGAGAAAAGGCTGTGTGGTGCTGGGGGAGAGGGGGACAAGAGAGGAGGAAGAAGGCAGTTGAGGATTTGAGGAGGTGGAGTGAAGAGATGGAGGTGAGAGGGCAGTGGAAGGAGGCAGCTTTGTGGATGGGAGGGGGGAAATTTTGCGAAGGATGAGTGAGGGGGATGAATGGTGGGAGAAAGGTGAGGGGGGAGTTTTTGAGAGAGGTGAGAGGGACGCTTGGAGGGAGAAGAGTGGGATGGTTGTTTTGAGAGTGTGGGGTGAGAGGAGTGACTTGGCACTGAAGTTGGAAAAAAGGAATGGTTGATGGAAAGCGAACATTCATAGCAAACTGGGGTTTTTAAAAGTTTTAGGTCAGTTATGCGATTAAACACATTTCTTGAGGGATGCAATAAAGGCGAATTCAGAGAATGGAGAGAAGAAACGCTGTAATAGTTGGATTTTTTAGGCAAGGTATAAAGGAAAGGTAGAATTGAGAGCAGTCTGTTTAAATAGCAGAAGAGTAGTGCATCCTGATACAGTAAAGAGTACCACACGTGTGAAAGAGGAAGATGAAGCATTAGAAGAGATCGTTTTTGTTATTATTATTAATGTTTGAGAGAGTTTCAACAGATTAGGTCATGGAAGTATTGTTGAAAAAAATCGAGGAAGAAGAAGGAGGAAGAAGAAGAGGAGATGAAGAAGAAGAAGAAGAATCGGAGAAAGGTGGCGTTTTTTTTGTTTTACGATAAGAAATTAAGTGATTAGTCGGGAGGGATGGGGGACGCTAAGAAAGTGGGAAAGATAGAAATTGAAGATAATGGGGATAAAAAAAAACAAATAAACACAATCGTACACTGAGGGGAACAAAGGGTAGGCCTCAAGCCTCAAGGGTAGGCCTCAAGCACCCAATAAGACAAGTTCGACGAAATCTCACAAAATAGCACAATTTTTGAAACAAAACCGAACTAGGAACACACAGTAACATGTAGGTGAGAAAATAAACAGTTAAAACGGGACAGATAATGACCGGAAACTTAACTTTGAGATCGTCAGCAGGGAGCCCCCAAGGAGACCTGCCAATGCTCCAAACCCAGAACCGGTTTTTCCAATGGTGAATGTTACTCTCTTCTTTTGGTGAAGATCCGAATCCGGATATGGATCCGAGAATTATTTTATTTTTAAAGTGATTCTTCACCATTGAGAGATAGGACCAAGAACGATATATAGCATGATATTTCAAAAATGTATTGGGCCCAATATGTTCTTGTGGATCTGGCGTTGTGTGGCGGAGGTGTGCGCGCTACCGACTGCCCTTCTCGGTACCATCGCCGAAGGAGATGGTATTGCGTTTGGGTGCATTTGTTTGTTTGTCTGCACAGAACTTTCGTGGTTTTCTCCATAAACACTTATCAGATTGAGAGGAAATTTTCACCATCGGTGCGAATACTCATGTCGATGTTTCAATCACAATTATGATGTCATTGGTCACGTGGTGTTGCAGCCATGTTGGAAAAACGGTGAAAAATTGGACCTGTGTATCTCTGAAACCGCACCAAGGGAAAAAATTGAATCTTGGCACATATCAAGTACTCCTCATAGAGAATAATGGTAATTTTTTGATGAGGTCATAGGTGCCTTCGTTATGACGTCATAATTGCATATGTGGAACGCTACATCTGATCAGTATGAAAACAATTTGAGGACTATCTCTGAAGTGGCTGAACAGATCAAGGCAAAACTTTACAAGTATGACCACCTATCCATGTGGAACAAAAGGTTCGCACATATGATGTCATAGGTCACATGGTTTGGCAGCCATATTGGATTTACCCTAAAACCGATATAATCTTCTTTTCCAGAACAGCTGGTCAGATCAAGGGGAAACTTTGTACAAATGTTCCCAAAGCCATGGGTGTACAAGTTTGTTTTGAAATAATTGATAGGTCACACACATGGTGTGGCAGTCATATTGAAGAAAATATTAAATAATGTTTTCTCTGGAACCACAAAATCAATCGATGTGAAGCTTCACAATTATGATGTAGTCGTGATGGGGAATATATATGTTTTAAATTTCAACTTGATCAGACACATTGTCTGGCAGCCAGAATTATTTAATTTTTTGATATGTTTTTTATTTATTTTTTATTTTAATTATTATTGTTATTTTTAATAAGACTCACTCGGCTGTGCTTGGATCGGTTTGAGGGTAGGGAGTCACACCTGAAACCCAAATCCTATCCAAGTTCCTCCTGATGACTTCCTTCATCTTTGCTTTTTGCTTGTTTGGGTTCCTTCTGATTACTCCATTGCAAGACTGTACCTGTTTGGTCTTGCATTTGATTTGAATTGAATTAATTTTAAACCAATTCTAAATTCAATTGAATAATGAATAATAATTAAAAAACGTCATGGGTCAGGTTTCCGATCAAAGCGGGACGTCTTGGTACCCGGTCATCACTGCCAGCCGTTATGAAGTGGCAGTTCTAATTATGTTCCATTAATTACGTAACACACCAGTACACAAACGCCACACAAAACACACCACACAAAAGAAGTCCTGGTGAGGGTATGCAATCTCTGATTGCTCTTTTTCTTGTTTATTATGTTTTTGGGTTGTGCATCCACGCGTGTGTGCGTGTGTGTATGTGCGTCCATACGTGAGTAGTAGATTTTCGTTACTGCGATAACCTGTGAACCGCGGAAGGGATTTTAACCAAACCTGGCACAGGTATGGACTGTGATACAAAGATGAACCGATTGAATTTTTGGTTAAAGAGGTCAAAGGTCATGTGCCCTTTGAAAATCATTTTCCAGATCATTACTCATGTTCGAAGCATCTGATATTTTCTCCGTTCTACTCATCTCTCTTTTCTCTCTCATATGACCTTTGATTTTTCATTTGACTTTTAATTGAGATGAAATGTAACAGTGGGTTGACATGTAACATGGGTGGAGGCAAATCAATTGATGCATATGCATCAAATTATATTTTATAGTTCACCCACAAGCTATGCCTCCTTGTCCAATCACCGTCTAACCAGGAAAAAAACATGAACAAGTAAAAAAAACAACAACAAAAAAAACTTCATTGCATCTGTTATCACTGTCTTTCATTATTTTAAACATTTCATGGCGATCCACTCATAATTTCCCCTTTTCTGAAGTTGAAAAAGTCAAGTATCTATCAGTCACTCCGAGCGATCAGTCATTCTGGCCCTGAAATCAATCTGGTAGCTCCATGCTGAACCCCTACCATGGCAGCTACATCCTTCCACAAATATGGCAACCAAAACTCAACATGTTAAAAGTGAAAAAAAAAAATCTTTTTCACAAAAAATTGCTGCATCACACCACACTGACTGCTCCATATTTACAACTACTCTTAGCTCTTTCTCCTGTGTAACATGTTCCAAAACTGCTCCTCGCATTATGTTATAATATGTCATTCATATCTATTGAATTCGTCGCATTCATCCTCTGATGAAAGAATTGAGCTTCTCCAAGAAGGACCCTCCAGGGAAGCTCAAAAAGGCAGGTGCCTCATATGAAATCGTGTTTCCACAAAATAACCCACAGCATCTTTGCCGGGAGATAGTTTTCACTTAAGGCCATGAAGAGCCACATAAACCCCCTGGCGTTGATGAAATGGGATGTGGATGCCGAGTGCATGAGGTTAGGGGTAGTTTCTGTACAACGAAACAAAACGCAATGGAAATTAATCAACTCTTACCAAACCAGTCATTTAGCTGACTGCAAGCAAGGGTGCTTCCAATGTGACCTGCACGTTTGTTTTGCAATTCATATTGTTTACAACCTCGACAGCCAATTATCACCATGTTGTGCAGCCGATTGTTTGTAGGTTTCAACAAGCATTATGTTTTTGTTGACCATAAATATATTTATTTGCTGCTCCACCCTCGTTATTATCTCACCTGCTGCCATCTTGATGTTTAGCACACGTTTTAAAATGGGAAACGTGTGATACTGGGTATTGTATCCCAACACTGTAAGACATATTACTTCAAAAATTATTAATCCACAACTATTACTCTGCTCTTTATCGACAAAAGTGCAGGTCAAATAAGAACCATTTGTGCATTCGACAGGAATTATTCCAACTATTGGATGCCTTTGTGAGATCACAAGTTGCTAACGACTCCATGTCGGAGGCACACAGCCCCCAGCTAGACCTATTATGTATCGAAAACAAACAATGTGGAGCAACATCTATGAATATATATATATATATATATATATATATATATATATATATATATATATATATATATATATATATATATATATATATATATATATATATATATATATATATATATCTGCCTCTCTGCCTCACCTCACTCTCTCTACCCGCGGGCCTCGTTTATTGTCCCCATCAGCGAAGTGACAGGTTGTATTTGCTAGTGTATATATATATATATATATATATATATATATATATATATATATATATATATATATATATATATATATATATATATATATATATATATATATATATATATATATATATATATATATATATATACGAGGGGGGGGTCCTACTTTAAATTAAGATTGTAGAAGATATAATGGGATAACTCTGCTCTATGTCTGCTTTTGTAAGATTGCTTGCCTTTTGCCACACCCCACAAATTCCTTGCTTTCCCCTGCTGTACATACAAATAAACCCAATTCACCTTTTTGTTGAAGTAAGATTGAATGAGAATAATGTGTGTTATGGTTAAATCTCCTCTTTTGTGCCTTTTTTCTTTCTTTCTTTTAAATGATTGCTTGCTTGTGTATTTGTAATAAATAATTGTTTGTTGTGATTTTGAATCTGTCTCAGTTGTCCTTTCTTTTATTTGTCTGATGCAGTGCCCAAGTAAGGTTCGATAGGATGTTCTACCCCAATAATTTGCTTTGTCAGCCAGCGCACACTCACTGTAACGCTCGGCAATAATCTGAGTGTGCGCTGAGGGCACATGACCACAATTAGCCGGTCGTCCACAGGTAAGATATCACGCAAAGTAGTGTGACTCTACCTGGATTGGCTGTGCCAATCAGCATCCATGGTTGTCGAGCAACCTGCTGGTGCGTGGAGTTATCTGTGCATGGGGCCTCAGGACCGGGTGTTCAGCAGGGACCCGAGTGCTTCCCCTCATGGCAAACCTCTAACCCCAGATCCATGACAACAATATTAATGCAGAGCCGATATTGTAATTGGCACAGGCTGATGTTGGCTATTTTTTGGTAATGGGCATCAGCCAATTGGAATCAGTGTGAATGCTGATTACCAATTACAGTACTGTCCACAGCCCAAAAACCTTAATATCGCTTTTATCCTTGTTTTGGGTGAATTTCAATGAACAATTAAAAAAAACAAAACAATGTTGCATTGTAGATAGGTTGAAGATAATTTGACTTGGTATTTTGGAAAACATGTCAACATGGCAAACGGCTCAGAAATTGGGTGTTATCAAATATATCTTGCTTTGAAACTCACAAAGAGAAACATAGAACCTTTCTAAAGCACACCCGGTTCAAAAAAATAACCAATTGCTTTAGAAACAGTCACGAGGACAAAGGAAACGCGATTGCTCGTATGCTGCTGACGTTAAAAGTTAAAACCTACTGTCCATCCTTCTTGCCCAACACGTCTTGACTCCACATGTTCCAGGTGCAACAAGTGCATAAAATGTCAGTTTTCACATTTCAAAGGCGGAACGACAATATTCTGGAATGCTCGAGTGTTCTGGATTGTTCCGTGCTGCTTGTGCAGCATATGACAACAGAATAAACTGTCTTTCATCTGACAAGGTGGAGAAACGAATCTTTCTCAAAACGCATCTGAGCTTTATGAACATGGCATTTTCCTTATTGTGAACTATATGAGCATGGGTAACAAGGTAATGCTATTGGTCAACCACTGAGCTTGTTGAATCACTGGCTGAGTATAGCCCCCACTCATAACACTGAGTCAACGGCCGATCGATTTACTTACTATACTGTATGAATGTTGTTCAAAACAAAATCCCTTTGTCACCCGGGGGACTGTCCTGTATTTTGTACAAATCTTGCTTTTCACATGACCAGATATGAAATGCTTCAATTTATATCCGTCAATAACTTATCGAATGAGCACACTTCCTTCCTTCCCGTTTTTTTATATACCTTGTCGAGGCTCGTATGAGAGCTAACACACAATGCACGTCAAGGGGGGCATGAGACAGGAGGGGAGGGAGTGAGAAGGACAAAACAGTGGGGAACAGAGACATTAGGAGATCTGTGGAAGGGAGAGGGATGGGACGGGGAACATGGGGAATAGAAGATGGACATTACAGGGACTTTCAGGAAGGAAAGCAGGGAATTTTAAGGAGATGGGCTTGGGTGGATTATCGGGGGTAGAAAAGATCGAGGATTTGGATGGGGGATGATAAGAGGTGGTGGTGAACAGCTGTTTTGAAGGCCTGGAGGGAAGAATGGGATTGAATAGAGTGAGGGAGTATATTCCAAAGGCAGGAAAAAAAGAGGAATGAAAGAGTGAAGGTGAGCAGTGATTCGTGATTTTGGTAGTTTTACCAGAAGGGGGTTGTTGGTGGACCTTGAGCGCCCTGCAGAAATGTGGTGGGGACAAATCGCAGACAGGGGGGGCGGCAGGGGGGGGGGACGAGGCTGGAGTGGAGACGGTAGAAGACAGAAAGACCACTGACCAGCCTGCGATGAGAGAGTGAAAGGCCCAAAGACTCAGCCTCATTGCGGGAGATGCCAATGATCCAAAATGCCTTGGTTTCCACAGCGTGAAGCCGATAAAGGTGGGAGGCAGGAGCACCAGCCCAGAGGGGAGAGCAGTACTCCATAAGGCTGCGGACGAAAGCTTTGTAAGTGGTCAGGAGCTCAGGTGGGCCAAGGAAGGACTTTGCATGATGGAGGATTCCCAGTCGGTGACTGGCTTTGGAGGTGAGGTTTGAAATGTGACTTTCCCAGGAAAGGTCATGACAGATAGTGAGACCCAGAAGCTTGAAAGCAAGGACTTCTTCTAGAGGATTGTTGAGAAAGTGGATGGGGGGGGGGTTCTAAACGGTCCTTTCGGAGAGACATAGTGAGAGTGTGAGATTTGTCCGGATTGAAAGACATGTTCCACATGTTGGACCAGTTTGTGATTTTATCCAGATCTGCAGTGAGCGAAGAAGCTGCTGCTTGCTGGTCTGAGGGATGACTGATGGTACAGCAGAGGGTGGAGTCATTAGCAAAGAGATAAAGAGGCTTTTCCAGAGAGCCGGAGAGATCATTGATGAAAACCAGAAAGAGAACAGGGCCCAGAACGCTACCTTGAGGAACTCCAGCCTAGACAGAAAGAGGGGATGAAAGAACTCCATTTAGGGCCACATGGTGACTGCGACAGGAGAGGAAGTCTGCGAGTCATGTTCCTTCCTTGTCATAGCTGCTTCATCAAGATTAAGATTACCGCACACCGTAGCTCATCATTTGTTTTAAAATGACAGGATGCTGCTCTTCGATACACCAATCGATTAGAGAAGTGAAATAAAATGTATCAATTAAGAAGCACTTAATAATGCCAATCCATAAATCATGGGCATGGCACCGATCCCGATTCCTAACGTCGCACGCACGCACGCACGCACGCACGCACGCACGCACACACACACACACACACACACACACACACACACACACACACACACACACACACACACACACACACACACACACACACACACACACACACACACAGTACTGGTAAGTACTTACCGTCAATACGGTATCCACTTCATGAATGCACAATGACGTCATTATTTGCCATTTTATAATCTGTGTCCTTGGTCACAATGGCAGTGCACCGTAGTCATAGCCAGTTGAAAGCATGAAAAAAAACCATGCCACTACAATAATTGGATGCCAAAATAAATAAATAAATAAATAAATAAATAATTACATCGGCAGCATAATCAGCCGATTATTCATTTATTTATTGAAGTGATAATCGGTTTCATCAAATTTTCCAATCAGCACAACAATACCCAATAAAGTCTCTCACCAAGAATTGGAGTGAATAACCAATCAGCTCTCACCTAATAAATTATCCCAGGTGGCTGAGAGTATGGATAACTAAATTGACCTCTCCCATGCTGTTCTTGCTGAATAAAGCTGCATAAAGCAACCATGACAAGCTACACAAGGTAATAAAATAAAGACCAAATACTCAATAAGGAAGCCAGATATAACAAAACACACACACACACACACACACACACACACAAACACACACACACACACACACACACACACACACACACACACACACACACACACACACACACACACACACACACACACAGTACTGGTAAGTACTTACAAAAGCTATTTCATATGAAGTTAAGGTGATTACTTATAAGCAAGGTGAGAGCTGTTTCGCAGCTGTCGAGGAACTCGGGACGAGTTTGAAACAGCAAAACAGATATACAATAAATAATTATTAGTTCCCTTCGAAGGAACTTCGACTCAGCAGGAGACCATTGGGTCCATCAAAGCCTGTGCTATTATTTCAAACTGATGGTTGTTTCTCCGTGCTCTATCCTTTCAAATGCTGAGCGTCAAGCAAGGAAGCAGCATGTAATCTTTTTTTTAAAAATAAAGTCTTTCTGATGACTCTGTGGGGGTTCAAAACCACCGACCTCCCAGACCCAGGACGGATGGATGCTCCAATCACCACACCACCAAAGCTGGTTAAATCAAGTCTATCTAGATAATGGAGTTACATTCAGCATTTTGACTTCTTTCCTTCATCATCATCAGAACACCATTGATCCGTCTGGATCCTACCAATGCAATAGTGGCAATTATTTTGTCACCCATGCAATACTGTGTTACACATTGATGCAATTTTCACCTTCTTTGAGTTGGCTTGTTCAGCATTTCCATCTGAGTGATTTGTTAATGATACTCTCATAGGACTTTCAGAATTCAGGACTGAATTCCAACGCATGGTATTCTCCAAGATACATTCATGATGTGCAGAGATTGCTGCAATCAAGGGAAGGGTCTTGTGTAAGCACAGAAGGTTTGAGGTGACAGTCTTTCTCGGTGTTACTTACAGTATGCCCAGGGTATCAGCGAAAAGAAAGAGAAAAATTAATGCTTGTACTATCGGAGGGATGTTCCTAAGCACAAGAAAAAAAAATTCTGGAACATTTTATAAATACTGTTCACCAGCTATGAACATAAATCAGATTAAATAGCTAAACAAATCATAATTTATTTTTCTAACCCTGAGCGTGGGCACAAAAACAAGTTGGCATGGGAGAACTAAATAAACATAATGCGTTCAATTCCATCAAAATCATTCCGATAAAATAGTGCGGTTCATTATATGATCATGAATTATTTATTTTTTTAATAACCAGTGGTGAATTAAGCATAAACTCGGGCCTTTATATCAATACGGATTAAAATTGCCAAATTGGTTGTTTTCTAGAACAACGGCCTTTGCCATTTTTGGGAGAAAGAAAGGCTTTTGGAGATGTATTTGTTTTGTTGAAGGCTGGTTGAGGAAGAACATTGAGACGAAGACCAAAAAGTGAAATCAAATGTAACATTGTAACATACACGTGTGTGTGTGTGTGTGTGTGTGTGTGTGTGTGTGTGTGTGTGTGTGTGTGTGTGTGTGTGTGTGTATGTTTGTGTATGTTTGTGTGTGTGTCCTTCACCAAGCCTCAACCCCCACAAACAGGACGGTTCGGCCATCTTCAGCACCCCCACCCCCAACAGAAGTATAAGGCCATTTTTAGCAACCCAGCCTCCCAGGTCTCAAACTAGCCATCTTCGTGTGTGCGTGTGCATGTGCGTATGTGCGTATGTATATGAATTCGTGTGTGTGTGCTTCTCTGGATGCTAAAGATGGCCTTTCTGTCCTGTTGGTGTGGAAGAATGCTAAAGATGTACATACCGTCCTATTGAGGGGAGGGGGATGGGGGGATTGGTGGGGGGGTGCTAAAATTGCTTTATCCTTCTGTTGGTGGGGGGGGGGTACTACAGATGGCCTAATTTTTCTGTTGGGGGTATTAGTGTTGAAGATGGCTTTGTCCTTCTGTTGGGGGTGTTCGTGTTGAAGATGGCCTTATCCTTCTGTTGGGGGTGTTAGTGTTGAAGATGGCCTTATCCTTCTGTTGGGGATGTTAGTGTTGAAGATGGCCTTATCCTTCTGTTGGGGGTGTTTGTGTTGAAGATGGCCTTATCTTTCTGTTGGGGATGTTAGTGTTGAAGATGGCCTTATCCTTCTGTTTGGGATGTTAGTGTTGAAGATGGCCTTATCCTTCTGTTGGGGGTTTTAATGTTCAAGATGGCCTTATCCTTCTGTTGGGGGTGGGGGTGCTGAAGATGGCCTTGTCCTTCTGGAGAAGGTCTATGTTGGCCTTTGGACACCAAAAACAATGGGCTTCTTCCTGATGACAAATTCTATCATGTGGTGAAATTTCATGAAGATCGGTTTAAAATTGTGACCTGTAGGCGACAAATAGACAGACAAATAAACAGACATAGAGGGGTGAAAAAGTAACCTCCTTCACCTTTGGTGGCAGAGGTAAATATACCCATTTCTGTACCTCTACCTTGTAGCAACTGCTTACTGTACATCCCGATCGGGCCATGGATTGTACCGCCATCAACTGTTGGGCGCTCAGCAAGTGGCTTTCGCACTCAAGGTTTGAGAAGTAAGCACTCCAATGAAATGGTTGGCAAGCGATAGTGATGTCCAAATGTCCAAACTATGTCTGAATTAGAAAAATGAACACTTTTTCAGTGGTCGGAACTGCTGCTAAGTTCAAATCTGGCACTTAAATTTTGTACTTTGGCTTAGTTTAAGAAATTCTCAAGTTTATGGCACATGTGGAAATGAAATAAAGCGACAAACGCTGGCATCACCAGGTGTTTATAAGCATTGCAATGTACCCAGCAATTTGTAGCTATGATGAAGTCATTCAGTAATATGAGTGAGGAAAGTGAAAAAAAAAAAAACTTTATCATTAACAACTTGTTGCTGCCTGTTCCAAGTCAAGGCATGGTTGAGCAGGCCAAAGAACATGGGGGCTTCAGACCCCAATGAGTTAACCTAGGAAATGCCAACAGACCCATATAGAGGGAGGTGGCTGAGAATCGCCTGATAAAGGATATAATTTAATAAGGCCATTAATTATCTTCAGAAGAGGTTTTTAAAATTAACCCAAATACCCAATTTTCACTCATGCACTTCCGTGGAGTTCCCTGAGTATCAAAGCAAAGTTTCAGGCTGCTAGGTTTCATGGTTTTGGAGTGATGGAGGAGACACACACACACACATATACACACTTATTGGTATGGATTTGCTCATCCATTTAATTTGGTGGTGTATAATGCCAAAGATCGCTGCCTTGATCGATCCTGAAAATAATTATAACTCAAACTGCCACTTTATAACTGCTGGCAGTGATGACCGGGTACCAAAACGTTTCACTTTGATACAACCCCACCTCGATACAACGTGTGATTGACGAGTTATGGACCTCTTAACACGCCATGTTCAATCTATTAGTCCATGAGCCAGACCTCAGAATTTCATGGATTGGTACCACCTGGGGTGGCAAAATCTCTGTTTTCTTGAAAGGCATATACCCATAGATGAAAAAAAAAACTTTGAAGCCAAGCTTGGAACGGTAGCTTAGTGCTAGTAATCACCTCTTAAAGATGGAGGACCCGGCCCAACCCAGGACCTGAAATTATGGGGTCGGGGAAATATAAATTGTGATATTTTTTAAACTAATGACACGATTGCCACAAATAACCACTCAAAATGTTGCAAATTTTATGTTCTACACATCTATATCTATTATATGCCAATATGCTAATTAAGTAGGTCACCAGAGGTCAAAAGGTCATGAAATTTGACCCCTGCTTAAAATCTGGCCATCTGGCCAAAAAACACCACCATCACCCTACCAATGGGAATTTCTCAGCCAGAATGGACTCAAATGGAAGTTTATAAATGTCCAAGTCCATTTTATGCCTAAAAGTGTATTTGTATCTGAGCCATGATAAATAACAGAATTTGACACATCTTTGAAAACCGCCATTTTTAGCCCCAAAAAACTTCAAAAATGAATGTCAATATGCTCATATTTAATTAACATTTTTTTCAGGAATTCAATTTCATACTAGTAAAGGCTATGCAATATTTCTTTCAATGTAATATTTTGGTCTGTTTACAAGGTCAGTCGAGGTCATTTGAAGGTCAAACAGCCCTTCTTCTCTTTCTTTGGACTTTTTTTTTCAACAGGGACACCTGAAGTGCCATCTGTTCGCCAATTAATTATCTAATTGGACTTTCTGTATTGTTTCTGACCACCAATCCTTTGTTCTTGAAGGGCACAAAGTTCATGAAATTGACATGACACATTACAATTGATTTGAATGTTCTAGTTGTTTGCTCTGGCACAATCTCTCAATTGTTACCACTAACCATGTTCAGTGAATAGTATTAACAAGGAATCTGCCTAAAAGGTAAGCAATGCAAGATTTGTAGTCACTGAAACTGTCCAAAAGTAGGTTAATTCAACAAAAAAATCTCAGAAATCTTGGCCAAATTCACATAAGCCTCATATATAATGATGACTGCCAAAATGTTGTTCTTACCATTATCCATGTACATTGTATGTTCCTGGATATAACATACCAAGAATGCCAAAACCCTAGAACTGCGCATGCGCCAAATAGCAATAATGCGAGTAATATAATTTCTATCGGGGTATTTGCAGCATTTAGCAGACGATGGACTAAGCAGATTACAAACACTGATAGCACTGAGGTTTTACAATATATTAAGCAGTATACTGGCGAAGTTTGAGTTAAAGTGGTTGAAATTTTTCCATGTCCATCCCAAGGTTGAAAATTTGGAGGTTAAAATGGCATATTTTGCAGTTAATACAAGGAAAATGCAAGAATGTCATGTTTTTGAGAAGGTACAGTTAAAGAACGAAGCCATATAATTTAGTTGCCAATAGCCTCAGATGATGCCGGGAGCACACGGAAGGTATAGATATATTCATTTTGCCAATAGAAGAATTTTTTGTGTCCATGGGGTGTTGAAGTTGACTGAAAAAATGGGCCCAAATAAGTATAAATTTTCATAAAGCAAATTTTTTTGCAGAACATGTGAATAAAACCTGCATGTATGAATTATTGGGCAGATGTGCGGTCTTCAAAACTAATTTTCCAGTATATTAACTTTAATTTAGCTAATATTTAATATGTATTATTTTTCAATTTCCATGTATATTTTATTTTGGTCATGCCTCACTGGTCACACTTGAATGATTCCTAACAAAGGGAACACGAGCACTGCTGCGGGGAGCTTTATATCGGTATTCTTGGTAATGAAGTAGGCCTATTTCATAATGAGAACCACATGCCTCTGTAACCACATCCCAGAGTCCATTAGTAATCAATAATGTTCGTCACTTTCAGGCAATGATGGAGGGCACTGGAAATTTCGACCAACCCTTACTGCCACGCAAGTTGACCCATTCCTCCTGCATCTTCGAGTGTGAGGAGACAGACCTCGAGCTGAATTCATCCCAAGATCGTGCATCATGGGAACGGCTTCAGAAAGCAGCTGAGATCCGGAAGCATGCAGCGATTCTTAGGATTGCTGCTATGGCTGGAGATGATGAGATCCCACAAGTCCTCTATCACAGGAGATGCAGGAATCAATTCGTGAAGAAACGTGACCTGGATGCTATTGAAAAAGCGGCATCAACAGAGAATCCGGACAAGCAGGGACGGAAAGAACTGAACTGGAGAAAGTCATCAGCAGGTCTAACCTCGTCATCATCACGCGTGTATGAACCAGTCTGCATCTTCTGCATGAAAAGCACCAAGTATCTCAAGAACAGCAAAACAAGAGAGCTCTTGGTCCAATGCGTCGATCTACGTTCTGATCAGATGGTTAGGAAGGCAGCAGTAGACCAAAGTGATCCAAGAATGATGGCGATTATGTCCTTGCAGCTGATGGCCACGACCACTGGTCTTGCTATCAGAGGTATACCAAACAGACTAGCTCCAAGACTAACTCTGAAACTAGTGGTGATACAGTGGCATTCCGCCCAGACCCAGATGAGGAGTATGCTAAGACTGAAGTACATTGTTACAGTGGACTGTTCAGGTTCATTAGGGATGTTATATTTGAGAAGCCTCAAGTGATAAGAATGACTGAGTTATGCAAATATCTGCTTGATTTGTTCGTAGAATCTGGTGAAGGCCAAGGTGAGGTGAAAGTGTCCACTAAAAAGCACATCCACAGAAAGATCAAGAGGGAGTTTGGGGAGAGTATACATGTGATACCAGATGAGCAGGGCAAATTGCTGGTCTATCCTGACAACCTTTCCATGTCCCAGCTGGTGCAAGAAAACCAGTGGCTTAAAGAGGAACTCCTAGCTAGCAAGCAGAACACCTAAATCAGAACACATTTTCACATGATATTTGACATTTGTGGGTGAAAGATTTTGTATGAACACCAACAAATTGGCATCTTCCATTTTTGCGTATTTTGGGATAAAAATGGCCGTTTTCAAAGATGTGTCAAATCCTGTTATGTACCATGGCTCAGATATAAATAAATTCAACACTTTTAGGCATAAAATGGACTTGCACACTTATTAACTTCCATTTGAGTCCATTTTAGCTGATAAATTCCTATTGGTAGGGTAACGGTGGTGTTTTTTGGACGGATGGCCAGATTTTAAGCAGGGCTCAAATTTCCTGACCTTTTGCGCTCTGGTGACCTACTTAATTAGCATATTGGCAAATAATAGATATAGTTATGTAGAACATAAAATTTGCAACATTTTGAGTGGTCATTTGTAGCAATCGGGTCATTAGTTTAAAAAACATCACAATTTATATTTCCTCAACACAATAATTTTGGGTCCGAGTCGGCGCCCGGTCCTCCCATCTTTCAGAGGCGATTACTAGCACTAAGCTACCGTTCCAAGCTTGGCTTCAATTTTTTTTTTCATCTATGGGTATATGCTTTTCAAGAAAACACAGTGAGAATTTGCTACCCCAGGTGGTGCCAATATCTGTTCTGGCTCATGGACTATATGTAGTGTGCATTCCTGAAGCAAAAACATGCGTTATGTTTATGTGCATGTATAGTAAACCGTGGTTGTTTACCTAAGATAATTCCAATTGCACTGGGCCATGAAATGACTCCCAAGTCCTAAAGCCTAAGGCCTATGCTGCTTCACAAACTGGTGGCAACATGATTTTGATTGTGCGCAGAGTCGGGAAAGCTGTCCAACCAATGGGGCAAAGGCAGTTGCGACATCACTTCCTTGAACATGATGTCACTTCCTCCTTGAATTTAGAAATACAGTACATTGCAACAAAACCACCTGACTACTGAAACAAGGATGATGAATGCTGATTGTTACTCGTTAGCCCGAATCAAAGTTGGTTGGTTCGTTGATTGATTGATTGATTGATATACCATCATATGATCAACCATATCAATCAATCAATCGATATACCACACTTCATGCTGCCGAAGCAGTTTCTTGGCGAGGTTATACAGAGTGTTGGTGCTGTGGAAGCAGCGAGGGTTATATTGGGTGCTTTGCCATTGTCTTCTCAGCATTGTCTGTCTGTGCTCTTCTTCTTATTCTCTTCCATTCATAAGGGGTGAGGTCCAATGGTACCAATGTTCTGCCCTGCATTGAACACCATACCCCTCCACTTCCCTCTGCCCTCAGCCAACTCTCTCCACTCTCCAACCTTCGACTGATATCCCTCCTCGCACAGTCCTCCCCTCTCAACCGTGTTCGACATATTTTCCTCATACCTTCCTCCTCTTCACTCTCATTGCCATTTTTTCTTCCCTCATCTGCACCAAGTGACCAACCCACTTCAGCCGGCTTTTTACCAATCTCCCCATCAAGCTTATTTGCAACCCACTCCCCTCCCTCAGTTTATCCATCCTTCTTTGTCCACCCTCTTCACTCCCACAATGCTGACCCAGTTGTTCTCGCAGACCTGCAACATCTGTTGTTGTCTCTCTGTGAGCGACACCGTTTCCAGACCGTAAAGGTGGACCAACATCACTTTTATTGGTATTTTTCTGTCTGTCATCAATCCCTCAGCATTCACACCCACCTTTATCCTCCTTTGCCTCCGATCTACCATCCCCTATCACTGTTTCCCCAAAGATACTCAAACCTATTTCCCTTTCTCAAATCTTTCCCCGATATTCATTTATTTTCTCTGGTGCCCAACCCACAACACCTCAGTCCCATGCTTCTCAAATGCCTCATTTCACTCTCCCAGGTCCTCCTGCATCTCCCCACTTATTCTCCACCACAATAGCGAAACAAACCTCCCCAGAATACTTCTTGTTTATGACCCTCCTGCTTACAATCACCATGATAAACATGAGTGGGCAGAGAGCTTCCCTGCCTCAATCCCATGTTCACAATGAACTCCTCTGAGATCTCAGACCAACTAAAACTGGTCCGTCCAAAACTGGTACACCCCTTCCACCCACCTAACTTGTGCTTCCAGCACTCCCATCCATCTCAATGTCACCATCACCATCTCCCTCAGGAAATGATCAGCTCTATCCTTTTTATATGCTGAGCATCAAGCAAGGAAGCAGCAGACACCATTTTTAAAATCTTTGGTATGACGTGGACGGGGTTTGAACCACCGACCTCCAGGACTCAGAGTGGATGCTCCAACCATTACACCGCCAAAACTGATTAATGTTCGACAAAGTTTATGTATTGCATTATGCTCTATAAATATCACATTACAATGCCCATAAAGCTTTATTTGTGTTTACGAGCTCTTCATATCTGTCGCGAGATTTTATATGCAATTTATGCACAATCAAAGTGGTTCAAGGAGTTTGAAAGGTCATTTATGTGAGAAGGCAACTTTTGGTGCTGAAACAATGAATAATAGGTTTCTTTCCAGGAGGAGGAAACTTCAGCGTGACCATCATGTAATTATTTTCAGTCACAGGTATATTAGCGTGGCATTAATTGACATGTTCTGATGGAAATGGAGACTGTGACGACCTGCAACCCATGGGGCAGAAACATAATCCGGTAAGAGCACCGGCACACAATGACCTGATCTTTTCAAGCATGGTAAATTTCGTTAAGGTCCACAAACGAGTACGAGCAAACAAACAAACCTTTTCACGTTTCCACTGCGATTGGTATTCTGAACACGCGAAGCATCAGAATGGTATTTTGTTGGAAGATTGCATTCGTGCAAAGTTAGAAACCCAGATTGGTCACCTGCACGACAGAAAGGAAAAGTATCCATCATTTGAGGGACATTCAAAAGTTGTACCAAACGGATACTCAGAATAGTCCAACACATGAAAAATGAAGTTTAACCAAGCATATGGAGATAAATAAATATTTATACATTTTCACACGAATTGCGTACATCGATGCATGATACTTGTGTCTGGATAAGCCCAATGGAGGAAAGCAAGGGAATCAAGTCTTTCCTTTTCAAAAACACCTTTATCTCAGACTATCAGTTCAATTTCCAACCAAGTCACTCCACCCTTTTTTTTGTCAGGTCAGGTTAGATCTGTGACCTGCTACAGGTACCATGTAAACCTGCACTAACCTGTTCCATGGTCGGGTTGTCGGCGACTAAACCGTCTCCCCCACCAGGTTTTCTGGTGAGGAGGGTGTTTGGATATGGACACCCAGCAGGATTAAAAACAAAACCTGTCAAAGGGCGGAGGAGCTCCTTGTGAGCCAACGGCCATCCATATCTAGTGCCCAAATGGGTCTGTGGACGTCCTCCTGCAGTTGGGTTACTTTTTTATTTGGAGGTTGGTGGCAGGATTTTCACTCCGGCCACCGTAAAACGCTTCATTCCGAAAAACACAAGAACGCAAAAAAATCTGAAAACCCACTCCATGGGAGTACCTCCTGTGCAGCTTCCCTTCGCAGGACAGCTCACCGGATGACGGGATTGGGGCAAAGCCTTCGGGACCCCCAATCTTTGATGATAGGAGGGGAACCATGGGGTAACATCCCTGGGTCAGATTGCGGGAGAGTGTGTCGGAGTGGTGCTGAGGTGTCGTCCGCCAGACGGCGGTCTCCTTGGGTTAACCTGAGGCGGTCCCTTCGGGTGGGTGCCTGGAATGTCCTATCCCTAAGAGAGGATGATCACCTGTCTCTGTTATCATCTGAGCTCAAGCGCTTAGACATCGGGATTGCAGCTCTCTCTGAGGTTCGGAGACCGGATTGCGGCGAGATCATGGTAGGTGGTTACACCGACTATTGGTCTGGTCGCTCTGATGGTTACCATACTCAAGGAGTTGCTGTAGCTGTGTCCAATAAGCTGACCCCAATGATAATTGAGGTAACACGGGTCAACGAGCGTATTATGAGATGAAGGATTCGTCACTCCTGAGGTGTCATTTCCCTGGTCTCTGTTTATGCTCCAACTGAGGCGAGTGATCTCACCGTGAAGGATGCATTCTATGCCACACTCGAGTCTGTGGTTGATCAGTGCCCCAGAAGAGATACACTTCTAGTCTTGGGGGATTTCAAAGCATCGACTGGAACTGATAGGAATGGTTATGAGGTGTGTGTTGGTCCCCATGGGTCAGGAACTATGAACCAGAATAGCACGAAGTTCCTTGACTTTGCAAGAAGTCATGGACTTAGGGTGGTTGGTTCATGATTTCAGCGCCCACAAGCTCATCGCTGGACTTGGTATTCCAACGCTGGTGGTGTGGCAAAGGAGATTGACCATGTCCTCATTGATGGTCGTTGGAGGATGATCCAGAACTGCAGGGTCTACCGGAGTGCTCAGTTCCTCAATACTGACCACAGGCTTGTTGTAGCAACTCTAAACTCCAACTTAAAGTCTGGTGAATGGTACCATTCCAGCCGAGGCTGGATGTTGGCAAGCTCAGGGACGAGAGGGTAGCTGAGGAGTTTGCGAACAGATTGAGTGGACACTTGGGGGGTCTGGGTGCTTTGGGGGGTCCTGAAGAGTTGTGGAGTGCCTTCAAGACCACCGTCGTTGATGTTGCCGGTGGATGTCTTGGAACTCACCGCAGGGTCAAGAAGAATTTTGTCTCTCAAGGGACACTGGATACCATTGACCAGAGTCGCAGGGCCAGGCTGAATGGCAGAGCTGAGCTGTTCAGGGAACTGAGGCGTAAAACTGTATGTGCACTGAGGGTGGACAAGGAGGCCTATGTGCGAGGATTCTGTGAGGGGGAAGAGCATCACCTGTGGACAGGTGATTCTTGTCCCGCTTACAGGGGAATTCACGCATTGCGTTCGTCCAAGCCCATCCCTTGGAGCACTGCAGTTCGAGCAGAGAGTGGTAGGCTCTTGACAGAGGAGTCTGAAGTGAAGGCCCGTTGGGCCGGTGACTTTGAGAGGTTGTACCAGGCTGATCCCCCAGCTGTCGAGTTGGACGTCAAGGCTGTTACAATCCCTGTTGCTGACCCTCGAATCAACGGTGGTCCACCTTCGCTTGTGGAAACACAGGCTGCGGTGAACCAGTTGAAACGGGGCAAAGCTCCAGGGATCTGTGGCATCCATGCTGAACTTCTCAAGGCTGGTGGAAATGCTGCACTCGTGTCGTTGCATGCAGTTTTGTGCTCTGCCTGGAACACAGGCATCATCCCAACTGATTGGAAGAGGGGCCTTGTTGTCCATCTCTGGAAAGGGAAGGGTGATCGCCAAGACTGCAACAACTACCGAGGGGTGACGCTGCTCTCAGTGCCGGGCAAGGTCTTTACTCGGATAATTCTTGATAGGGTTCGCCACCATCTGCTTGAGCACCAGCGTCCAGAGCAGTCAGGCTTTACACCAAAGAGGTCAACGATTGACCGTATCCTTGCCCTTCGTGTCCTCACCGAACGCAGATGAGAGTTTCGGCACGGGCTGCTTGCAGCCTATGTTGATCTCTGTAAAGCATTCGATTCAGTGAATCGGGATGCCCTCTGGAGGATTCTTGGTCTTCATGGGGTGCCACCAAAACTGATCGATCTGATGTCTGAACTCTACTCTGGAACTGAGAGTGCTGTGAAGTGTGGTGGTACCATCTCTGACTTATTTCCAGTTGTTACTGGAGTTCGTCAGGTGTGTGTATTGGCCCCCACACTTTTCAGCACTTGTATGGACTGGATTTTAGGGAGGATGTCGGAGAGATCAAGCTGTGGTGCATCGTTTGGGAATGTCAAGATCTCGGACCTTGATTTTGCAGATGATGCAGTCATCTTTGCGGAGACTTTAGATATCCTTTTAGGAGCCCTCGAGGTGCTGAATGAGGTGTCGGAGCCGCTGGGATTACGGGTTTCTTGGGTCAAAACTAAGATCCAGGCTTGCGGTGACATCTTGGATGCTGCTGTCCTGTCTGTTTGTGGTGAGGATGTTGAGGTCATGGAGAGATTCACTTACCTTGGCAGTGATATTCATGTCTCTGCTGGCTGTGAGTCAGAGGTCAATAGACGTCTGGGTCAGGCCTGGGGAGTCATGGATTCACTGGATCATG
The DNA here is from genome assembly GCF_056783735.1 of Eptatretus burgeri. Taxonomy (NCBI): domain Eukaryota; kingdom Metazoa; phylum Chordata; class Myxini; order Myxiniformes; family Myxinidae; genus Eptatretus; species Eptatretus burgeri. The sequence continues at coordinate 124,533,756 of NC_140963.1, read as the reverse complement.
GGGTGTGGCGCTGCCGGTACCTGTGCGGGAGGACGAAAGTCCGAGTCTTCAGGTCCTTGGTATATGGATGTGAGACTTGGACTCTGACCAAGGATCTGAGACGGAGACTTAATTCCTTTGGTACCAGGTCTCTTCGAGGAATCCTTGGCTATTGCTGGTCGGATTTTGTGTCCAACGAGCGGTTGCTGAGAGAGACTCGGATGAGATTTGTTACCTGCATAGTCCGTGGGCGTCAGTTGCGGCTGTATGGGCATGTGGCTCGTTTTCCTGACGCTGATCCTGCTCACCAGATTCTCTCAGCGAGGGAGTCTCATGAGTGGAGGAGGCCAGTGGGCCGACCACGTGCCTCGTGGTTGCAGCAGGTTGACCATCATCTCAAGGAGATGGGGATGGGCCTGGCATCTGCCTGGGGGATGGCCAGACGGAGGTCCCTGGAGTACCGGCGGAAGGTGGACGCAGCGACATGCTGTTCTGGCACATGCTCCCATACCTGACCTGACTCTCACTCCACCCGGGACATTTTGCTTCTGCTATCCCAGCAATGAATGGAGGCTCTGAATCTCAAAAAAGAGATCACGACCATCTCTCTTGAGAAATTTCAAGAACCTGACAGTCGAGCACCACACCTTCAGTATCTCCAAACTCAGTATCTTAGACCACACCCACTCACGGTTTACTGACTTCCTCCACACTCAAAGTCAGCACGTAGCTGTCAACACGATCCTGTCGTCTCTTCTCCCTGTCATCGCAGCATTGCCCCAAATCAGTGACATGGGTACAGTCCTATTCCTCAACGAGGGATGAGTCCATCTTCTGCCGTGATATCCCTCATCCTTCAGACAGGAAGGTAGCAACTGCTTCCCTCTCCACAGACCTTGACAAAATCACAAACTGGTCAAACACTTGGAATATGTCTTTTAATCTTGAGGGTCAGGTCAGGTATGGGAGCATGCACCAGCGTGGCGCGTCGCTGCGTCCACTTTCCGCCAGTACTCCAGGGGCCTCTGTCTGGCCATCCCCCAGGCAGAAGCCTGGCACATCCTCATCTCCTTGAGATGCTGATCAACCTGCTGCAACCACGAGGCACATGGTCCGCCCATTGGCCTCCTCCACTCACGAGACTCCCTCTCTGAGAGAATCTGGTGAGCAGGATCAGTGTCAGGAAAATGAGCCATATGTCCAGACAGCCGCAGCTGACGCTCACGGACTATGCAGGTAACACATCTCATTTGATTCTCTCTCAGCAACCGCTCATTGGACACAAAGTCTGACCAGCGATAGCGAAGGATTCTCCGAAGAGACCTGGTACCAAAGGAATTAGGTCTCCATCTCATATCCTTGGTCAGAGTCTAAAGGCAAGGTCACACCTTGACGTTTTAGCCAGCAATGGCAACGTATTAAAATGTATGTAAAACGCTGGCTTACGTTGAACTTTTGATGGTTTTTTTTTTTTTAATATTCGGACGTATTCATAACAACTTGGTCTTATGCATAACATATTAGTAACAGACACAGAACGTTTCGTTGTGTTATAGATAACTTATCCCAACGAATGCTGAACCTGTTGTTGGCCTTCCCAACGATAGTCTAACTTATGCATAGCGCGCTGCACGCATCGCCGACGATGACGTGGCGTAGGTTATGAAAAGGCTGCCGCACAACGATTCAAATCATAACCGCCGGAGAAATGGAAGTGCCAACATCGCGGTCACACCTTGGCGATCTTGCCAGCGTATGCCGACCTCTGAAAAATGCGTCTAAAACGCGCACGTCGAATACGGTATGGGTAAGTTTGGTATGCGTGAATAGAACGCTAAAGTACGCTATCATACGTCGTATTAAATGGAGTACGTCTTGTAATTTTAAACATGTTGAAAATTTTACGACGTACTTGCCGTATGACACACACGCTCCGCATGCGATGGGAATAAGTTGTACGCACGTTATGCGATCGTTGACACACTTCGACACACGTTACTTGAAAGGTGCTCATAAGTCGAAACACATCAAGGTAATGGTTAGCGTCAGTGTTCCAGACTCCTGGTTTTTTTTTCTTCGGTATGACAGTGTTCAGTGTACAGTGCGGTTATGATTTAAATCGTTGAGCGGCAGCCTATTAATTATATTATATTATAACCGCACTAGAAATGGAAGTGTCAACATCGCAGTCACACCTTGGCGATCTTGCCAGCGTATGCCGACCTCTGAAAAATGCGTCTAAAACGCTGGCGCACGTCGAATACGGTATGGGTAAGTTTGGTATACGTGAATAGAACGCTAAAGTACGCTATCATACGTCGTATTAAATGGAGTACGTCTTGTAATTTTAAACATGTTGAAAATTTTACGACGTACTTGCCGTATGACACACGCTCCACATGCGATGGGAATAAGTTGTACGCACGATATGCGATCGTTGACACACATCGACACACGTTACTTGAAAGGTGCTCATAAGTCGAAACACGTCAAGGTAATGGTTAGCGTCAGTGTTCCAGACTCCTGGTTTTTTTTTTTCTTCGGTATGAAGGTGATCAGTGTACAGTGCGGTTATGATTTAAATCGTTGAGCGGCAGCCTATTAATTATATTATATTATAACCGCACTAGAAATCGAAGTGTCAAAATCACCATCATACCGAAGGAAGGAAGAAAAGAAAAGAAAAAAACCAGGGAGTCTGGAACACTGACGCTAACCATTACCTTGATGTGTTTCGACTTATGAGCACCTTTCAAGTAACGTGTGTCGATGTTTGTCAACGATCGCATATCGTGCGTACAACACGTTACTCATAGGTTAGAAATAAGTTTCGGATACGCTAAACATTACCTCGACGTTTTTCGACTTATGAGTAACTTACAAGTTACGTGTGTCGACGATCGCGTGACGTGCCAACAACTTATGGCCAGCGTTATGCGGAACGTGTGAGTCATACACTGGCATAAGTCTTAAAATTTCAAGCATGGAAAATTTGAGGACAACTGAAAAGTACAACGTTTAAAGCCAGCGTATTACGACATATGGCAGTGTTTTTCAGCGTGCTCTCAATGTTATCAAAACTTACCCATAACGTATTCGACGTGTACCAGCGTTTTAGACAAATTTTCCAAAAATCGGCAGAAGCTGGCTAAAACGTCAACGTGTGACTGGGCCTTAAGTCCCGCATCCATAGAGCAAGACTGGAAGCACCAAGGACCTGAAGACTCAGACTTTCGTCCTCCCACACAGGTACTGGCAGCACCACACCCCATTATCCAATGAATCCATGACTCCCCAGGCCGAACCCAGACATCTATTGACCTCTGACTCACAGCCAGCAGAGACAGGAATATCATTGCCAAGGTAAGTGAATCTCTCCATGACCTCAACATACTCACCACAAATAGGCACAGACAGGACAACAGCATCCAAGATGTCATTACAAGCCTGGATCTTTGTTTTGACCCAGGAAACCCGTAATCCCAGTGGCTCCGACTCCTCATTCAGTACCCCGAGGGCCCCCAAAAGGATATCTAAAGTCTCCGCAAAGATGACTGCATCATCTGTGAAATCAAGGGCAGAGATATTGACATTCCCAAATGATGCACCGCAGCTTGATCTCTCCAACATCCTCCCTGGAATCCAGTCCATACAATTGCTGAAAAGTGTGGGGGCCAGTACACACCCCTGACGAACTCCCGTAACAACTGGAAATAAGTCAGAGATGGCAGCACAACATCTCACAGCACTCTCAGTTCCAGAGTAGAGTTCAGACATCGGATCGATCAGTTTTGGTGGCACCCCACGAAGACCAAGAATCCTCCAGAGGGCATCCGGATTCACTGAATTGAAAGCTTTACAGAGATCAACATAGGCAGCAAGCAGCCCCTGCCGAAACTCTCATCTGCGTTCGGTGAGCACCCGAAGAGCAAGCATATGGTCAATCGTTGACCTCTTTAGCGTTAAGCCTGACTGCTCTGGAAGCTGGTGCTCAAGCAGATGGTGGCGAACCCGATCAAGAATTATCCGAGCAAAGACTTTGCCCGGCACGAGAGCAACGTCACTCCTCGGTAGTTGTTGCAGTCTTGGCAATCACCCTTCCCTTTCCAGAGAGAGACAACAAGGCCCCTCTTCCAGTCAGTTGGGATAATGCCTGTGTTCAAGGCAGAGCACAGAACTGCATGCAATGACACGAGTGCAGCATTTCCACCAGCCTTGAGCAGTTCAGCATGGATGCCACAGATCCGTGGATCTTTACCCCATTTCAACCGGTACACAGCAGCCTGCGTTTCCATTAGCGAAGGTGAACCACAGTTGATTGGAGAGTCAGCAACGGGGATTGTAACACCCCTGATGTCCAACTCGACAGGTGGTGGATCAGCCTGATACATCTGCTAAAAGTAACCGGCCCAGCGGGCCTTCACTTCGGACTCCTCGGTCAAGAGCCTACTACCCTCTGCTCTAACTGCAGTACACCGAGGGATTGGCTTGGATGAACGCAATGCGTGACTTCCCCTGTAAGCAGGACGAGAATCACTTGACCACAGGTGATGCTCTACCCCCTCACAGATTCCTCGCACATTGGCCTCCTTGTCCACCCTTAGTGCACGTACAGTTTTACGCCTTAGCTCCTTGAACAGCTCAGCTATGCCATTCAGCCTGGCCCTGCGACTCTGGTCAATGGTATCCAGAGTCCCGTGAGAGACAAAATTCTTCTTTGCCCCATGGTGAGTTCCAAGACATCCACTGGCAACATCAACGATGGTGGTCTTGAAGGCACTCCACAACACCACAGGACCTCCCAAAGCACCCAGACCCCCCAAATCTCCACTCAGCTTATTCACAAACTCCTCAGCTGCCCTCCCATCTTTGAGCTTGCCAACATCCAGCCTAGGCTGGGATGGTACCATTCTCCTGGATTTGAGCTTCAACTTCAGAGTTGCTACAACAAGCCCGTGGTCAGTATTGAGGAACTACGCACTCCGGTAGACCCTGCAGTTCTGGATCATCCTCCAGCGACCATCAATGAGGACATGGTCAATCTCATTTGCCACACCACCAGCGTTGGAATACCAAGTCCAGCGATGAGCTTGTGGGTGCTGAAACCATGAACCGGCCAGCCTAAGTCCATGAGTTCTTGCAAAGTCAAGGAACTTAGTGCTATTCTGGTTAATAGTTCCTGACCCATGGGGACCAACACAGTCTCATAACCATCTCTATCAGTTCCAGACGATGCATTGAAATCCCCCCAAGACTATAAGTGTATCTCGTCTGGGGCATTGATCAACCACAGACTCGAGTGTGGCGTAGAATGCATCCTTCACAGTGAGATCACTCGCCTCAGTCGGAGCATAAACAGAGACCAGGGAAATGACACCTAAGGAGTGACGAATCCTTAGTCTCATAATATGCTCGTTGACCGGTGTTGCTTCAATTATCATTGAAGTCAGCTTATTGGACACAGCGACAGCAACTCCTTGGGAATGGTAACCATCAGAGCGATCAGACCAATAGTAGGTGTAACCACCAACCATGATCTCCCCGCAATCCGGTCTCCGAACCTCAGAGAGTGCTGCAATCCCGATGTCCAAACGCTTGAGCTGAGATGATAACAGAGACAGCTGATCATCCTCTCTTTGGGATAGGACAATCCAGGCACCCAGCTGAAGGGACCGCCACAGGTCAACCCAAGGAGACCGCCGTCTGGTGGACGACACCTCAGCACAACCCCGACAAACTCTCCTACAATCTGACCTGGGAATGTTACCCTGTGGTTTCCCTCCTATCACCAAAGATTGGGGGTCCTGAAGGCTTTGCCCCAATCCCGTCATCCGGTGATCTACCCTGCGAAGGGAAGCTGCACAGGAGGTACTCCCACAGAGTGGGTTTTCAGATTTTTTTGCGTTTTTGTGTTTTGCGGAATGAAGGGTTTTACGGTGGCCGGAGTGTAAATCCTGCCACCAACCTCCCAAAAAGAAGTAACCCAACTGCAGGAGGACGTCCACAGATGCAGTTGGGCACTAGATATGGATGGCCGTTGGCTCACAAGGAGCTCCTCCACCCTTTGACAGGCTTTGTTTTTAATCCTGCTGGGTGTCCATATCCAAACACCCTCTTCACCAGAAAACCTGGTGGGGGAGACAGTTTAGTCGCCGACAACCCGACCATGGAACAGGTTAGTACAGGTTTACATGATACCTGCAGCAAGTCACAGATCTAATCTGGCCTGACCTGATTGACATCTTGAGAAATCCCAAGTATTCTCTCATTCTCTCATATCCTCATCCTCATCCTCTCTCTCTCTCCCACCCCACCCCCAACAACAAAAAGGAGTGGCTGTACCACACACCCTCCCATCTACTTTCTTCACAACCTTCTCAAAGAGGTTGCAGTCAATCACACTCTTGGGTCTTTATCTTTCTTGGGCAAATCAAATTTCAAAGTTGGCCTCAAAAGCAACTCACTGACTGGGATCCTCCGTTGAGCAGAGTCCTTTCTTGGATCACCTGAACTTTCATCCCCCTGCAAGGCCTTCATCCACAACTTTGTGGAATACTGTTCTCTCTCCTCTGGGTGAGCACCCTTATCACACACACACACATCAACCCCCTTATAATGCAACTGGGCTCTGCCTGGAACAGAGGCATCATCCCAACCGACTGGAAGAGGGGCCTTGTTGGCCCTCTCTGGAAAGGGAAGAGTGATTGTCAGGACTGCAACAACTACCATGGGGTGGCGCTGCTCTCAGTGGAGGGCAAGGTCTTTGCTTTGATAATTCTTGACAGGGTTCACCACCATCTGCTTGAGCACCAGTGTCCAGAGCAGTCAGGCTTGGCACCAAAGAGGTCAACGATTGACTGAAGCATTGCTCTTCGGGTCTCCACCAAACACAGATAAGAGCTTCGGCAGGGGCTGCTTGCAAAAGGGTCCTCAGGGCTTTCCCTTTCAACTTCCTTGATATCGACCTATCCACCAAACAAACCCATCCATTTTCATGTGTACACACACACACACACACACACACACACACACACACACACACACACACACACACACACACACACACACACACACACACACACACACACACACACACACACACACACTTGGGTTATTTAGGATTTACTAAACCATCAAGAACATTGATGTTTAAAGCTGTAACAAATATTACGCCAGGAGTGCACGATGGCAATGATGGGACACCAACCAAGCAAAGCAGCACCTTGAGTGCCTCATTTGCACATGCGCACCAATTACATTCAAAGGTGTGCACCAATTTTCAACTACCGTCGCACCTCATACCTTCATTATACTTACCAAGCTGCTACCACGCTCAACACAACCACTCCACACGATTACCAAAAATACCGACAACCACTTGTGTTCAAATCTTCAAAACAAATGCCACCATCATTAGTGACAAACTTCTCCCTCTCCACCGGGACGACACTGTTACAAGCAACTTCCACCTCTTCGTCACAACACCACATTACAATCTCTTCACTACAAAATCCCACAATGTACTCCCACCTCTCTACAACCACCGCAACTGTCACTTATTCGTCGAACGCTCACTGTAGCCTCGAGGGATGCTGAGGGAACAAGGGTCTGGTTATTTCGGGGCATAACTCGAAGTGCGAACGTGCGCTGTAGTTAGTTTGAGAATGTGCGGGTAGTGTGTGTGGATTTCCCAAAATTACCACATTTGAAGGGAGGCCAGCACACGTTCAGGGCCAGAGAGCACTTCCAAGAACCATTGCCCCATGCTAATGTAGGGGCTCCGACACGTGGGCATGTCGGCGAGCAACTGAGGCCATTTTTCGGTTTCGACGACTGCTATGGACCAACAAGAAGACTTGAAATTACCACACACCTCTATTTGATCCAATTCTTGACTCCTCGCCCACCCTGGGCTCATAAAAAGAGCAAACTCAGCTAAGTTTAGAGAGTTTCGCCAAGAGCCAATACTCACCAGATACCAGAGCTCGCCAGACAAGAAACTGCGGCAGACTTCGGACCTCACCTGGAAAGCAGGTAGCGGCAGACGGTGTCGGAGAGCAAGCGTCGGTGCTGAGCGAGTGGCACCGCGAGTAAGCGTGGTCAAGCGCGGAATCGCGAGTTTCGACTTCAAGCCGGGGCTCCACTTATTCTGTCGAGGCTCAGTTTGGCTGCATCTCACAGCAACATTTACATGCACAGATTCTTACACTATTACGATGGAGTCTTCCTCTTATGCATCTTTTTCTATCATCTATCTCTCATCTGCTGTGGACGCACAAGATTAATCGGCATGGGCAAGCTTGACCAACCGTTCTTTTCAGAGCGAGCCCAACAGTGAACCATACTGACTTGCACCTCACATCTCCCTCTTCCACCATGCAGCACCGCACGTTGCATTGCACTCGCACCTCTCACCCCCATACCCTAGACACTCAGCATTTCTCCCTCATTCCCTTTCTGAAGCGTTTTGGGTTGTGCAGGTCTGCCGACCTCTGCCTGTCATCCTTCCAAGGTCGGAAAAATGAGTGCCAGCATGCTGGAATCCTGTGTCGGAGTGACGACCCATCCAGGATTGTGCCCAATAGCCAAGGAGACTGCTTAGGCAGCACCAACGGTCTGCACAGAGTATGGTCCTGATGGATGGATGGATGGATGGATGGATGGAGGTCCGCTGACCACGCCAGGAATTGAGAGGTTGCTAATCCTCAACTGCTTCTTATCTCTCTGGGCTATCTGTAGCTTTCCTCGTGTGTGTGTGTGTGTGTGTGTGTGTGTGTGTGTGTGTGTGTGTGTGTGTGTGTGTGTGTGTGTGTGAGATGGCACCTGTCGTAGCATAAGTTAAGATTGGAAAGCATATTCGGGGTCAATCTGCTATGTGTCTTCTTCTTTTGTGAATATTTTATGTGTTTTTCTGCACCCCTTGAATTCCTTGCTTTCCCCTGATCCACATTTGCAATAACTTCCTTACTGGGCCGCATAACTTTCCTCGCTTTGTTAAATAAATGTGCCTGTTGGAAATGTACCCAGCCCATTTTTGTCTTTTCCTCCATTGGTCTAGCATGGTCCACACCATAGCATAGCCGGGATGTTACACCCCAAAAATCTGCCTATCAGCCGATGCGTACTTGGCAGCTTCGCTTGGCTGCACCTGATATGGTGAGTAACTTAACTAATGCAAGTACGCATCGAGAGTGCGATTCTCCGATGAAGCGACCACATGTTCTGAGTTAAATTGTCAGACGGAGGACACTGGGTCACGTGGTCAAGTTATTGGCATTCACTGTCGATGAGCGACCCGCCGTGACACAAAATTATTCGTGCACGATGGCCTGCAATTCCCGGTGAGTCCGAAGAGGAACCTGGGACAGTCCCTCCCTCATGGGTCGTCGTGACAATATATATATATATATATATATATATATATATATATATATATATATATATATATATATATATATATATATATATATACATATATATACATATATATATACTGTTACAGTTTAGAGGAGTCCCAAGGAGATGCTGATATAGTTTAAGCTAGTTATTTCATCATATACTGTGTCGTTTAACTGTCTTAAGTCCATGTTGATTGTGTTGTAGAAATCACAAGTGTCATTTTCTTATTCTACATTCTTTTCCACAAGCCATTCCCCACATTCTATATATCATGAGTACATTCTCCTCACAGACACCCCCGAAACCATTTCACACAGGTTTCATGAAAACCTGAGACCACATATCTTGAGGGAGGAGGAAAAATAGAAAAGACAGGTGAGGGGTGGAGATGGGGATAGCAAAGAGAATGATAGGTGACGCTTAATGATCAAACACAAAAACAAAACAAACAAACAAAAAAAACATGTCAGAACAGCTGTTTACACAATGACACAACAGCGTTTGTAAAGTAATCCATTGGTACATCTGCAGAAAGTATGATATCCCAGTTCCAGAAATTTTTTAGGAAAATGATCCAAAAGCAATCACTGAAAACATTGAAATACCGCTCACCTGTGACCGAATGATCGCTTCGGGCATGAACATTGAAAATAAAGCATTGCGACCAGATATCATACTGAGGTACAAAAAAGAGAGAAGAAGGCATTGCTTCGTGACGTGCTAATGGCAGTGATTTTTGACTTACGATGCAGAAATCAAGAGAATAACCAAATACCAAGACCTCAAGCATGAAGTGAAAAGATCCTGGAAGCTGAAGAATGCCAAAGTTGGACCAGTGATGATGAAGTACCTCACAGGAATGATGACGGAGAACGTCACAGGGTTATTAACAACCATCCCTGGGAATATTACTACAAATGAGCTACACTTGGAAGAGATCCTGGACTCAGTAACGATCCTGAAGAGAGCCCTCGGGACAAAACTTTAAGAACAGATAACTTCACAGCCTGGTCCGTCAATCGTGACACCTTACTGAAATGAAGGTGGATACTTTGAGCCCACCCTGGGAGGACTCCATTCCACATTCTGAAACCCACATATGTAGATTATACCAATCAACACACACACACACACACACACACACACACACACACACACACACACACACACACACACACACACACACACACACACACACACACACACACACACACACGACGGTGGATACTTCGAGACTTGGGAGGGATCCATTCCTCCTTCTGAAACCTGCATATGGAGATATAAACCAGCAACCAACATGCGTGCACGCACGCACGCACGCCAGCACTGTTATGGTAATACAGTATATATATATATATATATATATATATATATATATATATATATATATATATATATATATATATATATATATATATATATATATATATACATGCACACACATAAAATACATAAAAACGACAAACACAAAGATTTACCTTAAAACAAAGTTCTCTGAAAGAGGAATTCAAGTGGGAAACTAGAACGGGCACTTGGAGAGCGCATACCTTCGCCGCAGCCACTAGTTACCTTTGTATCAAGTTGTCCACAACGCATCTCAATACAAATATGCATTTGGTGACCCCCATGACCTTTGACCCACAACCGCTACCTCGGGTGACAATAGTACTATACCTTGTGTCATTTCAGAAGATGGGGAATTGAACACTGAACAATTTGGAGTTAATATGATGTAAATCGGAAACATATTAACCGTTTTCATCATGAAAAAACGATGTTGACCTTTTTGTGACCTTGACCTTTGATCCGATCGCTCCCAAAATCTAATGGATTTGTCCTTTCATGATGCCAAACAAATCCAAAACAATTAAAGCCTCTCTGCGTTTTTTTTTTTTTTTTGCGTTAAGTTGTCCACAACGCTTTCCGATATAAATGTGAATTTGTGTGACCCCCTTGACCTTTGACCCCCAACCGCTGCCTTGGGTGACAAAAGTACTATACCATGTGTCATATTAGAGGATGGGGAATTTAATTTTGAACATTTTGGAGTTAATTTGCTGTAAATCAAAACAAAATTGACAATTTAATCGCGAAAAAACGATTTTGACCTTTTTGTGACCTTGACCTTAACCTTTGATGCGAACACTCCCAAAATCTAATCGATTTGTCCTCTCGTGATGCCAAACACATCCACAAAATTTCATGACAATCTGCGAAGTGGTTTTTGTGTAATCTTGTCCACAACACTTCCCAATCAAAAACTCCTTTTTGGTGACCCCCTTGACCTTTGACTTCCACAGACTTTATTGACATATATATATATATATATATATATATATATATATATATATATATACATATATATATATATATATATATATATACATATATATACATATATATACATACATATATATATATATATATACATACATATATATATATATATACATACATATATATATATATATATACATATATATATATACATACATATATATATATATATACATACATATATATATATATATATATATATATATATATATATATATATATATATATATATATATATATATATATATATATATATATATATATATATATATATATATATATATATATATATATATATATACATACATATATATACATATATATACATATATATATATATATATATACATATATATATATATATATATATATATACATATATATATACATATATATATATATATATATATATATATATATATATATATATATGTTCAATAAAATAGTAATGATTGCAGATCTCATCGAAGATAAACTCCACAGGGTAAGCTTGGAGTTTAAGGTGAAGCTAGGTGCTGGTGCTCGGATGCAAGCACCGGATAATTATGGTTATTGAATTTAACAAGCTTGCCAAAATTTTGGTGTGCTTATTTTTCCCAAACAATTTATTCATGCTAGACGTATGATTACATCTCAAAAAACCACAGCGATTGAAGTAAAAAAATAATGGATTTATTAATAAAGGGGGAAAGGGATACAATCAAGCAAATAATCTGAATTACCAAACTTGTCAGAGATCAGAAACGAAACCCAACGGTCTGCTTCTGGAAACATTTACCATCTGAATGCCTACTTAACTAGTCATTGAAACACAGACTCACACAGTGACACAGGACAACAGGGAGGGTGAAGTCGGGGAGGCAGAAGAGTTTGGCCTTTCTTCGATTGAAGTGGGTAAATTGGGGCAGAGTCACCGAGCAAGTCTGGCATGGAGGAGGGTGGTGTGTGGCGTGACACCACCGGTGGGGCATCCAGATTCCCACTTCGCATGCTGACCCATGCTGGACTGCACTCTCAACTCACACTGGTCTCAAACACCAACTGGCAGGTTGACTTGCTCACGCTGACCCAATCATTCCAGGCTGACCAATGCTGACTCTCCACCTCAAGCTCTCGACTGACGCTGCTTGCTGAACAACTCCCTGGCGCTCAACTAACTGCCAACTCGTCGATGTCTGACTGACTGGTGACATCCCATTGCCTCTTCATTGGCCATGCAGCTTTCCACATGGTGGCCTTTACACGCTAAAGCTCCTCCTTTTTAGGCTCCTGATTACCCTGAAGCACGTGGCAGATAATTAAAGAAGAAGAAGATGTCGTGCAGAGCACGATACTTGAAAAATCAAAAAAATAAATTTGACCTCAAAAATAATTGGTAGTTGAATTCAATGGCCAAATGTGCAACTCCTCATCAAATTTCAAGGGAATTGGATGAAAATTGACAATTTTAGAAATTCGGCCTATGTTGTCCTTTTGGCCTATGTTGACTTCAAAAATAATTGGTGGTTGAATTAAATAACCAAATATGCAACTCCCCTTCAAAGTTCAAGTGAATCGGATGAAAAGTGATAATTTTAGAACTACCACCATGGTTGTTGACCTTGGGCCTATGTTGACCTTTTGATCTATGTTGACCTTAAAATTAATTGGGTAGTTGAACTCATTGACATGAAATATAAATCCCCTTCAAAATTCAGGTCAATCGGACGAAAATTGAGGATTTTAGAAATCCCACCCAAGTTGTTGACCTTTGGCCTCTATTGACGTTTTGAACTAAAAAAACAATAGGCTTCTTCCTTATGACAAACTCTACCATGTAGTGAAGTTTCGTGAAGTTTCGTGAAGATCGGTTTAAAATTGTGACCTGTAGGTGACAAACAGACAGACAGACAGACAGAATAACAAAATCGACTGACCAAAGTACTTGAAAAATCTTCGATTTGCAAGTAATAAAAAGGAAAGGGAATGGAAAGCACACAAATGGAGGCAAAAGCCACAAAAGTCTGGCAGGAAGACAAGGGTTTGTCTGCACAATCGATCCTGACAGTACAAAGTGGAGTAATTACGGGATGATTCATTATAACATTTTGACATGACTGACCAACTAATTAATCCCCCTTTACCTTCAAAGCTATTGCCATTATAATATGTGTGTTTGTATATTGTGTATACCAATCCAAGACTCAATGTATCCCAATCAAATATGGATATCTATAAAAATGAATATTTGATGGGTTTTTTTGGTTTTTTAAACTCTCCAAACCTTGTCCTTCTCTTTTCCTTTTTCCCCTCTCTTCTTATCCCTGTCTTTATCCTTAAAATTACACTTTGATCTTGATTCCCAATTTGTCTCCCAGACATCCCTTTGTGCAGCTGTTATGTATATTGTCCGAACAGCGCACACCATCTCAGCTCAACTTCCGTTGATGCTCAGCACGATGTTGAGGAATTAAAGAAACACCCTTCTCTAATTTCGTGATGTGCACGATTTGAGCTCAAGAAATAAAAGGTCTAAGTGTGCTTTGATGCGCACAGACCCAAATCCCTTCTGATTGAAGGCACACACTCTAATTTACAGAGTGTGCACAAATTAATGATCATGCATTCACACTGAATTTTCTTTTTTAAACACTTCACGTAATTCCAATTTTTTCCAGCTATTTATTACTGGCTCTGTTGCTGAACAAATTGATTCCATAATAATTCAGCAAAAATTGCGTTTCCACAGCACAAACTCAGCCAATTTATTTAGATGTAGAATTCGAATTGATGATTTATTATGATGGAAACATTCACCAGCATCAGTTGTATTCAGCGGGTTTGTTTCTTTGCTGATATACAAAATTGCTGATCATGGGTATTAATGTTCGGTGAAATGTGTAAGTTAATAACTAAGTGATGGAGATGTTAATTAAAATTCAATTCGGATTGGCCTGGTCGTGTTCCCATCTGAACCCCTGGTTTTTGATGCAAGAAACACAGGTTCAAATCCCATCTGCCATAATGTTGATCTATTGTCTACAAATGTGCTTGTAGTTCATGTACAGATATATTTAAACCTCCACCTATATGTTGGGGAAGGGTTATAGCTGTTATAGAGTTTGTTTATACAATTAGTGCCCCCAATTTTAATGGTACCTCAGAGTGTATTCGACCCCGAAGAGGACGAAACCACCATTTAAGTTGTCCACCCCCCCCCCAATTTTTACCCCATGCACGTGAAGCAAAGAGTGGGGTTAAGCAATTGGTTCGCTTGGCTGTCCGTGTGCCTACAAACGTCAGTTTATGATCGAATAACAACTGGATTTCAATTGAATATTAGATTATGAACATGAATCGCAACATGAATCGGAAAACAAGCTTGCCATTTTAACGTACTTTGGCTCTGAATTTGTCCTGATCACGCATGTGCAGAGAGGAGTGAAATAATGTTTTTACTCCCCCTGCCTGCCTGGCAGTTAAACAAAATAGAAAATAATTCCAAACAACAAACTTACTGTTTTTAATAATGCCATAAAGGACACAAACAACGAATGTAACGTGTTAGATAAGGTGGTGTTATAGACACTGCGTCAATGGTGGTAAAACACAAAATTAATTTATTTAAATGGCTTTTAAAATCTTTATTTTATATTACTTAAATCACAAACTTGTACTGTAAAGAACACAAATCGCCTTTTTGGCATTTTCCAAAACCTTCCATGTCTTAGTTCATGGACAAAATATTGCGGCATTCACGTTCTCACAATCATTCCAAATTGAAGCTCGTAGACCCACCCATGCCCTTGTTTCTCAAGCTGTTGTATGAACTCCAGTTTTATCTGCCAATGTTCGAGCTGTTTTTTGTTCTTGCATCATAATAGTGTATCTGCATTGAAGTTGTGCACCTGATATTTGATTGGTGTTTTTAATCTGCTTTTTTTTTGGATTGTGACCTAATTAATAAAAACCACATTTTTAATCATAAGTTGGATAATTTTTCTCCAATTTTCATGATGTTTTATGGACAGATTGCAGATGGGAACACATTTTCTAAATTTGCACTCGATCCCTAAATGTTGAAAGCCAAGGTCATATGGCAGTCAGAAAAAAATATGGCCATCATTCACGTGTGCTGTGGGAGGCTTACCCTTGGTGATCAGTTTGTGATCGCAGATATCTAATGATATCTGTGAACATCTTTACTATATTCTGTGTGTGATTGATTTACTCGCTCTTCCCTGAGCCAAAGAACACTGTGGAGAATAAAAAAAGAAGAAGAAATAAAGAGGAAGAAGATGTCGTGCAGAGCACGATACTTGCAAAATCCATAAAACAAATTTGACTTCAAAAATAATTGCTGGTTGAATTCAATGACCAAACACGCAACTCCTCTTCAAATTTCAAGTCAATCGGATGAAAATTATAAATTTTAGAAATCCAGACTATGTTGACCTTTTGGTCAATGGTGACCTCAAAAATAATTGGTGGTTGAATTCAGTGACCTGATATATAAATCCTCTTCAAATTTCAAGTCAATGGGATGAAAATTGAGGATTTTATAAATACCACCATAGTTGTTGACCTTGGACCTATGTTGACCTTTTTGTCAAGGGTGACCTCAAAAATAATTGGCTGGTTGAATTCAGTGATATGAAATAAAAATTCTCTTCAAATTTTCAGTCAATCGGATGAAAATTGAGGACTTGAGAAATCTCACCTAAGTTGGTGACCTTTGGCCTATGTTGACCTTTTGGTCTATATTAACCTCAAAAATAATTGGTGGTTGAATTCAGTGACCTGAAATATAAATCCTCTTCAAAGTTCAAGTCAATCAGATGAAAATTGAGGATTTTAGAAATCTCACCGTAGTTGTTGACCTGGGACTATGTTGACCTTTTGACATCAAAAACATTACTGATGACAAACTCGACCATGTGATGAATTTTCGTGAAGATTGGTTTAAAATTGTGACCTGTAGGTGACAAACACAGACAGACAGACAGACAGACAGACAGACAGACAGACAGACAGACAGAATAACAGACAGACTAACCAAATCGACGAATTAATATACTTGAAAAATCTTCGATTTTGCAAGTAACAAAAACAAACAAATGAAAAATCACTCATAGAATGCCACTTGGTAGAGCGCATACCTCCGCCAGGCTTAACACTACATTTTGCATCCGACTGAGAGGTGGAATCTGAATCCGGACTTTAAACAAAATCTAATCCGCTTGTCCTTTTCACCTAACCAACTCATCTACCAAGTTTTGTCATAACTCATCCCAAAGTTTTTGAGATCTAATGCCCTGCACAGTTTTTGGCCCCATCTAAACAGGGGAGAAAACATCACGTCCTTTGAAAAAAAAGCTTCGGTGGCGGAGGTAAAAACAGGGTGTTCTAACTGAAAGTTATATGTAGCTGTCTACGTGAGGGGGGTGGGGGAAGGAAGAGTGAGGGAAAGGGTATAGGTGAGAGGAGGGAAGGGGGGTGTGTAGAGGCAGAGACCTTTGGTGGTCTTTGTTTTTTTTCAGGAGAATTCATTATCCTGTTGTGTAAGGTGATGGAGGAAAGATTAGAAAAGTGTTTATTCAGGAGTATTTAAGGAAGGGGTGACCTTTGCCATGATAATTAACAAAGTTTCACAAGTTGAGCAACAGGTTCAACGTGTAGAAAGCGTGACTTGTACCCACTTGAAGGTTTGATGTAAAATACCACACCTCCTCAGAGCCTCGCAGAAAGTAACAAATACTTGTACTGTACATCAAAACAAACGTTGCTGTTATTATGAACGTGCCCTCTTGTTGTCTGCAGTCGCCCCCTGCTGTAAGACAATTGTACAAAGATCTTACAGTCGGTGATAAAAAAACAACAAAAAAGCACAGAACAATGAATTCTGAAACACCATTTCTGAAATGGATTGAGTTCAAAATTCTATGCTTACATTAGCCTACCAATGAGATTCTTGCAAGAGTCCAAGACACCTCAATGTTAAAAACAGTTTTCATGTACAAGGATGTATAAGGAATAAGAAATTATTCTCTCATAAAAAAAATATATATATATATATATATATATATATATATATATATATATATGTTGTTGTTCGTCTTTCGGCTGCTCTCGTTAGGGGTCACCACAGCGGATCATCCGTTATGATCCGCATACTGATTTGGCATAGGTTTTACGCCGGATGCCCTTCCTGACGCAACCCTGGTCGCCTCTTACGACACAGGGATCAGGATTTGGGTTTCGCCATGATTCCGGGCTGCTCTACACCCTGCCCAGTGCAGAGCCCCCGTCCTCAAGCGATCCTCCAACCCAAGCCTCCGAGTAGCCGGATTACAGGTGCACGCCACTACGCCCGGTATATGTATATATGTATATATATATATATATATATGTATATATATATATATATATATATATATATATATATATATATATATATATATATATATATATATATATATATATATATATATATATATATATATATATATATATATATATATATATATATATATATATATATATATATATATATATATATATCCTGGTATTGGCGCAGTGGTTAGGGCAGCGGCTTGGGATCCAAAAGGTCCTGAGTTCAAGCCCCAATGGGCCACTGAATTAATACACCAGGGGGTTGACTCAGCCTGTCATCCTTCCGAGGTCGGCGAAATGAGTACCAGTGTACTGGGCCGGTGTATACCCCGGTTAAAATAGGTGTACCGTATCCGTGTCGTAAGAGGCGATCAGGGTTGCGTCAGGAAGGGCATCCGGCGTAAAACATGTGCCAAATCACTATGCGGATCATACGGATGATCCGCTGTGGCGACCCCTAACGGGAGCAGCTGAAAGAAGAAGAAGATATATATATATATATATATATATATATATATATATATATATATATATATATATATATATATATATATATATATATAGTAAAATATATACAATAAAGAAAGATCCACCAACATCTCTCATCTGTGAATGGAGGCAAAAACCAATCAGCTCTCACCTAATCAATTAAACCCAGGCAGCTGGGATTACATGAATAAATCGACTCCTCCCATGCTCTTCCAGCCAAACAAGCTGCATAAATCAACGAAGAAAGCAAGGAAACTGATCAGAGAGGCATCCAAGGGGCCAATGGCAACTTTGAAAGAGTACCATGCCTTCAGGGCAAAGATTGGTCACTGTGTGCATGTGACAACAATATCCCAAGCACTCCACAAGTCTGACTTATATCGTGGAGTGGCAAGAAGGAAGTCATTACTCAAAAAAGCCCACCTTTAGTCCCATTTGAGGTTATGCAAAACAAAACACTCTGGAAATTCTGAACCCATGTGGAAAAAAGTTTTGTCTGATGAAATCAAGATGGGACTTTTTGATCTAAATGCAAAACATTACGTTTGGTGCAAACGAAAGATAGCACATCACCCAAAGAACACCATCCCCACTGTGAAGCATGGTGGTAGCAGCTTTATATTCTGGGGATGTTTGTAATCAGCAGGGACTGGGGCACTTGTCAGGATGGAAGGGAAATGGATGGAGCAAAATACAGAAAAATCCGACAATAAAACCTGCTGCCATCTGCAAGAAAGCTGAAATTGGGACAGAAGTTCATCTTTCAGCATGATGACCCGAAGCACATAGCCAAAGCTACACTGGAGTGGTTAAGGGACAAAAAGATAAACGTCCTTGAGTAACCCAGTCAGAGCCCCAACCTAAATCCAATCGAAAAATCTGTGGCTTAACCCGAAGATTGCTGTCCATCAATGTTCCCCACATAACTTTACTGAGCTTGAACAGTTTTGTCCAGAAGAATGGGAAAATATTGCCCAATCAAGGTGTACAAAGTTGGTGGAAACCTATCCTAACAGACTCACAGCTGTAATTGCTGTCAATGGTGCTTCCACCAAGTATTGACTCAGAGGAGTGGATACTTATCCAACCATGATATTCTGGTTTTGTATTTTAAATTAATTTTCTGAAATTTGTAGAATTTGTTTTTCACTTCGAAGTTGTGGGTTACGATGTGTAAATAGAGGTGGAAAAAGTCTCATTTGATGCAATTTCATTCCAGGCGAGAAGGCAACAAAAGGTGAAAATTTTGAAAACGCTGTGTACACTTTCTACAGGCAACATATATACAGTACATATACATACATATATACATACAGTATACAGTATACATATACGCACATACACGTTCACTATATGTACTGGTATGGACCCATGGGAATTTCATGTAATGTAAAATGTGACTTCAAGTCCTCAGCTCTCCCCCTCCTCCTCATCTCTGTCCCTTCAACCCCAATCCTTCCAATACCCCTCCCTCTCTACACCCACTCTCTCCTCTCCCCCTCCCCCCTCACTCATCCCCACCATCCACACCCCCCTCTCCTTCCTCTCTCTCTCCCCCTTTCCCCCCTCCGCTCCCTCCCTTTCCCCTCACCCCCACCTCTGCAATCCCTACCCCTCTCTCCCTCTCCCTTTACTCCCACAAGAGAAAGAAAAAGTGAAACAACCAAGAAAAGCGACACAAGGTAAACCCTCTGCTGTTTCAGACTCTACCTGAGGTCCCTCTGCGGCTGCAGACATTCACAAGTCACACAGACATTAGAATCCCAAATGTGACATGCCACAATCAGCCATCGGACCGGTTTCATCAAATGTTGGCGAATCATCAGTCACAGTGTAGACAGAAATGTGCACCACCGATGATCCCAAGATCCCAGTACGTGCAATGCCAAAAAATAGGACTGTCTGTTCTGCAGCTCACCTGGATCAGAAACAGTCATTCAAACCCCCACAAACCCCCTTAGACCCTTAATTTATCAATGCTGTGAACAAACTTTGGTACATCATGGGTGATGAAGGTTGTGGTCAAGTTTCATTCAAATTGTGTGCGTCATTCGGAGAAGAGAGCAAATCTATATTTT
>NC_140963.1:124375602-124500602 GCF_056783735.1 Eptatretus burgeri | reverse complement strand
GCATGATTAAAATGAGGACCATGACCTAGAAATGTGATGATGACCATGGTGTGAGTGTTGTGAAGATGTATGAGTCCCACTCGATCCCGCACAACTTGACATGTGCAGCAAGGGCATGATGTCCGCATAATTTTGGGGCAAGCAAATTTGAAAATTGTCTCCCCAGGTAACGCTGGGTCTATTAGCATCCACTGGGGGAGGCGGTCAAGTGTAAATATCCTGTGAATAGTGTCGTTAAGGCTTAGAGTAGGAATGTAAAGTATAAGTGTTGTGTTTTTATGGAACCTTTTGTTTCCCCTCCCCAGATCACTGGAAGAGTGCTGGGCAAGAGCGATGATCCAGAGGATGGAGTGCAACTTCGCTCAGTGCTCTCATGTGATTAAAAAAAACAAACAAAAAAAAAAACGAATGATTGTTTAGGCGAGGATAAGGTCATAAGGGGGTAGTACATTAAGCAGGATAAGTAAGTTAGCTGTGACTCGCTGCCCATTGCCCCTCCTACTTTATTTCGTTAGGTTAATTAGGTGTGAGTCAGTAAGTGTTAAGGCTGGTACGGTAGCGCCTGTGATATACCTTGCAGGAGCTGCGGTACCAGAGGAGGGGGCAGTGTTACGTTTGAGGGGGGGGGGGTATGCATTCAAAGGGTAATTAGGATGTTTAATTAGGTATGCCATGCTGTTCGACTTTACCAGGATCTCGATGTAATAAGTAGCAATTCAGTGGTGATAAGTTGTCTAGTAAATGTCCATTTCTTCAAGGGGCAAATTATAATTGTCACGTAATTAGATAGGGACATGGGATAGGGTAAGTGTGTCTGCGTAAACCCCTTTTGGTATTCTCTGGAGACTGGCCGTGACGTCACAGGACAGTGCAGCGGATGGCTCCGCCCCGTGATCACGATTGGCAGAAGGCGACGGCGGTGGGCCAATAAACGGCTCGATTGGAAGTGACGAGGACGGGAGGATAAAAAGGTTCTGTTCGGGGTCGAAAAAGAAGAGGAAGAAGATCAGGACAAAAAGACCGTTTTTTGGGGTGGAGGTTGTTGTGCGGGGAGCGTGCTTGTTGTTGTGCTGATTCGATCCTTTTTTTTCATCGTGTCTTGGAGCCTTGCTGAGCCTCGTGCCTCACCTTGGTTGGCTCTGGGGTTCTGCTGACTCGGAGTACGGGGTCGAATGGCGGGCGGACCTGCCTCCCTCTCCTGCTCGCAACTTGGCGCCAGAACTGGTTCCCTGGTGGCTGTGAGCGGACTTGGGCCAGGACCAGGAGGTCGACAGCACCACGGTTTCTCCTGCCCCCCCCTGACGAGAGCAAGGCCAGCTCGTCCGACGCCAATCCAGGGACAGTTGCGTCCACACCACGGTCCAGCCTGACCACCAGAAATAGCTACGTTTTGTGTGTGTGTGTGTGTGTGTGTGTGTGTGTGTGTGTGTGTGTGTGTGTGTGTGTGTACTTGGCGCCTTGGAGGGTTTGAGATTTGTATATTCATTGGAATTGTCTGCGTTTTCCCCACGCCCGATCCCACACCATCCCGTCGAATCGCCCCGGATCCCTTTTCTTGCCGAGTCTTGTTATTTCTGGTTAATAATAAAAACAAATAAACATCATCAACTCAGTGAAAAGCGACTCGTGCCACCTTCCTCGTCCCGTTTGCGGTAGAGCGATTAGAACCGCCATGTTTGGGTTATAAATAAATAAACCGCCTCCATCGTTTCGGCTCATTCTACGTTGGCGGGACTGTTCAAGTCCTGTGGACGTCGCAATATATATATATATATATATATATATATATATATATATATATATATATATATATGTATGTATATATGTATGTATATATATATATATATATATATATATATATATGTATATATATATGTATGTACATATATATATATATATGTATATATATATGTATGTATATATATATATATATATGTATATATATATATATGTATATATATATGTATATATGTATATATATATGTATATATATATATATATATGTATATATATATATATATATATATATATATATATATATATATATGTATATATATGTATATATATATATATATATATTTTTATATATATATTTTTATATATATATATATATATTTTTATATATATATATATATATATATATATATATATATATATATATATATATATATATATATATATATATATATATATTGTTGCGGATTCGTGCCCGCCGGCGTGCAGACGGCCACGTAACTCGAATCGCGGCACGTCGCCCACTGGACGGACAATCCAGTCGTGACCCTCTCGGACTAACGCCGGGAACCAGTCACGGGTGGACCTTTCGGTTTCACCACGATCGTGCCAATCGGCCCCCGCGTGGGATAGGGTTGCTTGCCAAATTCGACCTCCCTAAGTACCCACACGGAGGGTAGACCGGGCGATCGCACCTCGCCGCAGGTCGACTTCGGACACGGGCCACTTAAGCGACCCGTTCCGTACTATCGGGATAACCGAGCGGTGTTATTCGTCGGCCTCGACGGTTCGATTAATTATCGGGCGTTTTAGCCCACGACCAACCCTTTACGTGAAGCAAGATGGGGATTCAATAGAGGAAAAGACGAAGCGAAGCGGGAAAACAGTTCAACAATAAGCACATTTATTTTGCGATGAACGGAAAGCACACATATACAATTCCACCAAAAGCACATGTAAAAGAAGAAGACAATGTAATATTACACAAAAAGCAAATGCAACAATGCAGATCTAACCGACTACCGGGCACACGGCAACACATACAATTTTACTTCACAGACGGCGCCGACAACACATATTCCCAAAGCAAAAGAAAAGAGAACCACCCTCCAGGATGAGGGGGGTAGGCGGGCCTGGGGCCGAGACCGTGTCGGGCCTACCCGTCTGATGATGGGACGCGGAGCGGCGGTGGTGCCTCAACTCCACGGGCCTCGCGGACAGTGTCTGGTAGGGGGTGGGAAGGGGGCCCCCTTTGTCGCACTATCTCAGCGCGGGCGGAAACAGGAGGGGGTTGCTGATGCTCGGGGGAAGGAGGATTTCACCCTGACTCGGGTCCCGCGGCGTGCGTCTCCTCCTCGACCTCGGTCGCGTTTCTGGCCTCTCCCTGTGCAGCTCCCGGCACCGACGCGAGCACCCCCTCGTCCGCCTTCGCCGCCGTCACCTCTCCACAGCTCCGTCCTCTTCACTCTGACTAGTACCACTTCTTTCCAGCTCCACCGACGACTCTCTTGAACTCCGCACACTCCACTCTCAACTTCCAACTCAACTCTTTCTCCCAACTGCCTCTTACTCAACTTCCAACTGAACTGCCTCGACTGACGAACGCAGTCATTTTTATAAGCCCCGTGGCTTCGCTCTTTCACCCTTGACCCTCTGCCTCCGACCCTTCACCTCTCTTGCTGGCTCCCCATTGGCCTGAGGAAAAGTGGGCGTGAATGCTTTTTGATCCATGTATTTGCATATAGCGACCGCCCTCCAACGCCCTGGAGGCGGGGCCAAATCGCCCCTCGCTCACCGATTGGACGGAACAAAAGTGGGCGTGAGTCGTTTTTGATCCGTTTTTCTGCGGAAAGTCTGTGATGTTTCTGAACACGCTGCTCGGTGCGCGCCCCGCACGAGTCCAGCATCGGTGCCCACGAGTGGCGCGAGATGACGGTGATGCGATGGTGGCGAGTTGTGACGGTAAAGGTCGTGGCGGTTGTGGTGAAGCGGCGTTGTGGTTGGTGGTTGTTGTGATGGCCGCGTTGTGGTTGGTGGTTGTTGTGTGATGGCTGTTGAGACGTGGTTGGTGGTGGTAATAATGGCGGCTGGTCCAAAATAAAGATAGTAAAAGAAAAACGGCTATCCTGAAGAGTCGCAGCCCTCATGAATGACATTTATTCCCTCTAGACAACGGGTTTGGGCCTAACTACACATATACTTACCGAGATATCTCACCTAAGGGACCTGAATGGTGGTTTGCGAATTTGGTCAACCACAACAATATATATATATATATATATATATATATATATATATATATATATATATATATATATATATATATATATATATATATATAATATTTTAAATGTCTCTTTAAGGATGTCTGAAATTTAGTCTCCCAGCCTGGAGCGGTTTATGACCTTTCATATTTTTGCGAATTCGTGCCCGCCGGCGTGCGATCGGCCGCTCGACTCGAATGGCGGCCTCCTCGCCCACCGGAACGGACAATTGAGTCGTGACCCTCTCAGACCAACGCCGGGAGCTAGTCACGGGTGGGGGTTTAACCTCACCACGATCGTGCCAATTGCCCACCCGCGCAGCATAGGGTTGCTCGCCAAATTCGATCTGCCGAAGTATCTGCGCGAATGGTCGACCGGGCGATCGCACCTCGCCGCAGGTCGACTCGGGACACGAACCGCTTAAGCGATCCGTTCCGTACTATCGGGATAACCGAGCGGTGTTATCGTCGGCCTCGACGGTTCCGATTAATTATCGGGCGTATTAAGCCCACTACGAACCCTTTACGTGAAGCAGGATGGAGGGTCAATAAAGAAAAGACGAAGCGAAACGGGAAAACAGTTCACACAATGCACATTTATTACGCGACACATTGAGAGCACACATATACAGCCAAACAGTCAAAATGCACATAGAGCAGTAAAACAAAAGAAACAATGACGCAGTTACCACCGAATACGCGTACACAAGGCAACACTTATACAGTTCTACTTTACAGACAGTGCCAACACACATTAACTCAAAAGCAAAGGAAAGATGCCACCCTCGTAGACAAGAGGGCAGACAGGCCTGTAGCCCAATTTGCGCGTGTGACCTGAAGGAGCAGCCAGGTCCGCGAGACCAGCTGGGTCCTACCCGCGTCCTCGTGACGCATTGGCGGACGAGCCGCAGATGTCGTCGCGTGGCTGTGCCCCGACTCCGTGTTCCTTGGCGGGTTTCGTTGGCACGAGGTTTGGAGTGGGGTGGGAATGGGACCCCCTTTGTTGCACTATCTCAGCGCGGGGGGAAAAGGGGGAATTGTTGATGCCCTGGGGGAGGGAGAATGGCTGGCTGGCTTGGGTCCCGCGAAGAGCGATCTCCCACCGCGACCTCGTCGCCGACCGCCGTCCTTCTCGCCTCGGACCCGAGCTCTTGGCCTCTTCCCACAACTCTCCTCAGCCGACTGCAGAACCCAACTCGATGCCTTCGCCACCCGACTCCACAATCTGCCACACTCTGCTGCTGCCACACTGCTCTCCAACCAAAAGGCAACTGTTTGGCTCGTTCCTATTTTGTCCCACTAACCATTGGGTCAAATTTGTCTGCGGGGCTTGTGATAAACAAGGGAAGATGTGAAATTTCAAGGAGTCTAAACTCGGTGCTCACCGTGGGAATCCAAACACAGTCACAGGGTTTGACTGAAGCATTGCCTTGAACAACAGGTGCAACTGACTTGTTTTAAACTTTTTTTTCTCTTCCTCTATTTTATTCATTATAACCCAGCACTGAAACCTAGCCTGTCTGATTCTTACAGCATGATTGCACTCTAAAGTGCCCAATCAAAGTCCCGGTTATTCAAAAGTTTTTCCAAACTTCAGAGCACCAAATTTGTTGATAGGAAAACCCCATTCATTTCATTAGAGCATCAAGGGCAATATATTGCTGTCAGAAAACGAGGAACTGGTCTTGCTGGTGAAGGCTCGTCTCAAACCGCCATCAGAACCAAGGAGAAGCGGACATTTCAGGTGTTATACCTTTTTTGCTTCGACGAATACTTAACGCTCGAAACATGAGATCGATGGCTCAAACCCAGGACGAGTCAAAATAAAGACTTTTAAAATGGTACGAGCTGCTTCCTTGCTTGCCGTTCAGCATTTAAAGTGACGAGCAAGTTGCCCATGCCCACACGGGATTCTAAACGAGGTCGGGATGGAGGAAGCAAAAATGCAAATAGGATCTTTTGTCAACGAGCCGGCAAGCTGGGAGCGAACGATTCACATTTATTGCCACATTTGAGACAATTTGCCTGCTTTAATGGTGGTGAGGTGCTCCATTTGAAACTGTTTGTTCGATATGTGTAGCTTCTTAATGCTGAGCATCCGTAGTATGAAATTTGTATTGGTGTTAAAGCCAATGACCATTGCAAATTAACAGTGGGATAAGAACACAGACAATCCACATAGGTTAGGCATCCATGGGGATGAGGAAATTCCTCCTTGGTGAGAAAGGCAGTGGAATTGTTGTGATGTCGTTGGTACCCAGAGTACCCTGGGAAGTGACGACACTTTAGCCAAGCATTTGCATATATTCAAGTTTATTAAAACCCATCAGATCTCAAAACTGACTTTTTGTTGGGTGACTTTCAGTGGTTAATCCACAGTGCAGCCTGACAAGATAGCACAAAAGCCTCCGAGTTATCTTGTCTGCGTTGAATTATCAACCCAACTATAAACTGTCAGATCAGTGCATCATAGACTGCACATTGCATAAAGGGGTGTGCCATCCCTCAGATGGACATTACGTGAGGGACCCGTCTGCTCCCATTAGTCGGAGGACATCAAATGTCCCATGTGTGTTTTTCGGCGAAGAGAAGTCGACTTTTTGCTGGCACCCTGAACAAATTACAAATTCCTGCCCCCAAACAGTTTTGGAAAAAATATGGGCACTGCGAGGTCCATTTACCCGTGGAAAGACCAACACAGCATCCGAAAAACATCTTCCGTCAGGGACAGATGATGGGGAATCAACGTCGCTCATTCACGACACACGAGGCTCTGTCATGTTGTCCTGAAATTCTATCAGGAGATGGCGTTCTAAGACTTCTCTAGGCTGTCTATGACTGTTACTTAAACAGATAAGATTTGTATTATTATAGCAGAATAAAAATTGCACGAACATTGAAACATGAGCAAATTAAATAGAAACTAGAACGCCACTCAGTAGAGCATGCAGCACGCTCATTCTGAATAAAAATACCATTGTTAACGGAACACTCAACTATTATGGCCCACACACCCCCATCATGCATCCACCCCAATGACCCCATTATGTGACATACATTGCCATTATCTGGAGCTTTATTGATTATTGATAAATTATTTGGATATCTAACAACCACTTCTCTGCACAATAAGGCAATATTCATGTCGATGAAGATGAACATAAAAATAATTCAAACTATATTCCCCATAGCTTATGGATCATATGTATGAAGTTTAGCATCGACCTGTTAAGCAGTTCTGGAGAAAAAGATTTTTTATGTTTTTATATGAAGTTTCATCGAAATTGTGTGTGTAGTTTCTAAGAAGAAAGCAAATACCTCGATTGGGGGTCAACACCACATTTAGACACCAAATTTCTTTATGCCATGAACAATCTTTGCTACATCATGGGTGATGTTGGATGTAGTCAAGTTTCATCGAAATCTTTTGTATAGTTTCAGCGAAGAAGTTGAAAAATATTTGTGGACAGACGAACGGACGGACGACATGCCATCCTATAAGCTCCCAGGAACGATGTTCCAGGTGAGCAAAAAATGTCACAAATAATAAACAATGTCAGAATAACAAGGATCAGATTATCGAGGTCTCCCACCTTTTGGGTGACAGAATGAATAGATCTGTGTCATTTGAAAGCTAAATATTGAACGTTTTTTTGAAATATCTCGTACACAAGCCAAATCACCAAGATGGTTGCATTAGCATCACAATTCATCAATCGCAGCCGTCAACTAATCAGGTTGAGATAATGTCATGAGGAATAGATATCTGCAATATGCAGACTAGAGGTAGAATGGTTTTTGAAATTTTGCGGATACAAAAGTACATGGATGGATGATCGTCCGGTTGGTCCGTCGGATGAAAATCATTTGAATTGCCCCCGTCTCCGAATTTGTCAGAGAGCAAACAACACTATGGGACTGCTACTCAACCAAGTGTCTTCACACACAGTTGACAATGAAGCCAAGAAGTGTCACATGGTGAAGAGGGTGTAAAGATCACCAAAAGCACACTTTTTTAGCTCACCTATAACGTAGTTCCGGGATCTTATGGGATGGCGTATCGTCCGTCCATTCACAAATACAGTGCTTTCAATTTCTTCTCTCAAACGATACATTTCGATGAAACTCCAACACAACGTTCATCACCGTGTATGTACCAAAGTTTGTTCATGGCATTAAAAAAAAAAGTAATAATAAATAAATTTGGGCCTCAAAGGGATCTACGAGACTTGCCCCCCAAAATATATTTGCTTTCTTCTCAGAAACTACACACACAATTTTGATATCAAACTTGACCACAGGCTTAATCACCCATGATGTTCGAAAGTTTGTTCATGCCATTGAAAAATTTGAGGTCTTCGGGTGAGAGGGTGGGATTGCCCCCCAAAATATGTATTTCCTTTCTTCTCTGAGAAAACACACCCAATTTTCATGAAGCTTTACCATAACCTTTATCACCCATGATGCACCAAAGTTCGATCATGGAATGAAAAAAATCCAAAGGTATTTACTTTCTTCTCCATTCCATATTTTGTGGGTCATCCATGCCTACCAGTGGTTGCCTGGTTGTCTCATCCAGCCATTACAAGGTGAGTGCCCTGGGTGTATTGTTTGTTATTTGTTTTGTTTTATATTATTTTTTCTTTTCCCTTGGTGTCACAAGCTTCCATACTCGCCTCAAGCCTGGGTTTGAATCTTGGCCCAGATATGAACTATTATTCCAGTGTTTCACAGGCAAGGTGATTCAACAATGTGTGCACAGGCCATGTCAGATGGGATAGACGTAATGTCAGCGCCCCGTCTGCCGGAATTAATTACTGGACGTTAATGATCCAACGGTGTCCATCGCGAAGAATACGTGAGCAATCGCCAGCACTACGGCAAAAAAATTCCTAAACATTTTCCATATCCTCATGTTTTCCTTGTCTCAAGGGAAAGATATGCAAAGGGGAAAGCCCCCAAAGAGGTCGCCACACCCTGAGCTGGGAATGTGGATTGGTAGTAGTGGTAGTCCCAAACTCGGGAGCAGAAATCAGGTGGATGTTAAATTGGGTGTCCACTCTGTCAGCATTAGTTGTTGGAAGTTAAAGATCACACGGACAGTGTTCTTCATAGATGCGCGATTGCTGGCACCCTGGGGCACAACCTACAAGGGCACTGCATCAGTGGCACAGCTGCACCCTAAGGAAATTATGCTATCCACAACCCTGCACAGCATATGAAAGAAGCTTCATCTGAGCCTCAAGCAGCAAGTGCTTAAAAGGGGAGTTGAAACAGCCGAACATTTCAAAATGGAAATTTCAAATACTCAGTTGCAGGAATCCTCCACAAGAAGGAACGCCGACTTTGAAAGTCAAAGATTTGATGGAAGAGGGAAGTGAAGTGGATGTAGTGGATCTAAACTTTCAGAAGTTCAAACGAAGAACTAATTGGATTCAGGATGGGAACCAAAGATTGGATGTGAACGGGAAAATGCAAGTAATAGGGGTCCCTACTACAGATCAGTATGAGGACCGTTATCATCTTTCATCTATCTATAATTCCAGCTGTGTGTGTGTATGTGTATGTGTGTGTGTGTGTGTGTGTGTGTGTGTGTGTGTGTGTGTGTGTGTGTGTGTGTCTGTGACCACCATTTATCGACAACCGCCGGTCCGATCTAATTGAAACTTGCCAGGAATATTGCCGGGGCCCGTGGATGTGCCTTTTCAAGGATTGATATTAATCGGACGAGCGGTTCCCAAGTTACGGCCATTTATCTGTCAACCAATGACAGGACACGGTGCTATGACATCAGGGATGACGTCACAATTAAGGTTTATTTATTTATTTATTTTTGTTTGTTTCTTTTTTTTTGCACGATTGACGGTCCGATCTGATTGAAACTTGCCAGGAATATTGCTGGGGACCCACGGATGTGCCTTTTCAAGGTTTGATATTAATCGGATAAGCGGTTCCCAAGTTACGGCCATTTATCTGTCAACCAATGACAAGACACGTTGCTATGACATCACGAATGACGTCACAATTAATGTTTATTTATTATTATTTTTTTTTGCACGATTGACGTCACAATTCTTCTTCTTCGTTTGGTATGATGTCACAATCAACGCTGGGGACCTGAGTATGTGCCTTTTCAAGGTTTCATATCGTTCTTCATCCGTTTCAGCTGTTTCCCAAGTGTTTC
Organism: Eptatretus burgeri; assembly: GCF_056783735.1. Classification (NCBI taxonomy): domain Eukaryota; kingdom Metazoa; phylum Chordata; class Myxini; order Myxiniformes; family Myxinidae; genus Eptatretus; species Eptatretus burgeri. The sequence goes on along the minus strand of NC_140963.1, from coordinate 124,490,421 downwards.
CCAAGGTTTGAAAGCTGTTTTTTTTTCCCAAGGTTTAAATTAATTGTTCAAATTATTAATTAATCCCAAGGTTTGAATTTTCCCAAGGGAAACAGCTGTTTCCCAAGGGTTTGAAATCTGTTTTTTCCCAAGGTTTGAATTAATTGTTGTGCTTGGTAGACATTTGTGAATGCACTTACAGAGAGAGGAGCGAAAGAGGAGAGGCGAGAGAGGGGCGAGAGAGGGGTGAGAGAGGGGCGAAAGAGGGGGCGAGAGAGGGGCCGAGAGAGGGTGGGCGAGAGAGAGGGGGGCGAGAGAGAGGGGAGCGAGAGAGGAGGCATGACAATTCAAGAGAGTGGGAGAGAGGGGGCGAGAGAGGGGGTAGAGAGGGGGCGAGAGAGAGGGGGTGACACAATTCAAGAGAGGGGGAGAGAGGAGGGGGCGAGAGAGGAGGGGCGAGACTAGGGGGGAGAGAGGGAGGGCGAGAGAGAGGGGCATCACAATTCTTCTTCTTCTTCGTTTGATATGACGTCACAATTGACGCTGGGGACCTAAGTCTGTTTCCCAGGTGTTTCCCAAGTTATGGCCATTTATGATACGGTTGGTCCGATCTAATTGAAAAAATGCCCCAATCCAGTCGTCGTTTATGAGAGCGAAGGAATGAAGCTGCACATACTGGCAGGCACCTACGGGCACACACCTACGGGCCCGCATGGTGCTATGACGTCACGACACGTCATGACAGGACAGGACACGGTGCTATGACGTCATTCATGACATCACTATTTATTTATTTATTTTTGCACGATTGACGTCACAATTCTTCTTCTTCGTTTGATATAACATCACAATTGACGCTGGGGACCTGGGTATGTGCCTTTTCAAGTTTGATATCATTCTTCTTCATCCGTTTCAGCTGTTTCTCAAGTGTTTCCCAGGTTATGCCAGTGATGTCTTGGCCACGCACTTATGGCCACGCACCTACGGGCCCACACTCGTGTTAAATAAGCACACATATTATTGAAATATATATTGTTCGGTGGAAGAGTGGGGGGGGGGGGTCCATAGCTGGACTGTTGTAAGCATAGTATGGTCCATGTGTTTTGAGGAGGTTCGATTGCCATATCAGAGGGATCTGTTGGAGTGAGACATTTGAATCGCATGACGCCGAGGAGGCAGCGTACGCAATGTATGGACAGGGTAAACAGATTAATTATGAATGCGTAAATACCTCTCGTCAGCGAGACTTGGCGTGGACTTCCCATCCTGAGAGGCACATATGTAATAGGCAAAAAAGGCCAATTATGATGTTGCTGGCCAGTGTGTGCCAGCCATGGTGGTGCAATGGGTTGTGGAGCCCAGAGGAGCGGATGTGCATTTTTTTTGTTGTTGGGGCCACCCATGTGGCCAGGACCTGAGAGCAAGACTTTGCCCAGGAGGAAGAGGAGGAGGAGAAGTCCCTGCACGAGAGTCGAGACCAGAGGGGTCGATAATTAATGGAGAGTTCGGGTGGAGAACAAAAGAGGATATGAGAGAGTCCATGGGTGTGCATGTGATTGGAGACTGGAGAGTCCACCGTGAGACTACCAGGAGAGGCTCATGAGAGCACGAAGAGAGGCAAGGGTGGAGGAAGAAGACGCAGACGTCTTGCACATGAGGCTTCTCCTGAAGGAGAAGCCTCCTCCACAAGGAGGAAAAAGGGTCCCTCGGATGGATGTTGAGCGGGTGTCTCATCTGCCAGCATTCCTTGGTGGACGTAAACGATCCCATTGTGTCCTTCATGAAGAGTAGGCGAGCTATCACCAGCACCGTGGAAAATTCCAAATTCCTGCTGTCACCAGCAGAGGATATTGCAACAAGCAGCACAGCCATGCCCTCAGCCAATGATGCAGCCTTGTGCTGCACATGATTGAAGAAAACGAAGAAGTAGTGCAGATGCATGCTCAGGAAGGGATTCCATATAATTTTCCACATTCAGAGCCAAAGTACTGCAATACTGCAAGAAAGTTTTCCGATTCGTGTTCTGCAGTGTTCAAAATGTAAAACTAAACTGAAATCAAGTAATCCCTCCATCATAGAGCGACGTGTGGAGACAGACAGAGTGAACCAAGTGCATAACCTTGGTTAGCGCTTCGTTCGGTGGGTAATAAACTGATTAAATGGATACAATGTTTGTGAAGAACAGCAATGATATGACTAATGATTTCCTCAAAATTACTTGCATATGTTGACTGGATTGGTGGTGAAGTATTATTCTGACGTAATATTGTGCGAAGCAGTTTTTGCCATGCTTTATTATGGATCAAATCATTGCAAACGAAGCCGAACATTTTGAAACATCTGGATGACGTGGTGTTCTGTTTATCGCATCCCTCCTCTGATCAACAACGTCCCAATATTTGCCATTTGCCCTTCTTTCTGAGAAATATTCTGAAAACCGCAAAGCTTCTCTTCTCCTGTAACTGTCCCAACAACCCCAACATCCTTATGAGGTTGGCCAGAAGGAACCAGTGGCCGGTCATTCACGAACCCCAACCCTAAAACACCCCCAGTGCTACGAGATGGTCCACCAGCTTCACATCCTTTGATGGGATGACACACACATCGATGCCCTTCATCAAAAACACCAGAATGACCGAAAACATCTGGGTCAAGATTGTGAATGGAACCAGGCAAAACAACTCGGTGCAACCCTCTCAAAGCAACCCCCCAGCACTGAAATCTCTAATCTATGAGACAGAAAATATAAAGCAAAATGTGATCAAGATACGAGAGTGTTCACGTCAAATTGCTTAAAGGAATACCATTGCTATTGGATGTACGTTTCATGCCATGACTTTCCGAATGGATATTTTCTCTTAGTTACACGGTGTTTTTCCTCATTGAGATAAGCCTCACCCTTCCTTTCACGTCTGCTGCACTTGTGCCTAAGTTTAAAGAGATTGAAAAGTCAATTTACTGCACATTTTCTGAGGTACCGACAGTGTACCCAAAAACTGGTCATAAAAGTGAAGAAGAGGGAAATGAAATTATTGACTTCAGTCGCTTCCAAAGGGTGGTTTTCTTCGGTGCTGTAGATGGTGATGATTGGTTCACACCAACGTCTTGAGAACCAGGAGACTGAATCACACCAACGTCTTGAGAACCAAGAAACCGATTCATCGTTGGTTCCCTGAAGAAAAACAGTCTTCTTAAATCTAAAAAAAACCTCTTAATCCACAACAAATGTAAAAAATGCAAAAATAGAATGTTAAAAAGAATATTAAGAATGTAAAAATACCATCATTTACCACACGTAGAATGTAAAAATACCATCATTTACCACATGGAGAATGTAAAAGTACCAGCATTTACCACATGGAGAATGTAAAAACACCAGCATTCACCACAAGGAGAATGTAAAAATAACAGCATTTACCACATGTAGAATGTAAAAATACTATCATTTACCACACGGAGAATGTAAAAGTACCAGCATTTACCACACGGAGAATGTAAAAATACCATAATTTACCACACGGAGAATGTAAAAATACCATCATTTACCACATGGAGAATGTAAAAACACCAGCATTTACTCCATGGAGAATTTAAAAATCCCAACATTTACCACATAGGATATAAAAACACCAGCATTCACCACAAGGAGAATGTAAAAATACCATCATTTACCACACATAGAATGTAAAAATACCATCATTTACCACACGGAGAATGTAAAAGTACCAGCATTTACCACACGGAGAATGTAAAAATACCATAATTTACCACACGGAGAATGTAAAAATACCATCATTTACCGCACAGAGAATGTAAAAATGCCATCATTTACCACATGGAGAATGTAAAAATACCAACATTTACCACATGGAGAATGTAAAAATACCATCATTTACCACACAGAGAATGTAAAAATACCATCATTTACCACACGGAGAATGTAAAAATACCAACATTTACCACATGGAGAATGTAAAAACCAGCATTTATCCATGGAGAATTAAAAATCCCAACATTTACCACATAGGATATAAAAAACACCAGCATTCACCACAAGGAGAATGTAAAAATACCATCATTTACCACACGGAGAATGTAAAAATACCATCATTTACCACACGTAGAATGTAAAAGTACCATCATTTACCACATAGGATATAAAAACACCAACATTCACCACAAGGAGAATGTAAAAATACCATCATTTACCACACGTAGAATGTAAAAATACCATCATTTACCACACGGAGAATGTAAAAGTACCAGCATTTACCACACGGAGAATGTAAAAATACCACCATTTACCACACGGAGAATGTAAAAATACCATAATTTACCACACGGAGAATGTAAAAATACCAACATTTACCGCACGGAGAATGTAAAAATACCATCATTTACCACACGGAGAATGTAAAAGTACCAGCATTTACCACACGGAGAATGTAAAAATACCATAATTTACCACGCGGAGAATGTAAAAATACCAACATTTACCACATGGAGAATGTAAAAGTACCAGCATTTACCACACGGAAAATGTAAAAATACCATCATTTACCACACAGAGAATGTAAAAATACCATCATTTACCACACGGAGAATGTAAAAATACCATCATTTACCACACAGAGAATGTAAAAATACCATCATTTACCACATGGAGAATGTAAAAACACCAGCATTTACTCCATGGAGAATTTAAAAATCCCAACATTTACCACATAGGATATAAAAACACCAGCATTCACCACAAGGAGAATGTAAAAATACCATCATTTACCACACATATAATGTAAAAATACCATCATTTACCACACAGAGAATGTAAAAGTACCAGCATTTACCACACGGAGAATGTAAAAATACCATAATTTACCACACGGAGAATGTAAAAATACCATCATTTACCACATGGAGAATGTAAAAGTACCAGCATTTACCACATGGAGAATGTAAAAACACCAGCATTCACCACAAGGAGAATGTAAAAATAACAGCATTTACCACATGTAGAATGTAAAAATACTATCATTTACCACACGGAGAATGTAAAAGTACCAGCATTTACCACACGGAGAATGTAAAAATACCATAATTTACCACACGGAGAATGTAAAAATACCATCATTTACCACATGGAGAATGTAAAAACACCAGCATTTACTCCATGGAGAATTTAAAAATCCCAACATTTACCACATAGGATATAAAAACACCAGCATTCACCACAAGGAGAATGTAAAAATACCATCATTTACCACACATAGAATGTAAAAATACCATCATTTACCACACGGAGAATGTAAAAGTACCAGCATTTACCACACGGAGAATGTAAAAATACCATAATTTACCACACGGAGAATGTAAAAATACCATCATTTACCGCACAGAGAATGTAAAAATGCCATCATTTACCACATGGAGAATGTAAAAATACCAACATTTACCACATGGAGAATGTAAAAATACCATCATTTACCACACAGAGAATGTAAAAATACCATCATTTACCACACGGAGAATGTAAAAATACCAACATTTACCACATGGAGAATGTAAAAAAACCAGCATTTATCCATGGAGAATTAAAAAATCCCAACATTTACCACATAGGATATAAAAAACACCAGCATTCACCACAAGGAGAATGTAAAAATACCATCATTTACCACACGGAGAATGTAAAAATACCATCATTTACCACACGTAGAATGTAAAAGTACCATCATTTACCACATAGGATATAAAAACACCAACATTCACCACAAGGAGAATGTAAAAATACCATCATTTACCACACGTAGAATGTAAAAATACCATCATTTACCACACGGAGAATGTAAAAGTACCAGCATTTACCACACGGAGAATGTAAAAATACCACCATTTACCACACGGAGAATGTAAAAATACCATAATTTACCACACGGAGAATGTAAAAATACCAACATTTACCGCACGGAGAATGTAAAAATACCATCATTTACCACACGGAGAATGTAAAAGTACCAGCATTTACCACACGGAGAATGTAAAAATACCATAATTTACCACGCGGAGAATGTAAAAATACCAACATTTACCACATGGAGAATGTAAAAGTACCAGCATTTACCACACGGAAAATGTAAAAATACCATCATTTACCACACAGAGAATGTAAAAATACCATCATTTACCACACGGAGAATGTAAAAATACCATCATTTACCACACAGAGAATGTAAAAATACCATCATTTACCACATGGAGAATGTAAAAACACCAGCATTTACTCCATGGAGAATTTAAAAATCCCAACATTTACCACATAGGATATAAAAACACCAGCATTCACCACAAGGAGAATGTAAAAATACCATCATTTACCACACATAGAATGTAAAAATACCATCATTTACCACACAGAGAATGTAAAAGTACCAGCATTTACCACACGGAGAATGTAAAAATACCATAATTTACCACACGGAGAATGTAAAAATACCATCATTTACCACACAGAGAATGTAAAAAGGCCATCATTTACCACATGGAGAATGCAAAAATACCAACATTTACCACATGGAGAATGTAAAAATACCATCATTTACCACACAGAGAATGTAAAAATACCATCATTTACCACACGGAGAATGTAAAAATACCAACATTTACCACATGGAGAATGTAAAAAAACCAGCATTTATCCATGGAGAATTAAAAAATCCCAACATTTACCACATAGGATATAAAAACACCAGCATTCACCACAAGGAGAATGTAAAAATACCATCATTTACCACACGGAGAATGTAAAAATACCATCATTTACCACACGGAGAATGTAAAAGTACCATCATTTACCACAAAGGATATAAAAACACCAACATTCACCACAAGGAGAATGTAAAAATACCATCATTTACCACACGTAGAATGTAAAAATACCATCATTTACCACACGGAGAATGTAAAAGTACCAGCATTTACCACACGGAGAATGTAAAAATACCATCATTTACCACACGGAGAATGTAAAAATACCATCATTTACCGCACAGAGAATGTAAAAATGCCATCATTTACCACATGGAGAATGTAAAAATACCAACATTTACCACATGGAGAATGTAAAAATACCATCATTTACCACACAGAGAATGTAAAAATACCATCATTTACCACACGGAGAATGTAAAAATACCAACATTTACCACATGGAGAATGTAAAAAAACCAGCATTTATCCATGGAGAATTAAAAAATCCCAACATTTACCACATTGGATATAAAAAACACCAGCATTCACCACAAGGAGAATGTAAAAATACCATCATTTACCACACGGAGAATGTAAAAATACCATCATTTACCACACGTAGAATGTAAAAGTACCATCATTTACCACATAGGATATAAAAACACCAACATTCACCACAAGGAGAATGTAAAAATACCATCATTTACCACACGGAGAATGTAAAAATACCATCATTTACCACACGGAGAATGTAAAAGTACCAGCATTTACCACACGGAGAATGTAAAAATACCATAATTTACCACGCGGAGAATGTAAAAATACCAACATTTACCACATGGAGAATGTAAAAGTACCAGCATTTACCACACGGAAAATGTAAAAATACCATCATTTACCACACAGAGAATGTAAAAATACCATCATTTACCACACGGAGAATGTAAAAATACCATCATTTACCACACAGAGAATGTAAAAATACCATCATTTACCACATGGAGAATGTAAAAACACCAGCATTTACTCCATGGAGAATTTAAAAATCCCAACATTTACCACATAGGATATAAAAACACCAGCATTCACCACAAGGAGAATGTAAAAATACCATCATTTACCACACATAGAATGTAAAAATACCATCATTTACCACACAGAGAATGTAAAAGTACCAGCATTTACCACACGGAGAATGTAAAAATACCATAATTTACCACACGGAGAATGTAAAAATACCATCATTTACCACACAGAGAATGTAAAAAGGCCATCATTTACCACATGGAGAATGCAAAAATACCAACATTTACCACATGGAGAATGTAAAAATACCATCATTTACCACACAGAGAATGTAAAAATACCATCATTTACCACACGGAGAATGTAAAAATACCAACATTTACCACATGGAGAATGTAAAAAAACCAGCATTTATCCATGGAGAATTAAAAAATCCCAACATTTACCACATAGGATATAAAAACACCAGCATTCACCACAAGGAGAATGTAAAAATACCATCATTTACCACACGGAGAATGTAAAAATACCATCATTTACCACACGGAGAATGTAAAAGTACCATCATTTACCACAAAGGATATAAAAACACCAACATTCACCACAAGGAGAATGTAAAAATACCATCATTTACCACACGTAGAATGTAAAAATACCATCATTTACCACACGGAGAATGTAAAAGTACCAGCATTTACCACACGGAGAATGTAAAAATACCATCATTTACCACACGGAGAATGTAAAAATACCATCATTTACCGCACGGAGAATGTAAAAATACCATCATTTACCACACGGAGAATGTAAAAGTACCAGCATTTACCACACGGAGAATGTAAAAATACCATAATTTACCACGCGGAGAATGTAAAAATACCAACATTTACCACATGGAGAATGTAAAAGTACCAGCATTTACCACACGGAAAATGTAAAAATACCATCATTTACCACACAGAGAATGTAAAAATACCAACATTTACCGCACGGAGAATGTAAAAATACCATCATTTACCACACGGAGAATGTAAAAGTACCAGCATTTACCACACGGAGAATGTAAAAATACCATAATTTACCACGCGGAGAATGTAAAAATACCAACATTTACCACATGGAGAATGTAAAAGTACCAGCATTTACCACACGGAAAATGTAAAAATACCATCATTTACCACACAGAGAATGTAAAAATACCATCATTTACCACACGGAGAATGTAAAAATATCATCATTTACCACACAGAAAATGTAAAAATACCATCATTTACCACATGGAGAATGTAAAAACACCAGCATTTACTCCATGGAGAATTTAAAAATCCCAACATTTACCACATAGGATATAAAAACACCAGCATTCACCACAAGGAGAATGTAAAAATACCATCATTTACCACACATAGAATGTAAAAATACCATCATTTACCACACAGAGAATGTAAAAGTACCAGCATTTACCACACGGAGAATGTAAAAATACCATAATTTACCACACGGAGAATGTAAAAATACCATCATTTACCACACAGAGAATGTAAAAAGGCCATCATTTACCACATGGAGAATGCAAAAATACCAACATTTACCACATGGAGAATGTAAAAATACCATCATTTACCACACAGAGAATGTAAAAATACCATCATTTACCACACGGAGAATGTAAAAATACCAACATTTACCACATGGAGAATGTAAAAAAACCAGCATTTATCCATGGAGAATTAAAAAATCCCAACATTTACCACATAGGATATAAAAACACCAGCATTCACCACAAGGAGAATGTAAAAATACCATCATTTACCACACGGAGAATGTAAAAATACCATCATTTACCACACGGAGAATGTAAAAGTACCATCATTTACCACAAAGGATATAAAAACACCAACATTCACCACAAGGAGAATGTAAAAATACCATCATTTACCACACGTAGAATGTAAAAATACCATCATTTACCACACGGAGAATGTAAAAGTACCAGCATTTACCACACGGAGAATGTAAAAATACCATCATTTACCACACGGAGAATGTAAAAATACCAACATTTACCGCACGGAGACTGTAAAAATACCATCATTTACCACACGGAGAATGTAAAAGTACCAGCATTTACCACACGGAGAATGTAAAAATACCATAATTTACCACGCGGAGAATGTATAAATACCAACATTTACCACATGGAGAATGTAAAAGTACCAGCATTTACCACACGGAGAATGTAAAAATACCATAATTTACCACGTGGAGAATGTATAAATACCAACATTTACCACATGGAGAATGTAAAAGTACCAGCATTTACCACACGGAGAATGTAAAAATACCATCATTTACCACACAGAGAATGTAAAAATACCATCATTTACCACACGGAGAATGTAAAAACACCATCATTTACCACACAGAGAATGTAAAAATACCATCATTTACCACACGGAGAATGTAAAAATACCATCATTTACCACACGGAGAATGTAAAAATACCATAATTTACCACGCGGAGAATGTAAAAATACCAACATTTACCACATGGAGAATGTAAAAGTACCAGCATTTACCACACGGAGAATGTAAAAATACCATCATTTACCACACAGAGAATGTAAAAATACCATCATTTACCACATGGAGAATGTAAAAACACCAGCATTTACTCCATGGAGAATTTAAAAATCCCAACATTTACCACATAGGATATAAAAACACCAGCATTCACCACAAGGAGAATGTAAAAATACCATCATTTACCACACGTAGAATGTAAAAATACCATCATTTACCACACGGAGAATGTAAAAGTACCAGCATTTACCACACGGAGAATGTAAAAATACCATAATTTACCACACGGAGAATGTAAAAATACCAGCATTTACCACACGGAGAATGTAAAAATACCATCATTTACCACACGTAGAATGTAAAAATACCAGCATTTACCACACGGAGAATGTAAAAATACCATCATTTACCACACGGAGAATGTAAAAGTACCAGCATTTACCACACGGAGAATGTAAAAGTACCAGCATTTACCACATGGAGAATGTAAAAATACCATAATTTACCACATGGAGAATGTAAAAATACCATCATTTACCACACGGAGAATGTAAAAGTACCAGCATTTACCACACGGAGAATGTAAAAATACCATCATTTACCACACGGAGAATGTAAAAGTACCAGCATTTACCACATGGAGAATGTAAAAATACCATAATTTACCACACGGAGAATGTAAAAATACCAGCATTTCCCACACGTAGAATGTAAAAATACCATAATTTACCACACGGAGAATGTAAAAATACCAGCATTTCCCACATGTAGAATGTAAAAACACCATCATTTATTACACGGAGAATGTAAAAAGACCTGCATTTACCACACTAAGAATGTAAAAATACCAGCATTTCCCACATGTAGAATGTAAAAACACCAGCATTTACCACACTAATAATGTAAAAAGACCTGCATTTACCACACTAAGAATGTAAAAACACCAGCATTTACCACATGGAGAATGTAAAAACACTAGCATTTATCACACGGAGAATGTAAAAACACCAGCGTTTCCCACACGGAGAATGTAAAAACACCAGCATTTATCACATGGAGAATGTAAAAACACCAGCATTTATCACACGGAGAATGTAAAAACACCAGCGTTTCCCACAAGGAGAATGTAAAAACACCAGCATTTATCACATGGAGAATGTAAAAAGACCAGCATTTACCACACTAAGAATGTAAAAACACCAGCATTTACCACACTAAGAATGTAAAAATACCAGCATTTACCACATGGAGAATGTAAAACCACCAGCATTTATCACACGGAGAATGTAAAAACACCAGCATTTACCACACGGAGAATGTAAAAACACCAGCATTTACCACACGGAGAATGTAAAAACACCAGCATTTATCACACGTGGAATGTAAAAATCCCATCATTTACCACACGGAGAATGTAAAAACACCATCATTTACCACACAGAGAATGTAAAAACAACATCATTGACCACACGGAGAATGTAAAAACACCATCATTGACCACACGGAGAATGTAAAAACACCAACATTTACCACACTAAGAATGTACAAACACCAGCATTTACCACACGGAGAATGTAAAAACACCAGCATTTACCACACGGAGAATGTAAAAACACCAGCATTTATCACACGGAGAATGTAAAAACACCAGCATTTATCACACGGAGAATGTAAAAACACCAGCATTTATCACACGGAGAATGTAAAAACACCAGCATTTATCACACGGAGAATGTAAAAACACCAGCATTTATCACACGGAGAATGTAAAAACACCAGCATTTACCACACAGAGAATGTAAAAACACCATCCTTGACCACACGGAGAATGTAAAAACACCAGCATTTATCACACGGAGAATGTAAAAACACCAGCATTTATCACACGGAGAATGTAAAAACACCAGCATTTATCACACGGAGAATGTAAAAACACCAGCATTTACCACACGGAGAATGTAAAAACACCAGCATTTACAACACTAAGAATGTAAAAACACCAGAATTTATCACACAGAGAATGTAAAAACACCAGCATTTATCACACGGAGAATGTAAAAACACCAACATTTACCACACGGAGAATGTAAAAATACCATCATTTCCCACACGGCGAATGTAAAAACACCAGCATTTATCACACGGAGAATGTAAAAACACCAGCATTTACAACACTAAGAATGTAAAAACACCAACATTTACCACACGGAGAATGTAAAAACACCAGCATTTATCACACGGAGAATGTAAAAACACCAGCATTTACCACACTAATAATGCAAAAACACCAGCATTTATCACACGGAGAATGTAAAAACACCAGCATTTACAACACTAAGAATGTAAAAACACCAACATTTACCACACTAATAATGTAAAAACACCAGCATTTACAACACTGAGAATGTAAAAACACCAACATTTATCACACGGAGAATGTAATAACACCAGCATTTATCACACGGAGAATGTAAAAACACCAGCATTTATCACACGGAGAATGTAAAAACACCAGCATTTATCACACAGAGAATGTAAAAACACCAGCATTTATCACACGGAGAATGTAAAAACACCAAAATTTACCACACGGAGAATGTAAAAATACCATCATTTCCCACACGGAGAATGTAAAAACACCAGCATTTATCACACGGAGAATGTAAAAACACCAGCATTTACCACACTAATAATGTAAAAACACCAGCATTTACAACACTAAGAATGTAAAAACACCAACATTTACTACACGGAGAATGTAAAAACACCAACATTTACTACACGGAGAATGTAAAAACACCAGCATTTATCACACGGAGAATGTAAAAACACCAGCATTTACCACACTAATAATGTAAAAACACCAGCATTTATCACACGGAGAATGTAAAAACACCAGCATTTACAACACTAAGAATGTAAAAACACCAACATTTACCACACGGAGAATGAAAAAACACCAGCATTTATCACACGGAGAATGTAAAAACACCAGCATTTACCACACTAATAATGTAAACACACCAGCATTTATCACACTAATAATGTAAAAACACCAGCATTTATCACACTAATAATGTAAAAACACCAGCATTTATCACACTAAGAATGTAAAAACACCAGCATTTACCACATGGAGAATGTAAAAATACCATCATTTATCACATGGAGAATGTAAAAACACCAGCATTTACCACAGGGAGGATGTACAAATACCAGCATTTACCAGACGGAGGATGTATAAATACCAGCATTTACCACACGGAGAATGTAAAAACACCAGCATTTATCACACGGAGAATGTAAAAACACCAGCATTTACCACACTAATAATGTAAAAACACCAGCATTTATCACACTAATAATGTAAAAACACCAGCATTTATCACAGTAATAATGTAAAAACACCAGCATTTATCACACTAATAATGTAAAAACACCAGCATTTATCACACTAATAATGTAAAAACACCAGCATTTATCACAGTAATAATGTAAAAACACCAGCATTTACCACACTAATAATGTAAAAACACCAGCATTTACCACACTAATAATGTAAAAACACCAGCATTTATCACACTAATAATGTAAAAACACCAGCATTTATCACAGTAATAATGTAAAAACACCAGCATTTACCACACTAATAATGTAAAAACACCAGCATTTACCACACTAATAATGTAAAAACACCAGCATTTATCACACTAAGAATGTAAAAACACCAGCATTTACCACATGGAAAAAGTAAAAACACCAGCATTTACCACATGGAGAATGTAAAAATACCATCATTTATCACACGGAGAATGTAAAAACACCAGCATTTATCACAGGGAGGATGTACAAATACCAGCATTTACCAGACGGAGGATGTATAAATACCAGCATTTACCACATGGAGGATGTATAAATACCAGCATTTACCACATGGAGGATGTAAAAAAAATTATGGAAATAAAGTTCATAATGGAGCAAGTGTTTGTGATTTATGTATGTCGGAGCACAGCCTCGCCAATGGACCAATTAGTCCTCCCTTTTGCAAAATTTACAGAGTGACTTCGCCCTTCCCCTACACAACCACAAAATCCTCATATCTCGCTCCCCCCCCCCCAACTTTGTCCCCCTGCTCGTCCTGATGTCCCTTCTCACGAGGAATTTCTCACGTGTGATGACAGACTTTGACAGCCCCCCTCTGTTTTTGTTATTTTGGGGGGTGGGGGGTGGGTGGAGGAGGGAAGGAGGAAAAATTTTACCAGTGAGTAGAGAGTGCTTTAATCTCAGCGTTGCCCAGGTAAAATACGGAAATAGTAATTATCTTTGCCACCACAAGGTGGCACAATACATTTACAAAAATAATTTACACACACCTGTCACACACACACACACACACACACACACACACACACACACACACACACACACACACACACACACACACACACACACACACACACACACACACACACACACAATCCCGCCCGAAGTTGCAGTCACATCGCCTATGTTATTCCCCACACAAAGTTGTATACTGAACAAAAATATAAACGCACCAACCTAAATATCGAAGTCAAGATTGCCATTATGGGAAAATGGTCAAACCGATGATATGTTTGAGCAATGCTTCCTTTGTTTTGCTCAAGACAGATGTTCCCATTGAAATTGACCACTCTGAGTGTGTGGACTCACACGTTGAGTAATCCTTCCCATGAGCACCATGGGGCTTGACAGAGTGATGGTCAGTGAGCGTGACCAGGACACAAACACTCCCTATAGCTTGCCCTATAAAAGGCCTCCCCAAATTATGGACTGGTGCCAAATGTCAACATGCCACAGATGTCACAAATCTTGAGGGAGCGCGCCATTGGCATGCTGAATGCTGGGACGTCAGTACGGGCCGTTGCAGCACACTTCAATGTCCACCACTCCACCATTAGCACCTGAGAACCCGCCTCAGAGAGACTGGAAGCACCGTGAACCGCCCACATTCCCGGCGACCACGTGTGACCACCGCCGGTCAGGATCGTCACATGACGCTGCAACATCTCCGGGATCGACTCCGACCGGCCACGAGGACTGCCGATGAGACTGTCGGGCTGCATAACAGGCGCATTTCAGCCCAGACGGTGCGTAACCGCTTGAGGGAGGCCAACCTCCGAGCCCGCCGACCACACCGGGGACTCGACCTCACTGCAGTCCGGCGTCAGACCCGACTGAACTGGGCCAATGTTCACTTGCGCTGGACCCTCGCACGATGGAGGAGAGTGCTGTTCACCGATGAGTCGCGGTTCCAGCTGTATCGGGCTGATGGCGGACTCCGCGTCTGGCGTCGGGCTGGGGAGCGCGACACTGACGCCAATGTCCTTCGTCGGGTGTCACACGGTGGTGCCAGTGTTATGGTGTGGGCAGGCATATGCCATGGAGAGCGCACTCGGCTTCATTTCATTGAAGGCAACTTGAACGGGCAGCGGTACAGGGACGAGATACTCAGACCCATCGTCGTGCCGTTTGTGCGCCTTCACCATGTGACGTTTCAGCACGACAATGCTCGCCCCCATGTTGCCAGGATCTGCATGGACTTCCTCGGTGAGGAGGACATTGATGTCCTCGACTGGCCTCCATATTCTCCCGACATGTCGCCCTTCGAGCACCTTTGGGACGTTCTTGATCGACGCGTACGACAATGTTACGCAGTCCCAGAGAACGTCCGCCAGCTCCGTGTGGCTCTCCAGGAGGAATGGGAAAACATCCCTCAGGCCACCATCGATAATCTGGTGATGTCCATGCGCCGGAGATGCACCGCTCTGCACGACGCCAACGGTGGACACACCCGCTACTGACTGTGTGAACTCTGACAGTGACACCTCGGTTGTGTCGGCTGTTGTAGCGCAAAGACTGTCGCGAGAATTCTCAAGGAACTCTTTGAAATTTAATGCTCAATTGTCATGGATTCTATAACCAAATTGTTGTGAAGATTTAGTATTAATGAGTTCGAGATAAAATAGTAACAATCGCTTGGTGCGTTTATATTTTTGTTCAGTATATTTGTAACCCCGAGTTTGGAGTTTGTTACTGAAAAGATGTGACCGTGCATAGAGAGGGAGAGAAGGAGAGAGGGTGAAGAGAGGGGGGAGAGGGGGAGAGAGAGGGGGAGAGAGGGGGGAGGGAGGGGGGAGAGAGGTGGGGAGAGGGGGGAGAGAGGGGGGAGAGAGAGGGAGAGAGAGAGAGGGGGAGAGAGAGGGGAGAGAGAGGGGGAGAGAGAGGGAGAGAGAGAGGGGAGAGAGAGAGGGGAGAGAGAGAGGGGGAGAGAGAGGGGGAGAGAGAGGGGAGAGAGAGAGAGGGGGAGAGAGAGAGGGAGAGAGAGAGAGGGAGAGAGAGGGGGAGAGAGAGGGGGAGAGAGAGGGGGAGAGAGAGAGGCAGAGAGAGAGAGACCGAGAGAGAGAGAGACACAGAGAGCAAGAGAGCGAGAGAGCGAGAGAACGAGAGAGCGAGAGAGCGAGAGAGCGAGAGAGCGAGAGAGCGAGAGACAGAGAGACAGAGAGACAGAGAGACAGAGAGGCAGAGAGACAGAGACTTTTTTTCAGATATAAATCGATATATCGATACAAAATGCTCCAAGTGGTTTGAGCTTTCATTCGTCAAATATCTAAACTGTCCAATCCATCTGACAGGTGTCAGGCCGGTCAGGTCAGGTATGGGAGCATTCGCCGGAGCAGCACATCGTTGCATCCACTTTCAGTCATCGGCATCCATGGCCCTCTGTCTGGCCATCTTCTCGGCAGATGCCTGGCCCATCACCATCTCCCTGAGATGCCGATCAACCTGCCACAACCAAGCGGCACGTGGTCGACCCAGCCTCAGCGGATCACGAGGCCCCCTTGCTGAGAGAATCTGATGAGCAGGATCAGCGGCATGAAAACGAACCACATGTCCAGACAGCTGCAGCTGACGCTCACGGAGTATGTAAGTAACAAATCTCATTTGAGGGTCTCTCAGCAACTGCTCCTTGGACACAAAGTCTGACCAGTGATAGCCAATAATTCTCTGACGACACCTGGTACCAAAGGTGTCGCCATTTCAGATCCCACGTAAGAGTCCAAGTCTCACATCCAGAGAGCAAGACTCGAAGCACCAAGGACCTGAAGACTCGGACTTTCGTCCTCCTGCACAGGTACCGACAGTGCCACACCCCATGATCCAGTGAATTCCTGACTCCCAGGCAGACCCAGACGTCTATTGACCTCTGGCTCATAGCCAGAAGAGACATGAATATCACTGCCAAGGTAAGTGATTCTCTCTGTGAACTTAACTTCCTCACAACAAACAGGTACAGAGAAGATAGCAGCATCCAATATGTCATTGAAAGCCTCGATCTTAGTTTTGACCCAGGAAACCCATAATTCAAGAGGCTCTGACTCTTCATTCAGCACCTCTCAGGCCCCGAAAATGATATCCAGAGTCTCCGCAAAGATGACTGCATCATCTGGGAAATCAAGGTCAGAGATTTTGACATTCCCAAATGATGCAACACAGCTCGATCTCTCAGACATCCTCCCCAGAATCCAGTCCAAACAAGTGCCGAAAAGTGTGGGGGCCAGCACACACCCCTGACAACCTCCAGTAAGAACTTGAAATAAGTCGAAGATGGCATGACCACATCTCACAGCACTCTCAGCAGTCAGAGCTGTATCAGCAGTTGAAAGGGTCTAAAAGTCCATTCCAATAGTATGTAATTAATAGACGTACGTGAGTGAAGTCAGGGTGAAACTGACATTCAAACAGCAATAATTCATGGACAGATTGTCACACAGAATCAGAGAAGGTCAGGTCAGGTATGGGAGCATGCGCCAGAGCAGCGCGTCGCTGCGTCCATTTTCCACCGGTACTCCAGGGGCCTCCGACTGGTCATCCCCCAGGCAGATGCCAGGCCCATCCCCATCTCCTTGAGATGCCGATCAACTTGCTGCAACCACGAGGCACGTGATCGGCTCATTAGCCTCCTTCACTTAGGAGACTCCCTCGCTGAGAGGATCTGGTGAGCAGGATCAGCATCAGGAAAACGAGCCACATGCCCATACAGCCCATACAATACGTGAGCTGATGCTAACGGACTATGCAGGTAACAAATCTCATTTGAGTCTCTCTCAGCAACCACTCGTTGGACACAAAGTCAGTCAAATAACTGTAGAAGTACGTCACCAAGGGTCAGGATCGAATAATTTTTAGCGTGAATCAATCCGGACAGGAACGAGGTCGAGAATTTCATCAATGCCTGGTACATTTCAGCAACTGAAGCATTGTGGAAACTCCATGGATTCTACATTCATCAAAAATCGCCGGCTGTTCAAAAGTTACCGGACCATCTGCCTGATGAACAAATGGTATTCTTTGAAGAACACGAACCTGCAAACATTGCCGAGAGAGGACCGCCAACAACTAAGCTGATAGCTTTCTTTATGACTAATCAAACTGATCCATCGGCCAGGAACATCCCGTATGCAGACTTCCCTCGATACTTTTCCTGGAATGTTAAAGATAAGAAATGGCAACGTCGGAAACGAGGCAATCGAGATGAAAATAATGATGCTGTTGCGCAAACACTCGGTCGAATACCAATAATATCACTCGGTCCACATCAGTCTGAATCGTATCATTACCTTCGCATTCTGCGAAAGGTTATGTTTTGGTCGGCGTGTATTTATTTATTTATTTATTTATTTGTTTGTAATCTTGTGATTCGTATAACTCAAAAAGCATTAAACCGAATTGCATGAAATTTGGTGGGATGATTGGTTATTAGCCAGGAAGCATTCGATTAGATTTTGGGATGGTTCGGGTCAAACGTCAAGGTCACGAAAAGGTCAAAATCGTCTTTTTACGATAACACGGTCAATTTTTATTCAATTTGCATGCAACTAACGCCAAAATGTTCAGAATTCAACGCCTCATCTTGTGATATGCAATATGACACAATGATGCCCATACTCTTGTTACCGGTTAGGGGTCAAAGGTCAGGGGGGGTCACGACCTTGAAAAATATGCGGTTTTTGTCATAACGTGGTCAATTCTTGTCCGCTTTACATGAACCCAGCACCAAAATGTTCAGAATTTAATGCCCAATGTTGTGACACAATGACGTCATAACACATGTCACTGGTTGGGGTAAAATGTCGGGCGGGGGGGGGGGGTCACGCCCTTGAACAATATGCGGTTTTCGGCATAACTCAGTCAATTCTTATTCGATTTGCATGAAACCAGCATCAAACGAGATTACCTTCTCTTGTTGAAACGTTGTATTCACCGAGCTTGCGAGTGAAGACTCGCCAAAATGACGTGAGTTGATTGTTGTTTAGTCCGTAGCCCCCGAAAGTCGGGGGGGAGGTCATGACATTATAGATATGTGGTTTGTGTCATAAGACCATTAATATGAAACCAGTTCCCCACACTCATACCAAGAACAAAAAAAGTAGTGGCGGCGAAGGTATACGCTCTATGAGTGCCCGTTCTCGTTTATGGATGTTTTTGTACAACCGGAGTGGAGCCACCAGCTTCGAAGATTTAAGAATAATCGAAGAACACATCTGCCCTATGTTCCAGGAAGCCTGCCTCCGCCTGGGCTTGCTGTCAGACGACGGCGAAATCAACAGAGCCATGGAAGAAGCCACAAACTTGCAATTCGGGGATCAGCTGCGCAACTTCTTTGCCACCATTCTTCTCCACTGTCGACCTCTGGATCCACTCCATTTCTGGCTATAATGGAAATTGGAACTCTGCCGGGATGTCATGATGAAATACAATTGCGACACAATATCGAACAACATCGAAAATGAAGTGTTGCTGTATTTACAAGAATGTGTCGAATGAGAAGGTATGTTTTTAAACAAGGATTTTTTCCTTCCAGCACCAAAAGTTTTAATGCTTCAGGAAGAGAGACAAACGTGATTACTCAGGGAGGAAATGGACTTCGACTCGAATGCCCTGGCAAGAAAAGTGGATCTTCTGTATCAAACACTCAATACTGCACAGAAACATGCCTTCGACGTCGCTATGTGTTCCGTCCGCAACGACGAAGGAAAACTTTACTGTCTGAATGCAACTGGAGGGACAGGAAAGCCTTATCTCCTCAATGTCATAATTGATGCAGTTTCAGCACAGCACAAGATTGTACTTGCGACGGCATTATCTGGGATTGTGGCCACGCTGCTGCACAATGGGCATATGCTACATTTGCGTCGTAAAATCCCTTTGAACTTGAACGAACATTCCACGTGCCAAATTTCGAACAATGCCTCCACCGCTGAGCTCCTTCGACTTGCCAAGATGCTCATCATCGATGAGGTAAGTATGGGCCACAGGTACCTGTTTGAATGCCTGAACAGGTCTCTTCAAGACATACGAAAAAATTATCATTTGTTTGGTGGCAGCACAGTGCTGTTTGCTGGTAACTGGAAACAGGTAATTCCTGTTGTACGACACGGCAGCCGACCCCAAGTCGTGGAAGTCTCCCTGAAAGCATCATACATATGGAAGAGCGTCCACACGTGCCTCACAGAAAACATGTGGATGAAAAACGATGATGACAGCAACTTTGCTGAGTACCTCAATACTGTTGGAACTGGTTATGTGCCACCCCTTTCAACAATGGAGCCCGAGGTCATCGAAATTGCAGAACAGTTGCGCTTGCCAACCAGTCAACTGTCAGACCTGGTCTCTTTCGTGTTTGATTCACTCACTCAAAGATTCGCAGAACGGGAGTGGCTGTGTTCAAGAACTATCATTTCCCCCAAGGAATGATGCGGTTGAAATAATCAATAACCAAGTCATAAATAAATTTCCGGGCGAAGCCGTGGAGTACCAAAGTGCAGATACAATCGAAGAGGACAGTCATCAGTTCCCCATTGAGTTCATAAATACCTCAACACTATCAGGCATGCCTCAACACAAAATTGTGCTCAAAAAAACATTGCTGCGTTATGTGACTGCAGAATTTCAACCCGACAAATGGACACTGCAATGGAACCCGGTACATTGTCACAGAACTGCATCAACACGTCATAGGAGCTGAGTTAGCCGTTGGTCTGCACGCAGAGACAAGGCTGTTCATTCCACACATCCCACTCATTCCCAGTGACAATACTTACCCCTTCCAAATGAAACGCCGACAATTCCCCATTAAGCTCGCATTCGGCATAACCGCAAACAAGGCCCAAGGTCAGACCCTACAGAGAGTTGGGATTTACCAACCAACTGACAAGTTCTCTCATGGTCAGCTGTATGTTGTGATGAGTCGTGCTACCGCCAGTTGCCAACTTAAGAATTTAGCAAATTAATCAAACAAGACAAAAAATATTGTTTATAAAGAAGTCGTGTAGCATGTCAAACGACAGTGATCAACATTTACAAACACAGAATACAGAATTTTATTGCGTGAATTCACACGGAATAATAGCGAACGCAGTGAGCTTCATACTTAACGCGTGCACGTGAGAGAATCGGAAACAACAACAACAACACAATAGCCCTGGCTATTTGGAATCCGTGTCGTTAGCTATGACCTTTTGCTTCCGGTTGTTGTTAAACGCTGTGCGGTGTATAAACACGATTGGGTTTTATTTTTATCTTGTGAATATTACTTAACGCGTGCACATGAGAGAATAGGAAACAACAAAAACAACACAATACCCTGGCAATTGTGAATCCGTGTCGTTGGCTATGACCATTTTGCTTCCGTTTTTGTTTTGTTTCTGTTTTTTTTTTTTGTTTCCGGTTTTTGTCATGGGGAATGATGCATGC
This sequence comes from Eptatretus burgeri, assembly GCF_056783735.1. Lineage (NCBI taxonomy): Eukaryota > Metazoa > Chordata > Myxini > Myxiniformes > Myxinidae > Eptatretus > Eptatretus burgeri. Next base: position 124,468,290 of record NC_140963.1, on the reverse strand, counting down.
CGGGAGATTATGACCGGAAGTGTTTATTTATTTATTCAATTATTTTTTCCCAAAGTTTATTTTATACTTCCGAAAGTGATTTTTTTCATGACAGGAAGTGTTTATTTTGTATTTAACATTACCGGGAGTGATTTTGAAACTCTTTCTGGAACTTTTAATTTCTTTTATTCTTGACCAGTAGTGATCGTTTATTTATATATTTATTCAATTATTTTTCCCAAAGTTAATTTTAATAAAGATATCTCCCGCATCATCAAAAAAATTTTTTTTTAATCGTGATTTACATTATTTGATCGCTGATCCCGAATCCAGGCCGAAGTAACTGGAAATTGCGTCAAAATCATCAGCTGTGCGCGCTTTCACGTACCACGGTATAGTTGGCAACTATACAGTTGTGAACAAGTTTTATGTAACGTCAGAAGCGAATGTAAGAACAATTTTACGTTCGCTTCTAGGCTTTGCCTATTCCATATTATTAGTACATAAGACGATATGTACAGGGGTCGTAATCTCAAGCACTTTGACTGGGACACGGCCAGCGGTTCGGCCGAAATCGGCTCCCGCATACATTTTCAAAGAGGGAATTGATGACGTCACAATCAGCAGCGTTCGGCGGCAAACCGACGGCCGGGTCCAATATGGAGTGCTTTCCTCAACTAAGTCCATGAGTTCAGGACGTTTGTTCAACTCAGCATTTACGACTTTTATCCTGCCATGTTATTAATCTGTTGATGGAGGTAATATAGAAACGATGAATATGTCAAACCGTTTGTGTTACTCATCCGGCACGAGGTGTCAAGACCAACAATCGAAAGCGACCGGTCTCAAACGCGACCATGGTGACCCAGATACGCCACCAATATGAACTGAGCTGTTGAATGCGGCGAAAAACATTCAAAGAAACCATCGTAACCGAGTGTCGTGATCCGTCCTGTCCGCCATACCCGTGGTAGACGGGTACATCTGCTGGTGTTGTGAATAACCTGTGTGAACAACGAACCTTCGTTGTTTTCTTTCGAAATCCACACATCGTGCTGGATAAATAAATCTGGAGAAAATCTCTGGAATGAAAAACTCGGGAGCTGCAGAAAAACGACCTTCACAACGAGAGATCAACATCGAAATGAGTCATTGTTCGAACGACGATCGTTGTGACGTCATGATCATTCCATTGCGATCACGTGATGCATTGTGTACGGAAGCCTTCCTCGAACTTCGTCGATGAGGAGTTTATACACCGTCATGGTTGGAGATTCCAAATCTTCAACATCGTTATTTATTCATTTTGAAATAAAGATTTATTTTTCTGGTTTTAACGGATAACACGCTTGTGAGAAAACTAATTTTCTTGAGTATTTTATTTTGGATTTTGTTTTCGATTGCTCACAGGTGTGTCTCTCAGTTGCTCACAGGCAGGGCCGGATTTAGGGCAGGGCCCACAGGGCCACGGCCCGGGCCCCCGCGCCTCCCAGGGGCCCCGTGCAAACGCAAAGATTACAAGAAATTTTGCTATTTTCCCCCTTTTGTTTGTTTGTGAAAAAAATCTAGTTCGTTTGTGTAAATGGTCAGTGAATCACGAAACAAATACTCAATATCCCTGTTAATTTGGCATCTGTTTGGTTATGTTTATCATTTATTTTACATCTTTGAACTTACTTTTTTTCCTTTCCACTGATCATAAGAGTGCAATCTTAAGGTCAACCACAGAAATAGATCACACGAAAAAGTGAGGGTTTTCCCAATTCCAGCAAGCTATGGCCGTCTCGATTTCATTTTTGTAAAATTAAATGCCCGCCCTGAATCGATGTTTGCTATGTACTGCGCAGGCGTAATGCTGGGGTGGTTATACTGTAATTGTGTAATTCAAGTTTACACACTGGATAATATTTTATTATATGTATAAGGTGTGTCTCGGTGGCAGAGTGGTAAGGTTACTGGCTGGTCACCTCTATGTGGATTTGGCGGAGTGGGTTCGAATCCTACCGGTGGCATATGTAAATCATATGTCATGGCCGAGACACGGTGGTTTCCTCCGGGTTCTCCGGTTTCCTACACCAGAGAGACACACCTCGCAATAATAATCTGAGCCGTGGAGAGATACTCGACAAGCCCTAGGCTTCTTATCAATCCACGTTAATATATCTCGATTATTATTGTTATTATTACCTTGGCATTCTGTGAAAGGTTATGTTTTTGTCGGCGTGTATTTATTTATTTATTTATTTATTTGTAATCTTGTGATTTGTATAACTCAAAAAGTATTAAACCGAATTGCATGAAATTTGGTGGGATGATTGGTTATTAGCCAGGAAGCATTCGATTAGATTTTGGGATCGTTCGGGTCAAAGGTCAAGGTCAAGGTCACGAAAAGGTCAAAATCGTCTTTTTACGATAACACGGTAAATTTTTATTCAATTTGCATGCAACTAACGCCAAAATGTTCAGAATTCAACGCCTCATCTTGTGATATGCAATATGACACAATGACGCCCATACTCTTGCTATCGGTTAGGGGTCAAAGGTCAGGGGGGTCACGACCTTCAAAAATATGCGGTTTTTGACATAACGCAGTCAATTCTTGTCCGCTTTACATGAACCCAGCACCAAAATGTTCAGAATTTAATGCCCAATCTTGTGACACAATGACGTCATAACACATGTCACCGGTTGGGGTAAAATGTTTGGGGGGGGTCACGCCCTTGAAAATATGCGGTTTTCGGCATAACTCAGTCAATTCTTATTCGATTTGCATGAAACCAGCATCAAACGAGATTACCTTCTCTTGTTGAAACGTTGTATTCACCGAGCTTGCGAGTGAAGACTCGCCAAAACGATGTGAGTTGATTGTTGTTTAGTCCGTAGCCCCCGAAAGTCGGGGGGGGGGGTCATGACATTATAGATATGTGGTTTGTGTCATAAGACCATTCATATGAAACCAGTTCCCCACACTCATACAAAGAACAAAAAAAGTAGTGGCGGCGAAGGTATGCGCTCTAAGAGTGCCCGTTCTAGTTATTAAGGTGTGTTTGGTGTCAACTGCTGAAATATTGCTTTCTATTGTAGGAACTGCCTTTGTGTGGACCTGGTTGAGCCATGGCGGAACGTGAACGTGATCGAGGAAGAAAATACCAGTCTGGTGCCGCCAAGCGGATGGAAAGCACAGCAGCCGAAAGCGAACGGAACAAGCTACCCAAATTACAAGTTGGCTGAAGAGTACAACAGTCACAGTCGGGTTATACAATGAACAGGATAACAACGCGAAGGGAAACATAGCTACGACTATGTCAGCATTATCTGCTGTTGGCCCTGCTCCTTGTTTCAGTGCTGCTGATGCTAGCGGTGATAAAAACTCAAATGATTCTGCTTCAGAATGTGGTTCAGAAGTCGACAGCGAAACGGCTGAAGATAATGAAAAAGACATTGGCCTTTGGCCAGACCAGCTACCAGAGAAGTTCCGAAACTACTGGATCGAGAAGGGTAGTGCACAATGTCGTAATGTAGACAGTGACTACAAGAACTCCACTGTCCGTCATGGAAATAAAACTCGTCATTGTACAAAAAATTTGTTCAGTAGAAAACACACGTTATCTGGAGAAGAAATCGATCTCAGTTGGCTGTGCTATTCTGAAGAGACCGGCTGTCTGTTCTGTTTTATTTGCCGTCTGATGTCACCCATGTCAGACACTAAAAGTCGGTTTACATCCGGGTTCTAAGATTGGAAACATGCCAGGAAGTCGATAGAAGGACACACTAATTCAGATCAGCATAAAGAGGCAATGTCGAGCCTGGCCAGCAGAAAATCATTGCAAGGCCGTGTTCACGCTGGACTAGTTCGTCAGTATGAGTCAGAACTGCACTACTGGCACGAAGTGCTACGACGGTGCGCAGATGTCCTCATGTTGTTTTGTGAATGTGGTCTGCCCATCCGAGGTGACGACGAGGTGATCGGTTCGGTACATAACGGAAATTACCTGGGAGTGATGGAGCTTCTGAGCAAGTACGATACTTTCCTTGCGGCACATCTCCATAAACATGCCAACAAAGGGAGCGGTAACGTAAACTACCTCTCATCGACAGTATGTAAAGAACTAATCAATGTATTGGGTAGAAAAGTTCTGAGTGCCATTGTTGCGGAAGTTCGGAGGGCCAAATAATACTCCATATCGGGGGACTCCACTCCGGACGTGTCGCACACTGACCAGCTATGTCTTACCATCCACTACGTGTTGCCAGAGGGGCCAGTAGAGCGTTTCTTGACATTCGTGCCCTGACTGAATCATTCCGGAAAGGAGATCGCAGACGTAGTTCTTGATTTTCTCCAAACGAACAAAATTCCGATCTCTGACTGTCGCGGTCAATCATACAACAACGCCAGCAACATGTCTGGAAAATACCGTGGCATCCAAGCACACCTAAAAAGTCATTGCGAATTCGCGAGTTTGTTCCTTGCATGGCTCATTCTCTCAACCTCATCGGGATGTGTGCTGCTGAGTGCTGCACGGCTGCTGTGACTCTGTTTGGTATCGTTCAACGGCTGTATGTTTATCTTGTGAAGTCAACCTATCGTTGGTGCAAACATCGCGATGCACTGAAACACATGCCAGTCGTCAAGTGCTTGTCAGATACACGGTGGTCGGCCCGTGCAGAAGCTGGAGAAGCACTGGCCAATGGATTCCAGCAAAATATCATGGTACTTGACGATCTTGCAATGAATGAACATCTAAACGCAGAGGCCAAAAATGAGGCATCTGCTATTCTGAAAGAATTGGAAAAACTTGAGACGGTGATTCTGCGAGTAACATGGCAGGAAATTCCAAAGAGGTTCAACGCAACAAGTCAGCAGTTACAGAAGCCGGGGCTCGATTTGAACATGGCAGTGAAACCACTCGAATCACTGACAGAGTTCGGAAAGGACCTACAGGAACGGTTCGACGACTTTGAACATATTGCTATTGATAAATGTGGTCACAGCGAGTATGAAGGCGATCGGCGACGTGTTCGAAGGAGGAAGCGACATCATGATGAACTAGACAGCGCCGATGACACCCAGTTACCGCCCAGAGAGAGATACAGGACCACATCCTACATACCCATAATTAATCAGCTAACAACGTCATGAGGAGATCGCATCAAGGCCTATGGAACACTCCGTCAGAGTTTCTCATTCTTTTCAGAAATAACGACCATGCAGACGGATAAGCTCCGCTGCAGACCTGGTCAAGAGTTACCCTAACGACCTGGAACCTTCTCTGGTTTCGGAAATTGTACATTTCCAGGCATATCTCAAGATGATGCAGACAGAAGACTCGGAAAAATTGTCTGAAACTAGTATGTTTTCCACAATCCACAACTACGATATGGTGGCAGCATTCGCCAACGTGGAGATAGCTTTGCGGGTATACCTGCCAATGTTTGTCACGAACTGTACGGGAGAACGATCATTCTCAAAATTGAAAAGGATCAAGCACTATCTGCGTAGTATGATTGGCCAAGATCGTTTGGCATCGCTGGCCATACTGAGTGCTGAACACGAACTATTCAGGAGAGTAAGCACACGCGAAACAATCGAGGACTTTGCACGAATCAAAGCCAGGAAGAGGCTCAAAGATTCTGTAGGCTTTCACATCTTGCAAATATATTGTAGCAATTACCCCAAAGTGTGCAATAATGCATCATATCTACAAAAACGACAAAAAAAAAAAACTTTCTACATTGAGATTTGAGATGATACCATCACGTTTTGGTTTTGCGATTATTTTCTCTGTTTCGTTGTTTTCATCCATAGTGGTGTTTCTTGGATATAAACTTTTGTTACGAGTAGTTTCTGAAATACATGTTTTTACACATCAACCGTGTTTTTTTATTTTGCCCAGCCGAGGATGGTGCATTTATATATGAATACTTTTATAAACATACATGAAGTAAAAATGGCTGCCCCTGAGAGGGCCCCGCGTACTTTGAGGGCCCAGGGCCCCGCAACACATAAATCCGGCCCTGCTCACAGGTGTGTGTTTCGGTATCACGCTTGTCGTGCTGAGTTTTTGCAAAACTATTTGTTGTTTTTATTTGTTTTATATTCCCGCTATTTTCTTTATTTCTCCATTTTCATCCACAACGAGGCTCGAGCATGATAGGCGGTGTATAAAACGAAGGATCCTGAAGGAAATGGCGTGATTCGAGTATTTGACTGCACCATGCGCAAATCTGAGGGGAGGGGGTGTCGAGTGGTGTCATGGCCCGTCCCCTCTCGGACCACAAATGTTCCTTTTCTTAAAAAAAACCCCCCATATTGTCTGTAACCGAGAAGTTAACGACATTCACGGCTGAAAAAATTTGGTTAAACATCGAGCAAGATGAGATGGAACATCAGCAAGACTCCAGTTTGTGAGCCATCCAAGCCGCGCCGTATTTTTCTCGTTAACAACAACAACAACAACAACAACAACGTTGTTTCTGAAGAGCAGGCGTTTCAAACATACATGACATCTTCCTCTTCAAGACAAACAAGAGTATTGACCAAGTTATTATCACATGAGCAAAGAGAACGGAACTCAAAGCAAATCAGAAAGAGAAATAAAATCATTGATCATCACATCAATGGAAGCATTGATCGCTTGGAAAGTCCAACTCAGTCCCAAAACGAAACAACAGATCAAACACTTCAATCGACATTAACTTGCAACAAATCAAATCAAATTCAGTGCGAGGGAACATCCAAACTTAACAAGGGTAACATTAACAGTTCATCACAAGTCAAGTCTGTTTGGTCGACGACTGACACGACCACTTTGAGTACGAGTTACACATGGGGTGACTGGGTGAGGTGGAGACACTTGATGGGGGGAACTGCTCTGTCTGGGTCACCCAGATCTACAGTCGGTGAAGTGTCACCAGCTGGAGGCTTCAGATCTGACGAACAGCTTGAGCCACCATGGGCCTCACTGGGAGCGTTATCAGTATCCACGAAAGACTGATCGACAGTCACACCCTCATTGGCTACACTGGTGCTCTTTAGTAAATGTCGACGATTACGGCGAGAAGTGTCACTTGTTTCTTGGGACCGAACAACGTACGAACGTGGCTCAGAATGCTGCTTCACCATCACAGCTGGCGTCCACCTTTTGGAACCCATCGGAGGCTCCATTCTAACTTCATCATTCCGATGAAATGCTGGAAGATCTTTTGAGTGAGTGACGATCATGGTAGAACTTCTGTTTTTCTTTTTCCAGGGCAAAGTGCCTTTTTACAGCATCACGGTCATAAGCTAGAGGCACCAGAAGACTTTGGGCAATGGGAAGGGTATTCCTCGGACGTCTTCCCATCAGTAGTTGATCCAGTGATAGATGAATGCCTTCCAGTGGCATTGTGCAATAATCCAGCAAGGCCAGGTACTTGTCTGTAGATTTTCACCAGAGTCGTTTTATTGTTGTACCGCCCTCTCTACCTCTCCATTTGAACGTGGATATCTTGGACTGGACGTTCTAAGAATGATTCCATGATCTTTACAAAATTTCCTCACAAGTTGAGAGTTGTACATCATCCCATTATCACTCCATGGAGTCTCCAGTAGACCATGTGGACAAAACTTTGCTTTTAGCCAGTCAAGAGTTGTACTGCAATGTAAATCCTTCACTTCATCAAACTCACTGAATTTGGAGTAATAGTAAACGTTATCAGGTATGTCTGAGCATCAAACTGGAACAGGCCTGTCCCAATTTCACTCCAAGGTAGATTCGGTGTCGAAGTCGGTTTCAGGGGCTCAGCAGGCAGGCGATTTTGATAATCTGCACACTTGTAACAGTTCTGAACAGTTTGCTCTTTATCCTGCATTAATGGAGGGCCAGTATAGAACCTCCTGAGCTTGTTGCTTACACTTGACTATTCCAAGATGCGATTCATGAATCAGGCTCAGCATGCGGAGTTTCAGAGTGGAGGGAATGACAATTTTCATGCCTTTGTAGATGATGCCATCCACAACCAAAAGTTCACTCCGGGTATCCCAGTATTGTCGAAGACAGTGATGCATCTCGTCTGGTCTCTGGCCATCCGTCAAGAATCATGGACTGTAAATGACTGAGTCGCTTTTTGAAAATCCACATACCTCTTGTCAGAAACAGATAGAAAGTCCAGCATTGACATATGCTCCAAGTTGTCCAGCTCTGAATGAGTATCTGGCAGGTACACTCTGAAAAGGGTGCCTGGAAGTTGCATATCCTCCCCTTTTCTGAACTGAATGTTGAGGTCATACCATTGCAATCGTAGTAGCATCCTCTGCAGTTTCATCGGGGCAGACAGCGATGGCTTCTCGGCAATCATTTCCAGAGGCTTATGGTCACTGTGGACGGAAGAACTATGGATAGCCTGTCCTTCTCTATTTGTGCATTCCATGTCGCCGTCTCCGTTAGGGTCCTGGAACTGTATGCGACACGTCAGTTGTCCTGTAAGAGAACTGCACCAAGTCCACTTCGGCGAGTATCACAGTGAATCTCGACTGGTTTGTTAACATCAAAGTACGCAAGAACAGGCGGAGAACAGTAAAGTTCCTTCAGTCTCTCGAATGTTCTGGCTTGAGCCGGTTGCCATCAATATTCAATGTCTGATTTCAGTAACTCGCGGAGTGGAGCGAACTCGTCACTCAACCAAGGGATGAACTTTGACAGATACGTGATAAATCGAATGCACGCCTCAGTTTCCTTATCGGGCAGAATCGACATACTATGAAGTGCCTCAACTTTGGCCGGATTGGGCGATAATCTATCAGCAGACAGGATGTGTCCTACGGACTGTACCTGTGACTGGCGGATTTTGCATTTCTGCAGATTCAACTTCAGATTGTAATTTGTTGGTCTATGCTTTGCTCGAGCTATGCTCTTTGGGGATTGAAGTTGAAGTGTTGAAGGTGTGGCGGTTCACCTTCTCGACGCTCTGCAGACATCGTTACTGGCCTGACATGCTTGCTTGCATGGTTTTGTGTGAAATAAAAGAAGGTAAAATCAATGAAAGAATCAGGGATTGAAGACATATCTAAAAGCCCAAACGCAACGAACTTATCTTGTCCGATTTACCCATGAGACAAATGGAAAGGGATAACGAAACGAACACTAATGAGACAACTGCCTTGGGGTCGCAATATGTCGGGTGTCATTGCCTCGGAGTAGCGTCAGTTTTGCAGAACCACAACACAATGTAGACAACAACGAAAAGCATGGTCCATCCGTCCATGAAGCCATCAGTCAGCCCGTGAAGCCATGTGACTATATGCCGATTATTTACGTACTGTTTGAAAATCTGTTGTGGACTGGGCACTATCTATCTATAATTCCAGCAATGTGTGTGTGTGTGTGTTTGTCTGTATGCGACCGCAGTTTCTCGATGACCACCGGTCCGATCGGATTGAAACTTGCCAGGAATATTGCCGGGGCCCCGCGGATGTGCCTTTTCAAGGTTTGATATCAATCGGATGAGCGGTTCCCAAGTTACGGCCATTTATCTGTCGACCAATGACAAGACACGGTGCGATGACGTCACGAATGACATCACAATGTTTTTTTAAATTTTTTTTTTGCACGATTGACGGTCCGATCTGAATGAAACTTGCCAGGAATATTGCCGGGGCCCGCGGAGGTGACTTTTCAAGGTTTGATATCAATCGGACGAGCGGTTCCCAAGTTACGGCCATTTATCTGTCGACCAATGACAGGACACGGTGCTATGACGTCACGAATGACGTCACAAGTAATGTTTATTTATTTTTTATTATTTCTTTTGTACGATTGAAACTTGCCAGGAATATTGCTGGGGACCCGCGGATGTGCCTTTTCAAGGTTTGATATTAATGTCTGTGTGTCTTAATATTAATATTAATGTCTGTGTGTTTGGTAGGGGGGGGAGAGAGAGGGAGAGAGAGAGGGGGCATCACAATTCAAGAGAGGGGGAGAGAGGAGATGCGAGAGAAGGGGGAGAGAGGGGGGCATCACAATTCAAGAGAGGGGAGAGAGGAGGTGCGAGAGAGGGGTGCGAGAGAGGGGAGGAGAGTTATATAGATTATCTGTCTATAATTATAGATAGGCGAGAGAGAGGGTGGAGAGAGAGACGGGCGTCACAATTCAGGAGAGGGGGAGAGAGGAGGTGCGAGAGAGGGGGGAGAGAGGGCGCTTTAATTCAAGAGAGGGGAAGAGAGGAGGTGCGAGTAAGGGGGACGAGAGAGGGGAGGAGAGATATAGATTATCTATCTACAATTATAGATAGGCGAGAGAGAGGGGACATCACTATTCAAGAGAGGGGGAGAGAGGAGGGGTGAAAGAGGGGGGCAAGAGAGTTGGACGAAAGGAGGGTCGAGAGAGAGAGGGCGTCACAATTCTTCTTCGTTTGATATGACGTCACAATTTACAGAGGGGCGAGAGAGAGAGAGAGAGAGGGGGAGAGAGGGGGGAGGGAGAGAGAGGGGCGAGAGAGGAGGGAGGACAGAGGAGGGGGAGAAAGGAGGGGGAGAAAGGAGGGGGAGAGGGGGGGCGAGAGAGAGGGGGCGTCACAATTCTTCTTCTTCGTTTGATATGACGTCACAATTGATGCTGGGGACCTGATACTGCAGGCACGAAGCTGCACATAGTGGCACGCACCTACGGGCATGCCCCAACGGGCCCACCCCTTTGGGCCCGCACTAGTGTCTATTAATTAGGTACTCTTGGAATGTTACTTTCATGGAAAAGCAGTGTGACTATGTCTATTAATTATGTACTGTTTGAACGTCAGATGCACCCTGACTTCACACATGTACGCCTGTTAATAGTATGATTGGAATGAACCTTTCGACCCATTGGACTGCTAAAACTCCTTCAAACATTGAAGACCATACAAATCCCTTTAGACTCCAAAGACCCAAAATTCCCAGAACACCCATGGGACCAAAAAGACCCAGACGACCCAAAAGACCTGGAGGACCAAAAAGACCGACAAGACCCAGAAGATCGTTTAGATCCTCGAGGAACCAAAACATCCAAAATACCCCACGTACCCAAAAGACCCTGAAGAACAAAAAAGACACAAAGGACAATGATGACCAAACGGGACTATCTTGAACCCATAGAAATTCTGTGTTATGTAAAATGTGACTTCAGGTCCCCAACCCCCGTCACCACCCGCCCCCTGCCCACCCCCCCCTACACGAGCATGCAAGCACACACAAACACACACACACACACACACACACACACACACACACACACACACACACGTGCAGACATAAACACCCCTCCCCCCCGCCACACACACTACATATATATATATATATATATATATATATATATATATATATATATATATATATATATATATATATATATATATATATATATACATATATATATATATATACATATATATATATATATATATATATATATATATATATATATATATATATATATATATATATATATATATATATATATATATATATATATATCGCAACATTCCAGCAAGAAATATGATTGGTGATGGTTGACTGTGCTCATTGTGTGATTTTTTTACAGGTCGTGCTTTATAGTCAGGGCTGTTAGGGCATAAAAGGGGCTGTTTAGTTCACATTCTTCCAAAAGCACCAATTTTGGCCCAGATTTCGCTCATACCATACTTTTTCGATTTTGGACGGGCGCCAAGATGGCCGTCCTCCGGGGCCGCCATATTGGTCAAATCCAATATGGCCGCCACTCGGGTTCGAGGTAAATCCAGTTAAAAATCCAAAAGGGCAAGAATCATGAATAATACCACGTTTTAGGGGTTTTTGGTGTATGGGAATCTGATACTGGTCTTATTTCAATGATTTGAGGTCAAGGTCACCCCTCAAGGTCACCCTAAAGGTCATTATGGGGTCAAATCCGGTGTTTCTGGTGCGTCATCCCAGATCCAAAAAAATATTAAAACTTCAAAATATTTACCCATTAAATACTAGTATTAGGGTAGAAAAGTAAAAATATGCCATTTGTTTCTGTTATTTTACGAGCTCCTGTAAACTCATATATAATGAGTAGATGACACCAGTTAATGGTAAAATAGCCCACCCACTAAAGAAACAGACGTTCCGAACCACCTTAACTCAACTTTTACTGTGAAAGTGCCCATATATATTGTTGCGAATTCGCGCCCGCCGGCGTGCGATCGGCCACGTAACTCGAATCGCGGCACGTCGCCCACCGGACAGACAATTCAGTCATGACCCTCTCGGAACAACGCCGGGAGCTAGTCACGGGTGGGTTTTTCGACCTCACCACAACCGTGCCAATCAGCCTCCCGCGTAGGATAGGGTTGTTTGCCAAACTCGACCTACCTAAGTACCTACGCGGATGGTTAATCGGGCGATCGTACCTCGCCGCAGGTCAACTTCGGACACGAACCGCTTCAGCGGTTCGTTCCGTACTGCAGAGATAACCGAGTGGAGTTATCGTCGACCTCGACGGTTCAGATTAGTTAGCGGGAACTTACACCCACTACCAATCTCTTACCCGATGCAGGATGGAAAGTCAATAAAAAGAAAGGAGACTAAGCAGAGCGGGAACAGTTCAACAAGCAAGCATTTTATTGCGCGACACACGGACACAAAGCAAGCACGTATATTCAGTCACAGTAATAATAATAAAAGGGCACGTATTCAAGCACAGAAAGAAACAGTAAAAGAGAGATACTACCGACTAAGACCGACACACGGCACACTTACGCAGTTTTACTTTACAGACGGTGCCACCACAAGCATTTACACAAAAAGCAAAGGAAAAAGAAAGCCACCCTCATAGGCGAGGAGGCAGACAGGTCCGCAGACCAAATGTACGTGGATCCTGGGAGGATCGGCCAGGTCCACGAGACCGAGGAGGTCTTACCCGCGTCCTCGTGACGCGATGGCGGGCAAGCCGCAATGTTCGCGCTGCTGCGCCCCGACTCCGTGCCCTGGCGTGGTCGGCGAGTCCTCTCCGGCATGCTCCACGTGAGCGGTCCCGTTGGCACCACATTTAGGGTGAGGGGGGAATGGGGCCCCCCTCGGCACTATCTCAGCGCGAATGGGGGGGGGAGAAATCGTTGATGCTCAGGGATAGGGGTATGGCTGGCTGGCCTGGATCTCGCGACGAGTCAAGCGACCCCCACACCGCAACCTCATCGCCGTCCGCCGTCTTCCCTGCAACTCATCCGCAACTTCTCTCCAAGCTCAACTCACCCTCTCAACTCACGCCCTCAACTCACGCTCATGAGTCGCCTTGCGCTCGTATCTTTATAGGTCTCAGGAGGAGCCGATATGCAAATATGCGGATCAAAACGCGATTGGAGGCGGGGCCACGCCACCCTCTGTTCAGCCATTGGTCGGGCAAAAAGGGGCGTGAACCTCCCTTGATCCGCATATTTGCATAAATGGACTTCACATACACGCGCTTGGAGGCGGGGCCAAGCCGCCTCACGTTCGCCCATTGGACGGAGGGGAAGTGGGTGTGTAGCATTTTGGATCCGAATCATTTGTCATTCGTGCTCGCGGCTCGGTGCATTTGGCACCAATCGCCGAACGGGCCCTAGACAGCCCGACGTTCAGTGTTCACAGGTGGTGCGGTTGTTGGTTGTGAAGGAGAAAGGCGAAGGTGGTGGAAGGTTTTCTGTGTGGCTTGATGATTTTGGTGTCGTTTGGGAATGGCGGTGAAGCGATGTTTGCGGGATGGAGTTGTGAAGGTAAAGGTAGTGGCTGTTTGCTTTGTTGGCAGCTTAATGGTCGAAAATAACAATAGAGAAAGAAAAAATGACAAACTCAAAGCGTCGCAGCCTGGATGAAGCACACATATTCCCTCTATACAACAGGTTTGGGCTAACTACACATGGACTTACTGAGATATTTCACCTGAGGACTTTTTATGGTGTAATGCGAATTTCCACAACCGTAACAATATATTTGCTCCTGCACTTCTCTGGATATAAAATAATAAACATTCACTTCCTTACAGTGGCAGCCATGTGCAGCCTGCAATTTAAATTTCTTATTAGCTTTTGAAATATAGCTACCAGGTATTGATTGATTGTTTTGTTGTTTTTATCTGCCGACTACTTCAATTTAGTAGCCTAAATCCTTTTCCATTATTAGCTGTATGTCACACAAGTTGAGATCTTCTCCACAGGATGTGTGTATGTCGCATGACATCCGAAATGCTAACCAATTTTCCTATTTTGTTAGGTGATGTCGCATGCAGTTAATTAATGTTTTTGGTATTAGACAATGACGTAGCTCAGTGTAGGTAGATCATTCTAAATCGAGTTTATTTTTAAAACTGTTTACAAGCTGTCGGGTTTTAAAACTGTCGGGTTGTCGGCGACTAAACCGTCTCCCCCACCAGGTTTTCTGGTGAGGAGGGTGTTTGGATATGGACACCCAGCAGGATTAAAAACAAAACCTGTCAAAGGGTGGAGGAGCTCCTTGTGAGCCAACGGCCATCCATATCTAGTGCCCAACTGTGTCTGCGGACGTCCTCCTGCAGTTCGGTTACTTCTTATTAGGAGGTTGGTGGCAGGATTTGCACTCCGGCCACCGTAAAACCCTTCATTCCGCGAAACGCAAAAACGCAAAAAAATCTGAAAACCCACTCCGTGGGAGTACCTCCTGCGCAGCTTCCCTTCGCAGGGCAGCTCACCGGATGACGGGATTGGGGCAAAGCCTTCGGGACCCCCAATCTTTGATGATAGGAGGGAAACCACGGGGTAACATCCCTGGGTCAGATTGCGGGAGAGTGTGTCGGAGTGGTGCTGAGGTGTCGTCCACCAGACAGCGGTCTCCTTGGATTAACCTGAGGCGGTCCCTTCGGGTGGGTGCCTGGAATGTCCTATCCCTAAGAGAGGATGATCACCTGTCTCTGTTATCATCTGAGCTCAAGCGTTTGGACATCGGGATTGCAGCTCTCTCTGAGGTTCGGAGACCGGATTGCGGCGAGATAATGGTGGGTGGTTACACCTACTATTGGTCTGGTCGCTCTGATGGTTCCCATACCCAAGGAGTTGCTGTAGCTGTGTCCAATAAGCTGACCCCAATGATAATTGAGGTAACACCGGTCAACGAGCGTATTATGAGATTAAGGATTCGTCACTCCTTAGGTGTCATTTCCCTGGTCTCTGTTTATGCTCCGACTGAGGCGAGTGATCTCACCATGAAGGACGCATTCTACGCCACACTCGAGTCTGTGGTTGATCAGTGCCCCAGACGAGATACACTTCTAGTCTTGGGGGATTTCAATGCATCGACTGGAACTGATAGGGATGGTTCTGAGGTGTGTGTTGGTCCCCATGGGTCAGGAACTATGAACCAGAATAGCACTAAGTTCCTTGACTTTGCAAGAAGTCATGGACTTAGGGTGGCTGGTTCATGGTTTCAGCGCCCACAAGGTCATCGCTGGACTTGGTATTCCAACGCTGGCGGTGTGGCAAAGGAGATTGACCATGTCCTCATTGACGGTCGTTGGAGGATGATGCAGAACTGCAGGGTCTACCGGAGTGCTCAGTTCCTCAATACTGACCACAGGCTTGTTGTAGCAACTCGAAAGCTGCACCTTAAATCCTGGAGAATGGTACCATCCCAGCCTGGGGCTGAATGTTGCCAAGCTCAGGGATGAGAGAGTAGCTGAGGAGTTTGCGAACAGGCTGAGTGGACACTTGGGGGGTCTGGGTGCTTTGGGGGGTCCTGAAGAGTTGTGGAGCGCCTTCAAGACCACCGTCCTTGATGTTGCCGGTGGATGCCTTGGAGCTCACCGCAGGGCAAAGAAGAATTTTGTTTCTCAAGGGACACTGGACACCATTGACCAGAGTCGCAGGGCCAGGCTGAATGGCAGAGCTGAGCTGTTCAGGGAGCTGAGGCGTAAAACTGTACGTGTACTGAGGGTGAACAAGGAGGCCTATGTGCGAGGAATCTGTGAGGGGGTAGAGCATCACCTGTGGACAGGTGATTCTCGTCCCGCTTACAGGGGAATTCGCGCATTACGTTCATCCAAGCCCATCCCTCGGAGCACTGCAGTTCGAGCAGAGAGTGGTAGGCTCTTGACAGAGGAGTCTGAAGTGAAGGCCCGCTGGGCCGGTTATTTTGAGTGGTTGTACCAGGCTGATCCCCCAGCTGTCGAGTTGGACGTCAAGGGTGTTACAATCCCTGTTGCTGACCCTCGAATCAACTGTAATCCACCTTCGCTTGTGGAAACACGGGCTGCGGTGAACCAGTTGAAACGGGGCAAAGCTCCAGGGATCTGTGGCATCTATGCTGAACTTCTCAAGGCTGGTGGAAATGCTGCACTCGTGTCGTTGCATGCAGTTTTGTGCTCTGCCTGGAACACAGGCATCATCCCAACTGACTGGAAGAGGGGCCTTGTTGTCCCTCTCTGGAAAGGGAAGGGTGATCGCCAAGACTGAAACAACTACCGAGGGGTGATGCTGCTCTCAGTGCCGGGCAAGGTCTTTGCTCGGATAATTCTTGATAGGGTTCGCCACCATCTGCTTGAGCACCAGTGTCCAGAGCAGTCAGGCTTTACACCAAAGACGTCCACGATTGACCGTATCCTTGCACTTCGTGTCCTCACCGAATGCAGATGAGAGTTTCGGCACGGGCTGCTTGCAGCCTATGTTGATCTCTGTAAAGCATTCGATTCAGTGAATCGGGATGTCCTCTGGAGGATTCTTGGTCTTCGTGGGGTGCCACCAAAACTGATCGATCTGATGTCTGAACTCTACTCTGGTACTGAGAGTGCTGTGAAGTGTGGTGGTACCATCTCTGACTTATTTCCAGTTGTTACTGGAGTTCGTCAGGGATGTGTACTTACCCCCACACTTTTCAGCACTTGTATGGACTGGATTTTAGGGAGGATGTCTGAGAGATCAAGTTGCGTTGCATCGTTTGGCAATGTCAAGATCTCGGACCCTGATTTTGCAGATGATGCAGTCATCTTTGCGGAGACTTTAGACATCCTCTTGGGGGCCCTCGAGGTGCTGAATGAGGAGTCGGAGCCGTTGGGATTACGGGTTTCTTGGGTCAAAACGAAGATCCAGGCTTTCGGTGACATCTTGGATGCTGCTGTCCTGTCTGTGTCTGTTTGTGGTGAGGATGTTGAGGTCGTGGAGAGATTCACTTACCTTGGCAGTGATATTCACGTCTCTGCTGGCTGCGAGTCAGAGGTCAATAGACGTCTAGGTCGGGCCTGGGGAGTCATGGATTCGCTGGATCATGGGGTGTGGCGCTGCCGGTACCTGTGCGGGAGGACGAAAGTCCGAGTCTTCAGGTCCTTGGTACTTCCAGTCTTGCTCTATGGGTGCGAGACTTGGACTCTGACCAAGGATCTGAGACGGAGACTTAATACCTTTGGTACCAGGTCTCTTCGGAGAATCCTTGGCTATCGCTGGTCGGATTTTGTGTCCAATGAGCGGTTGCTGAGAGAGACTCGGATGAGATTTGTTACCTGCATAGTCCGTGAGTGTCAGTTGCGGCTGTATGGACATGTGGCTCGTTTTCCTGACGCTAATCCTGCTCACCAGATTCTCTCAGCGAGGGAGTTTCATGAGTGGAGGAGGCCAGTGGGCCGACCACGTGCCTCATGGTTGCAGCAGGTTGACCATCATCTCAAGGAGATGGGGATGGGCCTGGCATCTGCCTGGGGTATGGCCAGACGGAGGCCCCTGGAGTACCGGCGGAAAGTGGACGCAGCGACGCGCTGTTCTGGCACATGCTCCCATACCTGACCTGACCTGTTTACAAATTTTGAGTTGTATGTCATATCCTTTTTGGTTTATTTTTACGTTGAATATTTTTTGGATAATACCAAGTCTGTGATCATCAACATTTCCAGCAGCGGCAGTGGTGCCTGATGTCATTCGGGAGCTGACATCTACCCTATCCCATGAGACACCATCGATGAAAGTTCATCGCGATGACGAGTCTACATAATATTATAATGGACTAGTAATACATGAGTGTCAAGCTATGTCTTCTCCCGAAATTATGAACTGGGGACTCTGTTGTCTTTGTCAATCGGACAAAACTGAACAAGCCTGGAAAATACCTCAGGAGGAGGGACTTGTATCACTTGAGAGAAATCTCAAAGACTTCAATGCTCTCAATGAGAATAATCTTCCTTCTGGTATCATGTCACGATTAGTCAGTTGAATGATGGCTCAGGTATTGCAGCAACTCTTAAATCGCATAAGGCTAGGTATCACAAAACGTGCAGAAGTTATTGTAGTAGTTCTCGAGTCAAACAGGAGAGAGAGAAGCTCGACAGAGAAGCTGGCCCTCAGAATAGTCCAAAAAAACTCAGGTCATCTGGGGAATTTCAGCCTCGGGCCAATATCATGTGTTGTATAATCTGTGAGGGGGTGGGCCAGGTCACGCTCCATAAGGTAGTAACTGATGTCGTAGATGCCAACCTAAAGAGTTGGGCAAAGACCAACAAAAACTTTAATTTACTTGGCAGACTGGTTGCCGTAGCATCTGATGCGCATGCAGCTGATGCCTATTATCACCATCAGTGTTATGTACATTTGCGAGACTCCGCTCACGCTGCCGAGCGACATGATTTGGTGGGTCCCGCACCTCCGCTGCTCGATCCCATCAACTGCGCTCAAATTATAACACTTATCGAACATTCGGACACCACCTTATTCAAGCTCTCAGAGCTACGCGAGATGTATCAAAGGGTTATGAGTGAGCAAGGTCACCCATGCAGAGATAAAAAAGAGCCACACTCAACTCGATTCAAGGATCACCTTCTCAACTTCCTACCTGAATGGGATGAGTTTTCCAAGGGGAATGAAGGCAGGAAGGATATTTACATATCTCACAAATCGAAGGTGGCTGATGAGCTTGCCAAGACATATAGGTCACAAATTGGTCAAGAGGACGCACTTATGTTCATGCGGGCTGCCGTGATGATGCACAAGTTTTGTCTACAGAGTCAATAACCTTTCGATGGCTCCTTCCCCCCTAACTGCCTCACGGCTCCAGTAAATGAGGAGATGAGGAGTTTCTTCAACACAGTGCTGCGGGGCCCATCGGCTCTTCATAGACGCGCGAAGATCGGTGGTGACTCCGATATGGATACGAGGAAGAAGATCGCATGCAACATTTCAAAAACTACTTATCTACAATACTAGTAAGGGTACGCACCATGCAGTCAAGAGGGCTGTAGTACACTACAACAAGGAGCGAGAAACCCCCTTCCCCCTGTATCATGGCCTCAAGCTGCACGGACGTGGACGGGACAAAAAACATATTTGGATTGACCACGAACAGGGCATCTCGGTATCGTACAATCACATCATGGAAGTTAAGCGAGGTCTTGCGCGTGCGGTGTGTGCTCGCCATTCTAAGGATTTGGATTTGGCCAATATGGCGACCCCGGGGGCGCGGATCTTGGCGCCCCTTAAAAATCGAAAAAGTATGGCATGGGCGACATCTGGGCCAAAATTGGTGCTTTTGGAAGAATGTGAACCAAAAAATCCCTAACAGCCCTGACTATTACACGTTGTCTCGTCTGAGTCATGAGTGGAGAGCCAATCTGAAGTTTTTTGCCAATTTGGCAAAACACCTTCCGAATCCTTAGCAATGTTGCAGCAAGTCTGCTGGGAAGAAACGATGTCACGAACACGTGCATTTTAATGGGACGGCGGACAACATCGAGCGTGTGAAGCAGATGGTGCGCGCAGATCATCGACTCACGGTGTGGATGATTGCTGAGGAACTTTACATCAACAAGGACACTGTCTGGTGCATCATCACTGAAAATCTCGAAATGCGCAAGGTGTGCACAAAGATGGTCCCCAAGCTGTTGTCCGAGGACCGGAAACAGCAAAGAGTCACTGTCTGTCAAGATATTATCGCGCGCCTCAAGGACGATCCAAACGTGCTCGGGAGAGTCATGACTGGCGATGAATCGTGGATATTCTAATACGATCCCGAGACCAAACGGCAGAGTCGTCAGTGGAAAAGTCTGGCCTCACCAAGACCAAAGAAAGCAAGGACGTCAAAGTCGAATGTCAAGGTGATGCTCATCGCGTTTTTTGACATCAAGGGCATCGTCCACTTCAAGTTTCTCCCACAGGATCAAACAGTGAATCAATACGTGTCCAAGGAGATCCTCCGGTGCCTCATGAGATCAGTCCGGGAAAGAGGAGGGATCTGTGGGAGAACAACACCTGGGTGCTCCACCATGACAACGCCCCTGCTCACACAGTGCCCTGAGCATCCGACAGTTTCTGTCGGAGAGGAACGTCCAAACTCTGGAGCAACCACCGTATTCACCAGACTTGGCCCCTTGTGATTTTTTCCTATTCCCCAAGCTCAAGGGGGTGATCAAGAGGACCCGATTTCCTCATGTGGAGGCCATCAAAAGGGCCGTGACGACGGAGTTCCGGAGGATTCCAGAAGAAGCCTTCCGGGGGTGCATCGAAGCGTGGAAGAAGAGGATGGACAAGTGTGTGAGACTGGAGGGAAACGATTTTGAAGGGGACAAGCTGTGATTTCAATATGTGTTTTGGAATAAAATTTCCGTGAAGTAAGTCCCGTTACTTTTTTGACGCACCTCGTGTGTGTGTATGTATATATATATATATATATATATATATATATATATATATATATATATATATATATATATATATATATATATATATATATATATATATATATATATATATATATATATATATATATATATATATATATATATATATATATATATAAATATATATATATATACACACACAAATATAAACACCATCAACACACACACACATATATATTGTTGCGGATTCGCGCCCGCCGGCGTGCGAACGGCCACGTAACTCGAATCGCGGCACGTCGCCCACCGGACGGACAATCCAGTCGTGACCCTCTCGGACTAACGCCGGGAACTAGTCACAGGTGGACCTTTCGGCCTCACCACGATCGTGCCAATCGGCCCCCCGCGTGGGATAGGGTTGCTCGCCAAATTCGACCTACCTAAGTACCCACACGGAGGGTAGACCGGGCAATCGCACCTCGCCGCAGGTCGACTTCGGACACGGGCCACTTTAAGCGACCCGTTCCGTACTATCGGGAGAACCGAGCGGTGTTATCGTCGGCCCCGACGGTTCGATTAATTATCGGGCATTTTAGCCCACGACCAACCCTTACGTGAAGTAAGATGGAGATTCAATGAAAGAAAAGACGAAGCGAAACGGGAAAACAGTTCAACATAATTCACATTTATTTCGCGATGGCACACGGAAAGCACACATATACAATTACACCAAAAGCAAATGTAAAAGGAGAAGAAACACACAATATTACACAAAAAGCAAATATAAAAGAAGAAGACAATGCAGAGATATCCGACTACCGAGCACACGGCAACGCTTATACAATTTTACTTCACAGACGGCGCCGACAACACATATACCCAAAGCAAAAGAAAAGGACCACCCTCAAGGATGAGGGGGGTAGGCGGGCCTGGGGCCGAGACCGCGTCGGGCCTACCCGTCTGATGATGAGACACAGAGTGGCGGTGGCGCCCCAACTCCGCGGGCCTCGCGGACAGTGTCTGGTAGGGGGTGGGAAAGGGGCCCCCTTGTCGCACTATCTCAGCGCGGGGGGGGGGGAAACAGGAGGGGGTTGTTGATGCTCGGGGGAAAGGAGGATATCTCCGTCTCGGGTCCCGCGACGAGCGTCTCCACCACGACCTCGGTCGCGCCGCCGGCCTCTCCCTCCGCAGTTCCCCGAATCCGACGCGAGCACCCCCTCAACCGCCTTCGCCGCCGCCGCCTCTCCACAGCTTCGTCCGATCGCCCTCCCCGTCTCCTCTCTTGACTCGTCCCAACTCTTCACTGGCTCCGCAAACTCCCAACTGCGAACTCCCAACTCAACTCGACTGACGAACGCGGCCCCTTATATGCCCCGTGGCTTCGCCCCTTCACCTCTGACCCTTTACCTCCGACCCTTCACCTCTAACTGGCTCCCCATTGGACCGAGGAAAAGTGGGCGTGAATGCTTTTTGATCCATGAATTTGCATATAGCGACCACACTCCAACGCCCAGGAGGCGGGGCCAAATCGCCCCACGCTCACCGATAGGACGGAACAGAAGTGGGCATGAGTCGTTTTTGATCCGTTTTCTTCGGAAAGTCTGTGATGTTTCTGAACACGCTGCTCGGTGCGCGCCCTGCACGAGTCCAGTATCGGTGCCCACAAGTGGCGCAAGAATGGTGGTGACGCGATGGTGGCGAGTTGTGACGGTAAAGGTCGTGGCTGTTGTTGTGAAGCGGCGTTGTGGTTGGTGGTTGTTGTGTGATGGCTGTTGAGACGTGGTTGGTGGTGGTAGTAATGGCGGCTGGTCCAAAATAAAGATAGTAAAAGAAAAACGGCTATCCTGAAGAGTCGCAGCCAGACTGAATGACATTTATTCCCTCGAAACAAAGGGTTTGGGCCTAACTACACATATACTTACAGAGATATCTCACCTAAGGGACCTGAATGGTGGTTTGTGAATTTCGTCAACCACAACACTACCCCCTCCCCTTTTTACAGACTCGTCCCGAGTCGTCAAATTTTCGTGTGCCATCATGTGTAGTTTTCCCCAAGTACATTTTACCTACGGATCCCTGAGTGCGACATTCATGGTATGCGTGTCCCCAAAATAAATAACCTGAGGGCTGAGTAACTACCTAAACAAACTCACTCACACGGACGACTTAAATAAAATTGCCGGCGCTAAGACAGACATGCCGGGGGCGCACTCATATTTACAGTACATCTTAACCTTAACTTACAAATTTTACACTAAACCATGGCCCAGGATCACTGAACTCTGCAAAAAGAAAGCAGTTAGCAGGGAGCCAGGCTGCTCGCATGCAGTCTCTGACTCAAACAATGCAGGTGACAGGGAACGTGGCTGGCTGCTCACACGCAGTCCAAGGCCTTCCCTTTTGAACTGAACGAAGTGAACCACAACGGTGCATGGGCTGCACAAACGTAGTCTCCGTGCCAGCTCAAGTGGCACACTCAATGAACACAACGAATGGATGGATGAATGGTTTGAACTGAACGCAAGCACAGTGCACGGGCCGCCACTGCAGGCCCATGTTGTAGCTGCCAATAGGGCAGTTCTCGCAGCTTGCAAACTGTTGCCTTGATCCTGGCGCACATGGCAATGAACAGGGGTGGGGGGGGCAAAGCAAAAATTGAATGGGGCTGGTGAACAGGGGTAGTGGGCATGGCATGGCAAAGGCAGCAGGCAAACACAGCCCGCAGAAGAAGGCCGCTGCAGACAAACAGCCGGCAGATGAACTGGCCTGGTGTAGGCCTTGAAGAAAAACAGCCAGCCGGCAGATGAAGTGGGCCGGCACAGGCCCTGCAGCAACACAGCCAGCAGATGAAGTGGCCGGCACAGGCCTTGAAGCAAAACACGGCCAGCCGATGAAGTTGGCCGGCCTCTGCCTTGCAGCAACGCAGCCAGCAGATGAAGCTGGCCAGCCTTTGCCGTTCAGTGGAGGTTGGTGGAGGGAGTGCGGTGGTGCTGGCCACTCGGAAGGCGGGCTCGGACCTACCCTACGGTCTCCCTCCCAACCTATCGCCTTTGCCTGTCATTGTCTATACCCACTCCCTTAATTTGTGAAAAACCAATTTAGCCCCCACTTTTTTTTTATTTCCTTTTTTTTTACTTCCCCACTATAAATCGTCTCCTAACCCCCTTTATCGTCCTTGTTCGGCTAACCTATCCTGTCACCTAGCCTACTCCCAACCCCTACGTTCCCTTCCCGGAGGGGAATAAGGGAGAGCTAGCGTCCTGTGTCGAGGCCCAACGAAGCCTCAGGATGGCCTCCCCAGAGTTCAGCGATCTATAACCAAAGTGGGTCCAGCGGCCCACAACGAGAGCAAGGGGATGGATGGTGCGGAGGGGTACACTTCCTAATCTACCCTATCCATTTAACTGTTAAACTACCCCGGGGCTTTCAACAAGCGCCTCGCGCTTAAACTATTGGTTCTAACAACCCAGATTCCCGTCGCCTGTGTTGGTGTCCTCACAATTTCGGGCCTCGCCCCCCCAATTTTCTCTCCGTGCCCTCACACGGTCTCATGGTTGGGACACGTGGCTCCCTTTGGCAGGCACGACCCTCTGCCGAATCTCCCGCTATGGCACCCCCGGGCACTACACTGCCTCCGAGCCTACCAGCTCCCTAACACCGGGGAGTGCCCCCCATGGCACCTCCCCTGAAACGCACACGTGGCAGGCTGGCTTCCTAGGCCCCTTTCCGAGGGTCACCCGTGCCCACAACTCTGCCTACGCGGATAACGGCGCCCCGGGCCCCCGCACCAAGCAGCGCACCCGTGCCCACTACGCTATCCCGGCCCCCCATGGGCCCTTGGCCTACTACGGCCGACTAGCCTGGTGCCTGGGGTTCCCACTCAGCGATACTCACCTTTCGCAGCCACGCTCCCAGCCCGTCAACAGGGCTCCTGCACCCCTCCAAACGGGTTTCGAGCCTACATACCCACCAACAACAAAACAACCTCCATTTTTTCAATTTAACTAACCCCCTAACTCACTCTACACTGACCCCGGGGTCCCTTGGGTGGGAGTCACTCCTCCCCCCCAATCACTCATCGCACCATGCAGTCCCCATTCGCTCCACTCACACAGACCCGCTGGCCTCACTCACTCATCATGTACTCACCTCACAACTCTTCAACACACACCGCTGAACTCTGCCATCCTTCTAACTACCTCCCCTAACTAAATCGTGCTCCCACGTCGTCCCTTATACTATAGCACGTTCCTTTTGACACTACGTAGCTCAGCTACGTCCCCACTACACATTCACTGTCTGTCACTGTTCTCAAATGTCCCAAAAATTATTTACCCAACCTAAATCTCGCTATCATCCCTCTAGCTAATCCATTCCACGGGCCCCATGAGGACTTACCCCTGCCCCATGGAGCCGGTCTCGCTATGCTAACCCTTCCCCCTAACTAGTTTCCATCCTGTGCCCTGGCAAGGGGATCATCCACCCCTTGCCCAGGAATGTTGTTCACCCGAAAGCGAGGCTTGCTGTTTTTTTTGTTTTTTTTCCACATGCGCAGCACCAGCGCGGTAACTCACAGCTCGCGCACTTTGCACCTGCCCGTGACGTCATGCAGCTGCACGTGTACCTCATCCCTCCTTGGACGGTACCATCCGGCAGGGATACCCCTCCTGCCGGATTCCAACCCCGCGTGCAGCCATGATGTCACCGTGCGCATACAAAAAAAAACACAAGCCCCACGTCTCGAGGGGTTCCCCACGCGAACACATGTGCTTTGCCCATTGGAGCTTAACACACACGATCGCGTGGAGAACCCGTCCGGTCCAAATCCATAATCCTGCCTAAACTTTGTCCGTCCGCGGGATCGGCAAATCCACCGCGTGCGTTTCCGGACCGGGACTTCACTCTCGCAAGCGAGCACGTGGGGGCCTCGTGCGTTGCACAGCACGGACTTCGTGCTCACTGCTGGGTGAACCCGGCACGGTCCCCGAAACAGCTACAGCCGCTACTCGGCTTTCGTTCCTCTGTCGCCGTCTCCGTCGCCATTCAACACACGCACTCCCGCGTGTTACGACGCCAACACACCTCTCCATTAAACTCACACCGGGAGACGCGGCTGCATGTTCACACATGCCCACCGACATCTCCCTTACATACCGCTCTCTCACACACACGGTCTCCCTTGCACTCGGCCGTTCACTCACGCATGCTACCTCCCTCGCACACGTGGCTCCACGCACTCGCGGCCTTTCACTCACTCGTGCCGTTTCCCTCACACAAACCATACTACTCACACACGCGGGGGCACTCACCCGCGGTGCCTCATCCACACACCGTGCCTCACTCACACATGCGGGGGCACTCACCCGCGGTTCCTCACTCATACACTGTGCCTCACTCACACACGCGGGGGAACTCACCCGCGGTTCCTCATCCACACACCGTGCCTCACTCACACACGCGGGGGCACTCACCCGCGGTGCCTTACTCATATTGGCCGTTTCACTCACACACACGGCCTCTTCCACTTTCGGTGCCCCTTTTAGACATGGCGTGCTGGGAAGCACGTACTCCGGCACAATCGCCACCAAATCACTCACACACGGGGTCGCTTCCACACACGGGGACGTACTCACACCTTGCACCACACACACAGGGACAACCACACTGGGGATTCGTGTCCCCACAAGGGTCTCCGGGGCCTCTATACCCCCCAAGCTCTCCGTGCACCTGTCCACGGCACCCGTCCCCTCACCTTCGCAAAGCACGACCGAACCCACCTGGTCGTGACTCGCCTCAAGGGGGCATACTCCCTCCCCTCGTTCCTGGAGGAGGCCATCCAGCTGCTCGCACTGGGTCTCCACCCAGTCCACCAGCTCACCCCCATTATCCTCTACTACCTCCGTGTGTGTGTGTGCGTCTCTATCCCCGTCTTCATCGTGTCGCCTTCCCTCTATCGTTCCCATCTCCTGTGTCTCTGCCAACTCAGTCACCTCTTCACCCTTTACCTCCCTTGTCTCAACTATTATTTCCGTCTCTTCCCTTGTTATCTCCCTCGTGCACGTCTCCGTCACCCCAATTAGTTTGTCCCTCTCGGTTTCCGTCACTTTTTCCGTCACGACCCTCGCCCAACACGCCCCCCGAATTATTTTGTCACCCGCCTCCACCGCGGGCCTGTCAGCCGTTGCACCCCCTCCCAGCTCGTTCGCTCCTACACGTGGAGTCGCCATTTTAAGCTCCCTGCTAACGGCCTTCATGCCCGCCTGCAGGCATCGGCCCATGTTCTGCATCTCACCCCGCAGCTTTTTAGTTTCTTCCTTCATTTGCTTGTTCATGCCTTTTATTTCGTTTTTCATTTCATTTGTGCATGCATCCATTTTCGTTTTCATTTTTGCCAGCATGGTGAATAGCTGGGCCATGTCGGGTGCGCTTGGGTGAGCCGTTTCGGCAGGGGTTGGGGAAGGGTTTTGGTGGAGAGGGGGAGGGGAGGTGTCATACACCGCGGCCGCTGCCGCACCCATTTCGGGCTCTGGGTTCAGTTGGGCGAGTTCGTTTTCCTGTACAACCAACATTTCCTGCACGGGGATTTCATCCTGAGCCATGGATTCTACACATTCTACATCCATTTCTAATACCCCCGGCTCCCGCTCGCCTTGAGACGCCATCTTGCTTCTCTTAAAGGGTTAATTTAGCTCGCTCGTAATTTGGAGGGAATCGGGGGTCGCTCCTCTCACCCCTGGACCGATTCCCGTGAATTTAATTGGAGACAGGAGAGCCCGTTTTCCCGTTCTCCGATACCAGTGCCGCGAGGAGGGCAATGGGTTTATATCGCATGACCTGACACCAGTGTTGCGGATTCGCGCCCGCCGGCGTGCGGACGGCCACGTAACTCGAATCGCGGCACGTCGCCCACCGGACGGACAATCCAGTCGTGACCCTCTTGGACTAACGCCGGGAACTAGTCATGGGTGGACGTTTCGGTCTCACCACGATCGTGCCAATCGGCCCCTGTGTGGGATAGGGTTGCTCGCCAAATTCGACCTACCTAAGTACCCACACGGAGGGTAGACCGGGCGATCGCACCTCGCCGCAGGTCGACTTCGGACACGGGCCACTTTAAGCGACCCGTTCCGTACTATCGGGATAACCGAGCGGTGTTATCGTCGGCCCTGACGGTTCGATTAATTATCGGGCGTTTTAGCCCACGACCAACCCTTTATGTGAAGTAAGATGGAGATTCAATGAAAGAAAAGACGAAGCGAAACGGGAAAACAGTTCAACATAATTCACATTTATTTCGCGATGGCACATGGAAAGCACACATATACAATTACACCAAAAGCAAATGTAAAAGGAGAAGAAACACACAATATTACACAAAAAGCAAATATAAAAGAAGAAGACAATGCAGAGCTATCCGACTACCGAGCACACGGCAACACTTATACAATTTTACTTCACAGACGGTGCCGACAACACATATACCCAAAGCAAAAGAAAAGGACCACCCTCAAGGATGAGGGGGGTAGGCGGGCCTGGGGCCGAGACCGCGTCGGGCCTACCCGTCTGATGATGAGACGCAGAGTGGCGGTGGCGCCCCAACTCCGCGGGCCTCGCGGACAGTGTCTGGTAGGGGGTGGGAAAGGGGCCCCCTTGTCGCACTATCTCAGCGCGGGGGGGAAACAGGAGGGGGTTGTTGATGCTCGGGGGAAAGGAGGATATCTCCCTGTCTCGGGTTCCGCGACGAGAGTCTCCACCACGACCTCGGTCGCGCCGCCAGGCTCTCCCTCCGCAGTTCCCCGAATCCGACGCGAGCACCCCCTCAACCGCCTTTGCCGCCGCCTCTCCACAGCTTCGTCCGATCGCCCTCTCCGTCTCCTCTCTTGACTCGTCCCAACTCTTCACTGGCTCCGCGAACTCCCAACTGCGAACTCCCAACTCAACTCGACTGACGAACGTGGCCCCTTATATGCCCCGTGGCTTCGCCCCTTCACCTTTGACCCTTTACCTCCGACCCTTCACCTCTAACTGGCTCCCCATTGGACCGAGGAAAACTGGGCGTGAATGCTTTTTGATCCATGAATTTGTATATAGCGACCACACTCCAACGCCCTGGAGGCGGGGCCAAATCGCCCCACGCTCACCGATAGGACGGAACAGAAGTGGGCGTGAGTCGTTTTTGATCCGTTTTCTTCGGAAAGTCTGTGATGTTTCTGAACACGCTGCTCGGTGCGCGCCCTGCACAAGTCCAGTATCGGTGCCCACAAGTGGCGCAAGAATGGTGGTGACGCGATGGTGGCGAGTTGTGACGGTAAAGGTCGTGGCTGTTGTTGTGAAGCGGCGTTGTGGTTGGTGGTTGTGTGATGGCTGTTGAGACGTGGTTGGTGGTTGTGTGATGGCTGTTGAGACGTGATTGGTGGTGGTAGTAATGGCGGCTGGTCCAAAATAAAGATAGTAAAAGAAAAACGGCTATCCTGAAGTCGCAGCCCGACTGAATGACATTTATTCCCTCGAAACAACGGGTTTGGGCCTAACTACACATATACTTACAGAGATATCTCACCTAAGGGACCTGAATGGTGGTTTGTGAATTTCGTCAACCACAACAATATATATATATATATATATATATATATATATATATATATATATATATATATATATATATATATATATATATATATGTATGTTGTTGTTCGTCTTTCGGCTGCTCCCATTAGGGGTCGCCACAGCAGATTATCTGTTATGATCCGCAAACTGATTTGGCACAGGTTTTACGCCGGATGCCCTTCCTGACGCAACCCTGGGCGCCTCTTACAACACAGGGATAAGGATTGGGTTTTGCCATGATTCCGGGCTGCCCTCCACCCTCTCATAGCATGGCCCAGCGCAGAGCTCCCGTCCTCAAGCGATCTTCCAACCCAAGCCTCCGAGTTGCCAGATTACAGGCGCACGCCTGAAACACACACACACATATGTATATATATATATATATATATATGTATATATATATATATATATATATATATATATATATATATATATATATATATATATATATATATATATATATATATATATATATATATATATATATATATATAGTTACGGCTGTGGAAATTCGCAAACCACCATTCAGGTCCCTAGGTGAGATATCTCTTTAGTACATGTGAAGTTAGCCCAAATCCGTTGTCTCGAGGGAATTTATATGATCCATCCGGGCTGCGATGCTTTGAGTCAGTCGTTTTTCTTTCCCTATCTTTTATTTAAAACGGACGAAAACTGCCAACGATGCTGGTGGGTTTTTCGCGCCATTCTTCTCCGCGCTTGGTGTGAGGGAGGAGAAGGGGGAGGGGCAGCTCGCTGCCGATTAGTGGATGACCAGCGTGAGCGGGTCGGTGTGAGGAAACGCCCTCTTCAAGAACCCTCTCGAAGGAGGGTGGAGCCGAAAACGGGGGCAGAGTGAAGGGCGGAGCCCTGGGGGATAAAAAGTCGGACATGGAAGGAGCGCTGTTGTTGCTATTGCTCTCTTCCTGTCTTCCGGCTCGCTCGTCCTCTTCTCTTCCTGGTGGCCGCTGGCCTGGTCTTTTGTGGGGCGGTCCCGAGACCCCGCTGGCGGGACGGAGCGTCTGCGATTCCCCACACCGCGACCTCGAGCGACGTTTCCCCCCCCCCCTTCTATCCGCGCTGGGATAGCGCCGGAAACTCCGTCCGTGGCGTCGAGCAGCCAACACGTGCCGGCGCGAGGCACGCCAGAGAGGACGCGCCTACCACGCCAGGGCATGGAGTCGCGACCACGTCGAAGGACGTAGGAGAGCGACTCGACGGCCCAAAGGGAAGTCACCATTTCTTTTCGGGGTTTTTGTGTGAATGTGTGTTGGCGCCGTGTCTTGTAAAGTCGAACTGTTTCAGTGTTTCCGTGTGTCGGTCTTATCCGGTTGTAGCTCTGCATTGTTGCTTTTGTTTGGGTTGATATATGTGCATTTTGACTGTTTGGCTGTATATGTGTGCTCTCCATATGTCGTTTAAATAAACTGCTTGCATGTTGAGCTCTGCCCGTTTCGCTTCGTCTCCTTCCTTTTAATTGACCCGCCATCCTGCTTCAGGTAAAGGGTTCGTAGTGGGCTTAATACGCCCGATAATTAATCGGAACCGTCGAGGCCAACGATAACACTGCTCAGTTATCACTGTAGCACGGAACAGACCGCTTCAGCGGTTTGTGTCCGGAGTCGGCCTGCTGCGAGGTGCGATCGCCCGTTCGACTATCCGCGCAGGTACTTAGGTCGATCGAATTTGGCGAGCAACCCTATCCTGCGCGGGTGGGCAATTGGCACGGTCGTGGTGGGGTTAAACCCCCACCCGTGACTAGCTCCCGGCGTTGTTCCGAGAGGGTCACGACAGAATTGTCCGTTCCGGTGGGCGAGGCGGCCGCCATTCGAGTCGAGCGGCCGATTGCACGCCGGCGGGCGCGAATTCGCAACAATATATGTGTGTGTTTCGACATATAAACACACACACACACACACACACACACACCCAAAAATATATATATTGTTGAGAGCCGGGGGTCGGTGGCGAGAATGACCACGAGGTGGGGAAAGTTACGTCATCTCCCAGAAGACTCCCCGGAATTGTTGGCCGTCGCTCCGGATAATTCCGTGAGTCGGCGAGTCGCTGAACCGACCGTGGAACGCCAATATCTCAACAGCGTAGCGTAGGGTCTTTTTGTCTCGAACCAATTTACCTAATTAACTTAGTGATGTCGACTACCGGGGAACCACGCCCTCGGCAGGTCTTGCTCGAACCGGGTCACTCTACCGACTGTGGTGGAGTTCCAACTACAGACTACCAACTCCAGTTCAGGTGAAGTCGAGCGGAACTGCCAAAGCCGTGCCGGCTGGGATGAATGGATTATCGGGTATAAAAACCCAGCTAAAACTCAGATCCGAACCATGCTGGACCAATGAAAGAAAGGACAGAAATGAACTGGGAACATTTCTAATAATGGTAATTTATTTACAAAGAAAAAAAATACACAGGGCAAGACTTATCATGGATATGAAAGCAGGAATTGACAATGAAAGAAAACACTTAACAGTTCCACTTATAAGATGGGCCCACACACTCAGATGATTTATTGAAAGATCCTCGCAGCCAGAGAGGGAGAGATGAGCTTCAGTTCACGTGAGTACCTGCACGTTGTAGGGAGGGAATGCTCTGCGTTGCGGCACCTGCTATTGGTCGTGCGGCTCGGCCCACAGTCACACGCGTGGGGCTCGTGTCCATGGAGGAAACTGAGCGGGGCAGTCGGAGTCCCAGGGCGGAGATCAGGGTCGCGGACGGGACCCAGGAAACTCCACGAACGCCAGCAAAATGTAGAGCGCACACCAACCAACTTGCTCCTCCAAAAGAACTCTCGTTCCTCCTCCAAGAGACTTACTCAGAACTCTCCGCTGAGGAAGGCGTCGTAACTTTTATGGACCTCCCCGAACATGGTGGGGGCTCGGTGGAACAGACGTCACTGTCTGCCCTGATTGGATGGGGCTCCCATGGGTCCGCCCTTTCTGGGCAGGGTTTCGGCCATGGGGGGGAAACCCCGCCCCCACTCCACACATGCCCATACTCGTCAAAAAGAAGTTACAAAGTTTGTGGAAGCCGAGAAGGAACTGCCAGAGATTCTGCCTCGGACAGCGAGTTGCCGGTTCGGCGAGTGAAGCGCTTGTTCAGTGGTGTTGTCAGTTTGTTTGTTGGATGGTCTTCGATGGTTTGTTGGATGGTTCGTTGTATGTAATAACCCCCCAAAAAGGACATCACAACGCACACCTTTGATTTTCCCACTAGACAAAAGGACGGGACCCATCTCACATGTACTTAACGGAATAACTGACTCTTGGGACATCTGTATGTTTGAATGCATCTGGTTTCCAGATCCGTAACAATATAAACCCACACACACACACGAATATATATATATATATATATATATATATATATATATATATATATATATATATATATATATATATATATATATATATATATATATATATATATATATATATATATATATATATATATATATATATATATATATATATATATATATATATATATATATATATATATATATATATATATATATATATATATATATATATATATACACACACACACACACAAACCCACATGTAAAAACACCACCCCCCCCAAACACACACACACACACACACACACACACACACACACACACACACACACACACACACACACACATACTGTGAGAAGGATAACACCAGGAGAGACAGAGACAGAGACAGACTGACGAGGTCAGGGTGGTCTCCATTGGACAGAGCGGTGTGAACCGGCGAATAAAGATTGCTCCGTGCATGTGAACCTAGCTGCGTGTCCACGAGTTTTCTGTTCAGAGAGATGATGAATCTTGTACCGTGTCAGAAGTGGTGGCAACAATCGCTCCGAGTTGCGTCAACTGTGGATGCCAGAAAGAGAGCTGAGAAGTTTCTCCGGACAAGCTCGGTCACGTTTGAGTGGAAGCTTTGCTCTGTGGGATGGGTTTTACCCCTCCCATTAATTGGGTGTAAAAGCCTTTTCTGGAGTAGAGGTGTTTATCTTCATCACTTTACCTTTGAGTTTATGTGAATGACAAGTCTGAAGACGACGATGGTTCACGAGCGGTATTTGACGATGTAGATTGTTTCAGAAGTCAAGGATGAGACAGTGTGATAATGTTTGACCAAGTTATAAAACTAATCAACATGACGTGGTACGAGTGACAGGTTATTAGCTGCAAAATGTCGAAAACCCGGTTTCGTTCAACAACTTTAAAAATTTGACCTTTGCATAACCTTTAAAGGTCCCATAACAATGTTGTGGACATTAAAATAAAGAAGCAGGATACATACTATAGCTTAATGGAGTTAGTTCATCGAAGAAGGTCGAAAACCCGGTTCGATTCCCACAACTTTGAAAATTTGACCTTTGTGAACTTTGAAGGTCAAAGGTCAAGGATTATGATCTTTGGTGCAAAACTTCCTCTGGAACATTCCAGGAACAATACAAAGTCATATAGGCTATATGGCATTTCACACTCCTCGGATTATCCATACTTTGATGAAATCAGCGTAAAAACAAATTGAAGGGGGCGCCATGGGCAAGGTGTTCGAGATAGAGAAAAATGGTACCAAGACTTTAGGTGGGGAATCACCTTAAGATTATGCATAAAAAAAATAGTCATCCTAGCTCTCAAAGTTTAGGTGGTCGTCTGATTTTTATGTCAAAATTCGAAATTTTCTAAGTTCATGACCTTGTGACCTTGACCTTGGGACTAAAATGAAAAATCGAGCTCCGTGGGGCTATGCAGGTGCCATTGGGCTAACCAAATACCGAAACCCCTGCCAGATTCGACAACACCCTCGGAAAAGATGGATTTTTATGTCAAAATCGCAATTTTCTAAGTTTGTGACCTTGTGGCCTTGACCTTGGGGCGAAAATGAAAAAAAAAAATCGAGCTCCATGGGGCTATGCAGGTGCCATTGTGCTAACCAAATACCGAAACCCTGCCAGATTCGACAAACCCCCTCGGAGAAGATGCAAATTTAAATCGGCTACCCCCTAAAAACACAATTCGCAATTTTCTAATTTCGTGACCTTGTGGCCTTGACCTTGGGAGGAAAATGAAAAAATCGAGCTCTGTGGGGCTATGCAGGTGCCATTGGATTAACCAAATACCAAAACCCCTGTCAGATTCGACAAAACCCCGAGGAGAAGATGCAAATTGAAATCGGCTACCCCTAAAAACACATGTTTTTGGGGCGTGGCTCCGCCCATAATAGGCGGACCACGCCCATTTTCAGGAAAACACAACTAGATCATGATATAAACCTCCCACCAAAATTTCAGCAGGATCGGATCAAAACCCACGGAGCTATGCTCAGGACAGTCAGACAGACATGGGTAGTCGCCTACCCAATAGAACCTGACGCGATGGGCCTGTTCGATTGGGGAATGACCTGAGGATTAGGCACAAGAAAATTCATGATTCCAGCTTCAAGGGTTAATGCTGCAGATTGTTTTTTCGTTAAAATACCCCCCAAATTTAGAGGTTTTTCGGCCGTTGCTCGGCAACGGAGGGGTCCATAGCAACGGTTCTTTCTCACACATAACGAGGACATACCATGAACCTACCATACCAGTTTCACTCATAGTCTCTGAGATATAACGAACTTCATTTTTTATTGTTTTCGACCAGGGTTCATTCAAAGTCTATCTTCTCCGACAGTTTTCATAGGATTCGGCTGGAAATTTTTGACAATATGGCTGAATGTACTGACCACAGTCACTCCTGGCCCGATTTTTGATTTTCGAAAAAATAAATTTTTTATGATTTTTAAAAAATTTCAAAGTCCCGTTGCTAGGCAACGGTGGTCTCCATAGCAACGGTTCTCATTTGCACACAACTAGGTCATGGTATGAACCTAACCACCAAGTTTCATCGGAATCGCCATTGTATTAACGGAGCACTGGACCGAACAGACGGACATACAGACATACAGACAAACATATCGACGGAAAAAGTGATAATAAAGGTCGATCCAAAAAAAAAAATTTTTTTTTTCGACTTTATCGACTACCCAACAGACATATACAGACAGACATACAGACAAACATATCGACGGAAAAAGTGATAATAAGGGTAGATCAAAAAAAAATAATTTTTTTTTTCGACTTTATAGACTACCCAACACACAACAATAACGAATATAGTGTCACTTATATATTTTTCGTGAAAATATTTTTTCGTGAACCAATTATGGAGTCGCTTAAGCCACCGCAACAACTTGATTTAGAGGCGAGAAACCCACCACAGGCATGGAGGATCTGGAAGGAAGAGCTGTTCTTGTACCTCGATTTAGTCAAGGCTGCTCAACACAATAACACTAAGATCAAGATGCTATTGTATCTGGTTGGCAGTAAAGGGCAGGAGTTGTATCAGACAATAAGCCCAAGCATGGAAACGCTTGAAAATGTGTCAATACACATTGTAACCCACCCAAGAACGAGACGGTGGATCGGTACAGATTCTTTATAAGGAATCAAGAAGAGGGAGAATGCTTCGAGGCATACCTCACAGAGCTCAAGTTACTGGCAATAAATTGCAACTTTGGAAATTTGGAAGACATTCTGATTTGGGATCGAGTGATCTGCAGAATCAGGGAGTCAGCATTGAGAGAGAGGCTCCTCCGAGAAATTGACCTCACAATGGAGAAGTGCGTACAGATTTGTCGCGCATTAGAGTTGCCAAAGAACCGGCTTGGGATCATTTATGGACAGGCGGTAAATGCAGTGAAGCATGTGCTCACAAGGAGGAAAGATAACAGCACACAGAAACCGTCTTCATCAGATAATCAAGCTCACTCGAAGTTACGTCAGTGTCGCTATTGTGGAACTGCACGTGAATTCGTCAAAGTGAAGTGCCCCACATAAGGACGCAAGTGCCACAAGTGTAGGAAGAAGAACCACTTCTCGTGTCGATGCAGAGGGAGACCAGTCCACACTGCGTATCAAGCAGATGACTGCCAGTGATATGTTGGAATATGAACAGATAAAGGTCATGACATGAGTGAGATCCAGAGAGAGTGGACTGAGAGCAAATTAACAGCCTGGAGGAGTCGAAATACCCAAAGTAGATCTATGTTGCAATGGAAGTCGAAGGAAGAGGTCCACTTTCAGGTAGACAGCGGTGCAACAAGCAATACTATTCCAAGGAAGTATGCCAGTTTGCTGTGGAATACTAACCAAGTTTTATCCATGAACAATGGCACAACAGTCGTCTCACTGGGGAAATCCAACTTCAAGATTTTTTAAAAATCCAAACAATGGAAGAAAGTACAAAGCAGAATTTGTAGAAATAGGAGAGGACTGCATACCAATTGTTAGAAACAGGGCAGCACAGAAAATGGAGTTGAGAAGAGTGCGCACAGAGAAGTTGAGGAGCGTACATGCCAGAACTGAAGAAAGTTTCCCTCTCAAAAAGAGACAACTGCTGGAAGAATTTGCAGATGTGTTTGAGCGGACTGGAAAGCTGTAGTGCATCCACCAAGGTGTTTCCAGTTGCTCTGAAAAGAACACTGAAAGCAGAATTGGAAAGCTGACTTAAGCAGGGATAATAGCCCCTGTAGACTTGCTGACCCCCTGGGTATCCAGCCTTGTGTGTGTGGTGAAATTAAGAGTTTGTTTGGATCTAAGAGACCTTAATCAAAGACTGAAGAGATGTCACTATCCAATGTCTACAATTGAGGACATACTGACAGCTGAATGAAGCAAAAGTGCTCAGTGTATTTGATGCCAAGAATGGTTTCTCGTACATTAAACTAAATGAGGAGAGTTCATACTTGGCCAAGTTCAACACCCCATATGGTAGATATAGATGGCTAAGGATGCCATTTGGGCTCTCGAAGGCTCCGTAAGAATTTCAGAGGAGACAAAACCAAGCACTAGAGGGTGTGCAGGGAGTAAGGTCAGTAGCAGATGACTTCCTGGTGTCTGGGAAAGGAAAGGCAGAGGCAGAGAGAAACCATGACAGGAAGGTGAGAGCATTGATGGAGAGATGAAGAGCGAGACCTGAAGCTGAACAAGGAAAAGGTGAAACTCAAACTCAAAGAAGTGACCTTCATTGGTCATATCATCACTTCAGAGGGTCTCAAACCAGACCCAGAAAAGATGAAAGCGGTGGTGCAAATACCAAACCCAACTGATGTGCAAGGGGTACAGCGATTCATTGGGTTTGTCAACTATCTCGGCAAATTCCTTCCAGGCCTTTGTGACAAGTGCGAGCTCCGACGCAGACTGACACAGAAGGACATCATCTGGTGGTGGTCAGAAGTACATAAGAAAGTTATCCAAGAGATTAAGATGCTGATTACTGCTGAAGCAGTGCTCAAGTACTCTGACCCATCGAAGGAGCTGACCCTGCAGGTGGATGTTTCTGACACTGGGCTTGGTGCGACACCGATTCAAGAAGGACATCCCATAGCATATGCTAGCAGGGCACGCACTATCAGAATGATGCAGAAACCATGTGTGCACAGATAGAGGAACTCCTTGCAGTTGTTTTTGGTTTGGAAAAGTTTCATCAACACACGTATGGGAGACAAGACAGGTGAAGGTGAAATCTGATCACAAACCGCTGGAGATCATTGCAACAAAGCCTCTCCATGGAACACCAAAGAGGCTGCAGAGAATTTTCGTGAGGATGCAATCATACAATGCTGAGATTCACTATCGGCCAGGCAAAGACATGCAACTGGCTGATACGCTAAGTAGACCCTACCTCAAGGACCCAAGAGTCGACAAGGAAAACGAGTTTGAAATGGAAAACATGGCAAAACATATCCCAATCTCTCAACCATTAATGAGGGAGATTGAAGATGATGCCAGATGAGATGGTATCATGCAACAACTCAAACTAATGATACAAACAGGATGGAAAGAGATACAACATGAGGTAAAACCAGTCCTGAGACCATAATTCCATGTGAGAGATGAACTGAGTATTCAGGGTGACCTGATCTTCAAGGGAGAAAGAGTTGTGATTCCCAAGCCAAGGAAGGAAGGACATGATGCAACGAGTTCACTCGTCTCATCTGGGAGGGAACGGATGTGTACGTATTGCCAGAGTATGCATTTACTGGCCAAGAATGAATGCTGAGATTAAGGACTTTGTTCAGAAGGGTGAAACCTGCAAGTCTCGAGAGAGAGAGACCAGCCAAAGGAAACACTTCAACCCCATGACATTCCAGAGCAGCCAAGGGCAAAAGTAAGAGCAGACCTTAAACACTTGGAAGGAAAAATGTACTTGGTAACAGTGGACAACTTCTCAAGTTTCTGGGAGACTGACTTCCAAGAAAACATCCACTCATCAACCATCATTCGCAAACGTAAAGGACAATTTGCAAGAAATGGAATCCCAGACATTCTGATCACAGATAATTACAATGGGCCACAGTTCACAGCAGAGGAGTTTGTGATGTTCTCAAAGAAATGGCAGTTTGATCACCACACATCGTCACCTCATTTTTCTCAAAGCAATGGAAAGGCCGAGAATGTTGTGAAGATTGCAAAGTCACTGCTGAAGAAGGCAAAGGCAGAAAATTCAGATCCTTACTTGAGCATGCTTGCCATCTGCAACACTCCTACAAAAGAAATGTTGAGCAGTCTTGCACAAAGACTGATGAACAGACGAACCAGGACCTTACTTCCAATTCCTGAAAAGCTCCTAAAGCAAGAGATGCAGAAAGGCGTGGGAGGTTTACTCAGATCAAGTAAAAACAGACAGGTATACTACTATAACAGAGGTGCCAAAGACCAACGACCACTGAGAGTTGGAAACACAGTAAGGGCGAGGCCAACATGGGATAGACATCAGACATGGCAGAAAGCAGTAGTAAC
This sequence comes from Eptatretus burgeri, assembly GCF_056783735.1. Lineage (NCBI taxonomy): Eukaryota > Metazoa > Chordata > Myxini > Myxiniformes > Myxinidae > Eptatretus > Eptatretus burgeri. Next base: position 124,429,282 of record NC_140963.1, on the reverse strand, counting down.
TGGGCAAGCCTCACAACCACGTTCATATGAAATGATGACCGAGGAGGGCGCTAGATGCAGGAGAAACAGAAGACATCTGAGAAAGATGGGTGAAACGGCAAGGCAGACTGAACCAGATGTTGGACTATCAGAGGTTTCGCCACAAGCCCGGCAGAATGACAGCATGGCAGATCGACAGGGGGCCTCCAGAGGACAACAGCCGGTGACAACGAGATCGGGAAGAGAAGTTCGTCAATCTAAGTACCTCGTGGATTACGTGCACGAGTGAAGAAAACGTGGACGTTAATTGTTGAAAGTAAAGTAATCATTCTGTGTGTTAATGCGGTGTGAATATGAATTTAGTATTTGTTAAATGCTAATGGGTCTTGGAACAGTGAACAATTTTGAATGAATTATGAAAGGAGGGATGGAAGAAGGACAGTGCCAGGGAGCGAGAGAGCGAGAGAGCGAGATAGAGAGATAGAGAGATAGAGAGATAGAGAGATAGAGAGATAGAGAGATAGAGAGATAGAGAGATAGAGAGATAGAGAGATAGAGAGATAGAGAGATAGATATAGAGATAGAGATAGAGATAGAGATAGAGATAGAGATAGAGATAGAGATAGAGAGAGAGAGGAGATCGGTGTGGTTTCCATCATACATAATGGTGTGAACCAGCGAATAAATATTGCTCCATGCATGTGAACCGAGTGTCGTGTCCACGAGGTCTTCCATTAAGATGAGGAATCTTACAGACACCACACACACACACACACACACACACACACACACACACACACACACACACACACACACACACACACACACACACACACACACACACACACACACACACACACACACACACACACGGAGGAGGAGGATGATGAGGAGTATGAGGATGATTCAAATTTTCCATGTAAATGTGGATCATGATCCTCCGGGTGGGGGAGGGTATTACAAGTCTCCACCGTTTACAGTACAATATTCCTGTCCCCACGTTTTCCTGCACAGTGAGGTGTTTTGAATTACCAGTGCGTGGCCATCGGTGCGTGGCCGTACGTGCAAATTAAAAAGAAAAAAAAATTGTGACGTCAATAGTGACGTCATAGCACCGTGTCCTGTCATTGGTTGGCAAATAAATGGCCGTAACTTGGGAACTGATTGTCCGATTAATATCAAACCTTGAAAAGGCGCATCCTCAGGTCCCCAGCAATATACCTGGCAAGTTCCAATTAGATCGGACCAGAGGTTGTCGAGAAACAGTGGTCTCACACACACACACACACACACACACACACACACACACACACACACACACACACACACACACACACACACACACACACACACACACACACACACACACACACACACACACACACACACACACACACACACACACACTTCTGGAATTACAGATAGATAAACACAAGGAATGTTTTTGTTTCATGCACGTACTGGTGGGTACTCTGCGAGTTAAATTAATGTTGTGAATAACCTGTGTGAACAACGAACCTTCGTTGTTTTCTTTCGAAATCCACACATCGTGCTGGATAAATAAATCTGGAGAAAATCTCTGGAGTGAAAAACTCGGGAGCTGCAGAAAGACGACCTTCACAACGAGAGATAAACATCGAAATGATTGTCATTGTTCGAACGACGATCGTTGTGACGTCATGATCATTCCATTGCGATCACGTGATGCATTGTGTACGGAAGCCTTCCTCGAACTTCGTCGATGAGGAGTTTATACACCGTCATGGTTGGAGATTCCAAATCTTCATCATCGTTGTTTATTCATTTTGAAACAAAGATTTATTTTTCTGGTTTTAACGGATAACACGCTTGTGAGAAAACTAATTTTCTTGTGTATTTTATTTTGGATTTTGTTTTCGATTGCTCACAGGTGTGTGTTTCGGTATCACGTTTGTCGTGCTGAGTTATTGCAAAACTATTTGTTGTTTTTATTTGTTTTATATTCCCGCTATTTTCTTTATTTCTCCATTTTCGTCCACAACGAGGCTCGAGCATGATAGGCGGTGTATAAAACTAAGGATCCTGAAGGGAATGTATTTACATACATTTCAGATATATTTATATTATGTAAATGTACGAGGTCCGTCGAAAAAGTAACGGGACTGACTTAACAGAAATTTTATTCCAAAACGCATTGAAATCACAGCTTGTCCCCTTCAAAATCGTTTCCCTCCAGTCTCACACACTTGTCCATCCTCTTCTTCCACGCTTCGATGCACCCCCGGAAGGCTTCTTCTGGAATCCTCCGGAACTCCGTCGTCACGGCCCTTTTGATGGCCTCCACATGAGGAAATCGGGTCCTCTTGATCACCCCCTTGAGCTTGGGGAATAGGAAAAAATCACAAGGGGCCAAGTCTGGTGAATACGGTGGTTGCTCCAGAGTTTGGACGTTCCTCTCCGACACAAACTGTCGGATGCTCAGGGCACTGTGTGAGCAGGGGCGTTGTCATGGTGGAGCACCCAGGTGTTGTTCTCCCACAGATTCCTCCTCTTGTCACGGACTGATCTCATGAGGCACCGGAGGATCTCCTTGGACACGTATTGATTCACTCTTTGACCCTGTGGGAGAAACTCGAAGTGGACGATGCCCTTGATGTCAAAAACGCGATGACCATCACCTTGACCTTCGACTACAACAGCTTAGGGACCATCTTTGCGCACACCTTGCACATTTTGAGATTTTCAGTGATGATGCACCAGACAGTGTCCTTGTTGATGAAAAGTTCCTCAGCAATCATCCGCACCATGAGTCGATGATCTGTGAGCACCATCTGCTTCACACACTCGATGTTGTCCGCCATTCTGATCGTTGAAGGTCTTTCAGAGCATGGATCATCTTCAACCTCTTCCTGTCGCTCTTTGAAGCTCTTGTGCCAATCAAATGCACGTGCACGTGACATCATTTATTCCCCGTAGACTCACTGCCGCATTGCGATGGATTCGGAAGGTGTTTTGCCAAGTTTGGCAAGAAACTTCAGATTGGCTCTCTGCTCACAACTCATAGCACGACGACTCAGATTAGACCACGTGTAAAGCACAACCTGTAAAAAATCACACAATGAGCAGTCAGTCAACCATCACCAATGATATATATATATATATATATATATATATATATATATATATATATATATATATATATATATATATATATATATATATATATATATATATATATTGCTGGAATGTTCCGAAAGACTGTGACGCATCCCATTCATCCACGTTGTGCAAGTGGAACACACAGCAGGCTCAGTCGCATTACTTATTAAATGGACCTCATATTCATCCACAAACATATATATATATATATATATATATATATATATATATATATATATATATATATATATATATATATATATATATATATATATATATATATATATATATTGATATGGCCACAGTTACCCAATGTGTTTTGAGGGGGTTTAATCCCCGTTTGTCCTCAGAAGAGCCGGACCTGGGGCCAGCGCTCACGATTAACTTTGTGGTACGGTGGGTTGCTTTCGAACCACGAACGCCACTCAGCTAACCACAAGTTCCAGTGTCCATCATCTAATTTTGCCATTTCACTCAAGGTCACATGGTTCCCTGAACAGGGAGCACGCCCTCAGCAAAGCACCAATCTTATCTTGATTAGATCTTAATTTGGGCAGCCGAGCGTTCAATCGCCGGTGCGTGCCGACTCTTACAGGTCAATTTATCTGGTAATTACCTCCCCGTCTATCTATGTTCGGACAATGCTGGATCAATGGAAGGAAAGGACAAGCACGGACAGGTTGGAACGTTAACAAAGCAATTTATTAATGAGGAAAAAAATAAATAAAAATGAATCAAAATAATCGTAAGCAAATAAATAATTAATCAGGCACTGAAAGAACAAAAAAAAGACAAAGAGCAGATGCTTATCACTATGCCTTAACAATTAAACATGATACAAGGGTACCCAGCAGAACATTCAGGGGGGGGGGGGAGAGCAATTCAGTCTGGCTCACCAAGGAGAAGTCATCGAACGTCAAATAAAACGTCCTGAAATGTGTGAGCGTGCCATGGCCGTTGCCAGCACCCAGCCTTGCCGTGCACCCACTCGCGAACATGCTTGAACGTCAATCGACGTCATCCCCAAGAATCAGGTATGCCAAGAGCAGCTCTTGAGCAGAACCAGCATTGACGGTCCGAGCACAAGGAGCCACCTGGAGCCACAACCGGCAGACAGCTATTCGGAGCTGTGAGGCACTGTGAAGTGCTGAGGAACTGTGAGGCACTGTGAGAAGCGGGAAGGCACTGAGGCGGTCACCAATATACTGGCGCCGACTGACTGGTGCCGACTGACTGAAATACTCTCAAAGCTGTCACAACCGCAACCAGCTTGAGAAAGTTTACTGCTCGAAATGGAACTGACGTTACAGAAAGCTATAACCATGGCTAGCCAGATTGAGTTGGCAATGGCGGAGGCTCAGATCATCGGCCATGGCACTACGAGTGACATGCAGGCCACACAACCTGTTCAAACACAGGATTCGTCGAGCAGCAAGAGAACCTTTCGACTCATTGTGAGCGGGATGTCAGATGAGCGAACTCAACCGGCTCAAAGGAAAACGTGTTATAGATGTGGATCTGTAAATTACACAGCCAATGACAATGGATGCCCAGCAATGGAGGCCAAGTGCAACAGCTGCAAAAAGAGAAGATACTTTGCTAAAGTACGCCGGGGCTCCAAACAGGTTCACAAAGTGACTGTCCCTGACGTGAATGTCAGGGACAGTTGAGTGTCGACAATCGGGCTCGAGATACTGATAAGATAATGTGCACTGAACAAGTTACTGCTGCTGGGAGAGAGCTGATGGACAGTGAATTACTGAGAGATACAGGCTCGGCAGTATCAATACTTCCCGAATCCATCCACTGCAATGTTTCAATAATGTGTCACTGGTTAGCTACCTGAGAAATCTGATACCTGCACGTGGTTACCTGCATACAGATGTGACTTTCGAGAATTACTGTGCGCCCGCTGAATTTTATATAGTGTGGAGTGGCACTGTCATTCTGGGCAGAGACCTGGTTGCTGCACTTGACATGCAACGACTGAATGGTCGTATCAGTTCCACCACCCAAAGCACTGCAAATCAAACCCCAGTCGCAAATGCTACAGGTGACAGCATGGAGGGCACCCTGGGTTGTGCAAAAGGATTTATTCGTTCGATTTATACCTTTGTCTGGGAGAGATGCTGTTTCACAGGAACTGAAAAAGCTCGTTAAACTGGACGTAATTTAGCCAATCGAATAATCACAGTGGGTTTCACCAATTGTCGTGACGATGAAGAAAAACGGGGGGATTCGTCTTTGCGTGGATTGAAGAGAACCAAATAAAGCGGTGGTGATTGACGGATATCCTCTTCCGCGTATGGAGGAAATGTTTGTGGAGCTGTGAGGTGGCACACTTTTCTCCACATTGGATCTACTAAGTGTGCACCACCAGGTTGTACTGCATGAGAACAGTAGGGACCTTGCTGCCTTTATTACACATGAGGGACTGCTTCGCAACAAACGAATCCCTCATGAGCTTGCTTCAGCAGCAAGCTGTTTTCAGAGGATGAGGTCTGCCATTTTGAAAAACCAACCCGAGATCGGTGTGACCTTGACGATGTAATCGTTTTTGGAGGGATTTTCGAAGAACATGACAAACACCTCATAGCAGTGCCGCAGCACATCGATACGGCTGGACTGAAACTGAATCTTTCAAAATGCCACTTCAGACAGACAGAGCTGTCATTTTTCAGACTTGTCGTGTCACACACAGGACTGAAACCTGGCCCTGCTCATGTTGTTGAGGTGTCAGAAGCACTCCCACCGAAAGACGTGCAGAGCTTGCGCTCTTTTCTCGGGCTCACGTCATGGTATGCGAAGTTCATCCCTCACGACGCATCGGTCATTGAACCCCTGAGAGAACTACTGCGGGGAACATCCACCTTCTCCTGGTCAGTCACAGCACAACAAAGTTTCGATTCGGTTAAAGAGCTGGTTGTCAGTCGTCCAGCTGTCGCTCTCTTTGATCCATCTTGACAACTGACGCCTCTGATTATAGCCTTGGAGTGGTCCTGATGCAAATTCAGGCTGACAAAACAGAGAAAACCTAGAAAACAGAGGAAAAAAAAAACCAGCATTTGCATCCTGAATGCTGATTGAATCGGAAAGAAAATATTTCACAGGGGAAAAGGGAAGCACTTGGATGTGTGTGGGTGACAGAGAAGTGGAGGACTTATCTCTGGGGTAGACATTTCACTTTACGCAGACCACAGTCTTCTCATGACAATGCTTTCCATGAAAGGATTGGGAAGAGCTGGAATGCGTGTGGCCAGATGGTCCACATGGCTTCTGTCATTTAATTTTGACATTCAGTACAAGCCTGGCTCTGAAAACGTTGCAGCTGATTGCTTGTCTCACCTTGCACTTCTGACTCCAGAGGCTACTCTGGAGGATGATGTTGAGGTTGTCGCGCTCATGTCGATCCTCACTTCAGTGCCAGCTGAAGAATTCAAAACTACCTGTATTTCCTGCCCCATTCATACAAAATTGTGTGAATTGCTTGCAAAGCACTGGTCATAAAGGTCAAAGGCCTGGATCCTGATCTTCTTCCTTACTTCAGATTGCAAACTGAACTGTCACTACAAGAGGACTGCGTGATGAGAGGCACTCACTGCCTTTTTATCCTGGAGGCGTTCCAGCCTCATTTCATCAAATTAACACATGACAAGAACCAGGGCATAGTGAGGACAAAGCAGCGGTTAAGAGATCTGTATTGGTGGCCGGGAATGGATGTGCATGTCGAGTCCGCAATCAAGGCTTGCATTACTTGCACGACAAGACAGCTGTGACACACGCATCACCAATACAGTCGGTTCCTTTTCCCGATGCCACTTGGGAGAAATTGGCAATCGATATTGTGGGGCCCTTCAACACTGTGCCACTCTCACTCGTCCTTTCACTCTCACTCTCATTGATTACTTCAGCAAATGGCCAGAAATTGCCTTCACCTCCCAGGTCACTTCCACTACAGTGATCAAATTCCTGTCAACTGTCTTTATCAAGGAAGGTATTCCAAAAGAGTTGATATCTGACAATAGTTCACAATTCACATCTCAGGAATTTGTAACCTTTCTGAAAGACAGAGACATTATCCACAGGAAGTCAGCAGTGTACTTCCCGCAACTGAATCGGGGAAATTGAGCGATTCAATGGAAGCTTAAAGGAAACCTTGCTCACTGCTCACATTGAAGGGAAAGACTGGAAAACATTTACAACGGAATCTTTTCAAACGTATCAGGCAACTTGACGTGCCACAACACGCGATCACCTGCTGAATTTGTTTTCATTTTGGATGGCAATGAAGGAAGAAGCTTCAATACGCACAGCAAAGCCGAAAGCAGCGGCGCTGGAATGCAGACACAAAATAACTGTGGAATACAATGTCGGGTTAAGCCAAACATTTAACTTTCTTGGTTATGAAAAAGGTAAGATGATTAGAAAGAGGATAAAAAAATAAGATTACTGCTGTTTTCCTTCTGCCTAAATGCAGAATCCATTCCATGGGCATCTGCTCCTACTGAACCAGGAGTGAGGCCCCTACCCACATTTACCTGCTTGCATCTGACAGGCCTCCAGAGGGCCAGATTGTGCCCAGATCAGGTGTTTTCGAGTGTGCTCCCCAATACATTCCTGGTGCTTCTCACCTTCACCAAAACAGACTCTCTGTTTTCCATAAAACAAAGGACTTCAGCAAAGTCCGCAACAAGAACATAAGGGGATGAAAGGAAGGTTCCCTGTGTGTGTCTCAAATATCGCGACATCGCTGTTGTTTGCATCTATTGCAGCCAAGGTGTGTGTGTGTGTGTGTGTGTGTGTGTGTGTGTGTGTGTGTGTGTGTGTGTGTGTGTGTTTTGCATTGGTTGTCATCTCCATAAGTGAGTTTCAGAAGGTGGAACAGAGCTCTCCCAGAAATCAAAGCATCCACCTTTGTGTGTGCGTGTACATGTATTGTTACGGGTTTTGGAGCAAGCGCATCGGGGTGCACAACGTGGGGGTCCCTCGCACCCGCCGCTCGACCTCTGACCCTGAAGCCACAAACCACGGACAACTCCGTGGCTTACAGGTTGCGAAGCAACCGCAGACCGTTTGGGGCCACTATGTCTGACAGGGTCATCACGCCCAATGGTGCTTTACCTATTGGTGACCTAATGACCTCAACTGGGGGAACCACACTCTCAATGTCCAACCCATCTACTGATTACATACAGCCAAGTGAACCATGAGTGGGCATTGGCTGTGCTACTGAAGTGATTTCTGGGGTACAATGTCCCATCTATTTAATACATACACACTCTGTCAAAGTAATGAAGGAAAGGACAACCAGGCAAGTTTGAAAGCAGTTCACCAAGTTAATAAAGCAAGCACATATCAATAAACACGTATTTACAAGCAGGCAATAATCAGAAGCATGTATCTACAAAGCAATAATCACTAACATGTATCGACAAAGCAATAATCACCAGCATGTATTTACAAAACAATACTGTACTCACAAACATGCATTGACAAAGCAAAGACACAAAATAAAAGTAATTAGCCCATCGCAGTAAGCCCCTAACACAATCTTCCTTGTCGACAAAACATCAGGCAGATGCGCTATCACTCATCCGGGAGAGTAAATAGAAAGAGAAGATAAAGGAAGAACTCCTGACTCACCAAACAGGCAGGTCTGTCGGTCCCAATCGAAGAGTCGGGAAGGACAAGTCGTGTTGGTGTGGAAATGCGGTGCATAAGTGGTTGGAGCCGCTGGATTTAAGGATTGCCTCCCGCTCTTTCTTCTTGGACCCCTCTTGTTGGCTCTCCCCTTCGAGCGATAGCTCATGCATGTAACAGCTCGTGCAGACAACAGAGAGGCTCGTGAAGGCAACAGCTCATGGCAGAGACGGCTCGTTTAGGTCACAGCACAGGCAGATGCTCCTAAACGTCTTTTTGTTTAAGGTGGCTTTCTCCTCCCATGGCGGCTCAGCTCAATTGTGAGCTTTCCTCGCCTATATCGTGCCTGGCACGGAGCGTGGCGAAGAAGCCCCTGAGGTCCCCCTCAACTGCTTGTGGTCTTTTCCCATTGGTTCCCTGCCTGTCAATTCCTCGATTGCCTTCAAGAAGGGTCCCTCACAACCGAGTGGTGGACCCCCTTATGGAAGAATCTTCAGGGGATATGCTGCCACAATGCTGTCCACCTTTGCACTACAATCAACTTTGTGAGAAATGTTTTTGTTGTGTTTTAAAGGAAAAGTGCAGGGAAGGAAGGAAGAAAATTCATATAAACTTGAGGATCGAAGCCGTTTCGAATTATGAAGGATTATTTGGTCCGTACGAGGTTTGAGGAGGTGAAGAATGTTGGGGAGGCACATCGGCTTGGGAGCAAAAGAGTGAGGGATTGGGGATGGATGGATGGATTGAAAGTTGGAAAAGTTGGAGAGTGAGATGAAAGTTGGGGAATTACATGAAGGGGAAAAGCCGAGTGAAACCCACACAACACATTTTCCCTGTCCCCTGCACAAAGGGAAGGGACCGACATAATCACACATACGAATAAAATAACTAACTGAGGGTTCCCTGCGTGTTGGACGAAACTCCCCCCGGGTCCATTTTCCACAACCACAACTATATATATATATAGTTGTGGTATATATATATATATATATATATATACCATTGTCTGTGTCTGTGTCTCTCTCGCTCTTCCTGGTGGTCAGTCGTTCTGCATGTAAGTATCACGGCAGTGTGTTGTTGTGTGTGTTAACCCTGTGTTGTTCCTTGTGTCCTTGTTTCCCCTACCCTGCTGCGCAGCGTTTTTTCTCTTTCCCTACCCCTCCTCTTGTGCCCCCATCCTCGAATTAGAGAGAGAGGGGGAGAGAAGAGCACTTCCGCCGGTATTCGGTATGTTCTCTCTGCTTTTGGCGGTGGCTGTACCGATATCCTGTTGTGAATTAGTTTATCACGTTTATTTATTTATTTATGTGTTCATGAAACCTTTTCCTTTCGTTTAAATTCTTCTCCTTTTCTTGCGACCCGTTGAAGTTTGAAAGGTTCTCGCCTATTTTATTTTTATACATCCGGCCATTGAAGAGTCATGGCAGGTAAAAGCTCATGGTATGAGGGGAGCTTGGCATGGCAGATCGGTCACGATCTCGATCACATTCGAGGCGCTTTGAAGTGTCGAGGGTGCATCAGATTTTTCTGGTATTCAGTGTCCTGTCTTGCCTGTGTTATGGTCGATTCACAGCTCAATTGGCCAAGTTATTCTACTGGGGTGCCGGGAGGAGTTGATTGAAGATGATTAACGTGTCTGGCGAAGATGACAAGGATTCATCTTGGTTGCTTAATAGAACGAGGAAGAAGGGGAGACTACGGCAGGAGAGTGCCGACGAGTCGGAACCTCCCAAAGCAGTCAACGCTTGCTCTATCCCCGATGAGCAACATGCCAACTCTTGGTCATAGTTTCAGCTTCCGATGGTTCTCAGCCAAGAAAACCCAATCAAAATGGCCACAATGATCAAAAAACATATTTTAGAGACGTGTCCAGTGCCAAAGAGCTCAGATCCAGCGACCTTTTCATTGAGTGCAAATCAATCGCTCAACGGGAGACGGTGTTGAGAGCTTCACATTTTGGCGGGGTCCGGGTGTCGTTTCAGATTCCTCAGTCTCTGAGGGAGAGTTTAGGAGTCATTTGAGGGATCGATCCCTCCATTGAAATTGATGACATCAAAAGCCATTTAGCGGAGGTGGGAGTTGTTCATGCCCCTCGTCTCACCACGGTCAGGGAAGGGGTCGAAGCCAACACCACCTCGGTGGTTCTATCCTTCAGCAACACAGTCCGACCCCAAAAACCATTATTGGAGTATCAAGCCTTCACTGTTCAGGAATATATTCCATCCATTGGGACCAAACTCTGTGCAGAGCATTGGTACTGCCAATGCAGTATCCTTGGCTATTTGGCACAGTCCTGGATGGGTTGCCACTCCAACACAGTATACCAGCATGCTGGCATTCAATTTACCGACCTCGAAAGGATGACAGGCCGAGTTAACCCCACCAAGTATTAATTCAACAGCTGAGCGGGATTTAAACTCAGGACCCAAGGATCACAAGCCCACCACCTTCACCATTAAGCCAACACCAGGCATAATATTCCAGCATAACACAATATAATAACAACACCAGGCAATATATTCCAAAATTGAATGCATTCCAGCCACCTCCAGATGTCACAAGTGCCAAAAGTTCGGACATACTGCTCCAGCTTGTAAAAACAAACAGTGTTGCAGCAAATGTAATGGAGAGCACGAATACGGAAGCTGAACAAGTGAAGATGTGTCTTGTGTTAATTATGGTGGGGTTCACAGTGCAGCCTTCAGAGAAACTCTGCTTTGCTGAGGCTATCCGGATGGTCCCCAAAATTAAGACCCCAGTGAACATAATCAGTACCAAGACCACAACCGATGGCCCGGTTGAAGTACAAACTGAATCGGTGGTAGTTCAGACAGAGATGAAAGATTCAGAATGCCAAACTGAGAGTAGAATCACCGATGCGAACATGAATTTTACAAAAGAGGAGTTCATTGGTTTTGTTACCGAATTCGTAAATTGTTCAGCTCAAGATAAAAATAGATCAGAGAAAATTAACATTATTTCAACTGCAGCCATCAAACATTTGGGCTGGGAGGAGTTTACTTCCAAAACTATTAATAAAGTCGTTAGCCAATCAGCCCAAAAACGCAGAGGGTCAGATTCCAAACAGTTTCAGGATTCCCCTGCTGATGAATGAAAATCATCCTGTGGAATGCAAAAAGCTTTACTGCTCATGGGCTGGAGTTTATTAAATACATCAACGATCTCATCTCCAAGCTGGATATAATCTGTATTCAAGAAACCTGGTGAAAATGCCACAACCAATTTAGGATCCCCAGATACACCCTTATACGCAGGGACAGAGCAAGTGGAAATGGAGGTGGGTGTGGGATGTTTGTCAAGCTTGGTGTTGCCTTCATAGAAATCGATGGCAACACGCAGCTTGAATGTGATATCATCAAACTCCCTCACGCAACACATGTTGTCACAATTGTAAATCTCTACAATCTGTGCCCACCCCTGATCTTGAACACACTGCAAGGGGTCTTAAGCAAGTGCAAAGGGGTGGTCTTTTGGTGTGGCGATTTTTACAGCCACAATATTCTTTGTGGTTATAATGTCACCGAGAGAAATGGAGAATGCATGGAAAACATCATCGATGAATTTGACCTGGTACTCCTAAACGATGGTAGTGGAACCATTGTCAATCCATCCACTGGACAATCCTCTCCTCTTGACCTCACCTTTGTCTCCTCTGTAGCTGTGAGGTGTGAATGGCAGGTTCACTCTGACAATCTGGGGAGCGATCACTTTCTGGTGATCACCAGCCTCAAATTGGATAGGGACCCAGTTGATTTGGACAGATGCCCCTCATGGAATGTTTCTTCAGCCAAGTGGGTGCAATTTTCATGCCGCTGCTCTGAGGAAGTCACAAATGGGCATTCCAATGAAGACAATGACCATTTTAACAGTAATTTAGTCAATACCATGAAGTCCATTGCCCTGGATTCAAAACCCTTCCACAAAAGTTCAGTTGGTCGGAAAATTCAAGTCCCCTGGTGGAATGATGAATGTAAGCAGGCGATCATGGTGAGGAGTTCTGCTCTCAAAAGAGTAAGGAAATCCCTGTTGGTCCTCGATGTCTTGGAGTTCAAAATGAGAAGAGCTCAAGCCCAGCGAGCAATCAAGTGAGCCAAGATATTGTCTTGGTGCTCCTTTTGTGCATCCATAAACCCAGATGTCTCTCTTCATACCATCTGGAGGAGAGTCAAACGTTTGAACGGGAGCAAAGATGGAGGAAGACTGATCCCTGTGCTTACCAACAACAATAAAATCCTCAGTCTGAACGGTGACAAGGCCTCTACCTTGGGAGCTCTCTTCTCATATCCCATGGGGGGCAATGACATGAACCCAACACTCATCGCTCACAAACGCCAATTCGCCCATCAACATAGAGCCATCATCTATGACACCTGCCAAGTGAGCTCCACACTCAACCTGGACTTTTCATTTTGGGAACTGAAGCTGGCCATTTCAAGATCCAAGGACAGGCCTCCTGGTCCTGACCACCTAACCTACAGTGTGTTCAAGCAAATGGACGATAAGGTGCAGGGTGCGTTCTTGAAATTTTTTAACAAGGACTGGTCTTTCGGCAAGTTTCCCCACGAGTGGAAACACTCTGTTGTCATTCCTATCTTCAAAGCCGGGAAATATCCCTCTAACTAACCCATACTCCGACCAACCAATTGCTCTCATTTCGGTGGTCAGCAAATTAATGGAGAAGATGGTCAACCAATGCCTGGTCTTCTTTTTGGAGAAGAACAACCTACTGTACAAGTATCAATGTGGTTCCAGAAAGGGTCGTTCCACCACTGATCACATTGCTTCACTTGTCAATGACATCAAACAAGCATTAAACAATCGAGAGTCCTTCGTCAGTGTAGTCCTCGACATCTACAAGGCCTTCGACTCAGTCTGGAAAGAAGGCTTCCTGTGCAAGATACACAGAATAGGCATCAATGGCAGAATGTTCTGGTGAATCCGTGATTTCCTATCCAATAGAACTTTCCAAGTGAGAGTTGGTCAAGCCCTTTCTTCTGTGTTTCCCATGGTCAATGGTATCCCCCAGGGTAGCTGTCTTCGTCCCACCTTTTTTAACATCATGATAGATGATGCTGCCACCTCTTTTGTGTCCCACAGCAGGATATCTCCATTTGCGGATGCTGTTGCTCTGTGGACCCGGAGCAGAAACCTTCAGTTTGTGGCCAAAAAACCACCAGGGGGAGGTCTACAGGATTCAGCAGTGGGCCCAAAAATGGAGTTTCTCGATTTCTGGACCCAAGTACAAGTTCATTATTTTCTCTCGTAAAAGGAAGGTCAAGGACTTATGAATAAAAATTGATGGGAATTCCATTAAAACTTCCCCCGATGTATCCTTTCTTGGAGTTACTTTCGATCAGTGCCTTACCTGGAGCCCCCATACTAAAACAGTTGGCACCAGATGTGCCAAAGGCCTTCACCTTCGACGAAGTCTTGTCGGTACATGTTGGGAAGCTCGTCAGGGAAGTCTCCTTCTCCAAAATAAAACCCTCATCCGCTCCCAATAGGATGACGGCAGTCAGGCCTTTTGGGGCATGTGCAAAACCAACCGCAAAAAGCTGGAAACCATTCAAGCCAAAGCATACGGTTGTGTCTGGGTGCTTTCAAAAGCAAGCCAATCTGTGCCCTGCTCGCGGAGGCTGGTGAGTTCAAGTCGATGTGTCGGTTGATGGAGTTTTTACAGGAGTACCAGGCCTCGACAATCTCACGGTTCACCCTTAACGACACTGTGTCAAGGATAGCTGCCTGATCACATGAGAACGTGTGTGTGTGTGTGTGTGTGTGTGTGTGTGTGTGTGTGTGTGTGTGTGTGTGTGTGTGTGTGTGTGTGTGTGTGTGTGTGTTGACGCACACATTTATATAATTACACCTGCACCTGCAGAGTGACATGCAAATTATGAAACATTTGCAATTGTGATATAATGTACTTCTTTATTTCGGTCACCACGAAACAAAGCAAGCACACAAGTATTCTTCAAATGTCAACTTTTTGTTGGAGCTTACATAAAGACCTTTGGCAATGTCGATCGGCTCTGGCCGATTCAGCAATGAAGAGAGCTTGTTTTTGAACTCGGTCTCACGCTGCTGACAACGTTGCAGTTCTTCTTCAAGCTGCATAATCTGTGGCCAAAGCAACAAATCCACAATTAATCTTTTCACATCACAAAATGTGCAATGCACAAACAACAAAAACGTTTTAGAAACTGATTTTCGAATCATTAATGTAAGTCAACACGAGAATTCTCAAGAGATGTCACAAAACTTATGTTACACCAACCAGGCCACAATAACTCATGTACAACTTTCCATTAAAACCAAAAAATTTCAAAAGCACAAAAGGTCTCAAGTTAAGGTCTCTGGTATTCCATCCCACAGAAAAGCCACAGCGAATAATTATGGAGAGGTTGGCAGATACTTTTCACCTTCCCAACTCATCCACCTACTTTGATCATAATCTGTCCACAACTTTTTGAAACATCATGTTATTTATCGTTTTTGACCATCTCTCAATGGTGAAGAATAACTTAAGAAATTTTAGAATCCGGATCTACATCTTCACCAAAATCGAACCACTTTGTCCTTGTCACACACCCAACCTATCCATCAAGTTTCATCCAAATTCATCAATAACGTTTTGAGATATCCGACTCACAGACAGACAAACAGGTGCAGAAGTGATTTTTATTGAATACATCTGGTTGGACCTTTCAGTAAAGAAAAAAACATGAAAGTATTGTAAGCAGTTTTATTTAAATAAATGAAGCCCACATAATTATTTGTACGAGCCATGAAGCCAGAGGCCTGAAGCATGTCTTGTGTGCACGTGCAAAGCTTTCAACATGATATTGTTGCGAATCTGGAAGCCTTGAGCACTCAACATACAAGTCCTCTAGAAGAGTTATATCGGTAAGTATGTGTCTTTAGTTTGGGTCCCCGTCCCTCGTTTAATGGGTGAATGAATGTACTTGCGCGGTGAGTTACTTTGATAGTCGGGGTTTTCTTTCATTCTTTACACCCCTCATAACTACGACAACGCCAGCATCACCTTCACCTCATTCTGGCCAATGCCATTGCCTATGTGCGTGTCAGCACGTAAGTGGGCGGAGCCAACGCAGAATAAAGTTCCGCTGGCTGTTTGGTGCGCGGAGCCCACACAGAATAATGTTCCTCCACCTGTTTGGTGGGCTGAGTTAAAGGAGGAGCCTCGCGGCGGCCCTCGACCAATCAGCGTGCTACGGGTGGGGTGACCGCCGCTCAGCCAATCAGATCCCGTGACAGGGAGAAAGGGGTCCGCATGACAGCACCACGCCCCCGGGCCAATCAACGGACTTGCCGCTCGTTTGGGCAGTGACAGGGCGACGAGCGATTGTGCACGCCAAAACCATCCAGTGAGGGAGAGCGGGGAGGGCAGAGGCGTCCCCCCTCCCCCTGAGAGAGGGTAAGGGTGCGGTGCATTCGGACAGCGTGAGCTCGAGATTGAGAGATCCTGCCTTCAACAGAACCACAAGGGGTGCGCGCCATCTCTCTGAAGGATACAGAGGAGATAGTGGGGCGACTTAGCATAACAACTGTGCAATTTGTGAGGAAAGCACCAAATTTGGCACACTAGTAGCCTAACATATTATGAACAGATTTGGATATTGGGCCATCTCAAATTCAGCCGCTGATGGTTGTGGCAGCCATTTTCCACTGCCATCAAAAATTTTGAGATGGCCCAATATCCAAATCTGTTCATAATTTGATAAGCTACGAGTGTGCCAAATTTGGTTCTTTCCTCACAAAATGCACAATTGTTATGCTAAGTTGCCCCACTATCTCATCTGTATCCTTCAGAGAGACGGCGCGCACCCCTTGCGGTTCAAAGCTACATATCGCGTGCTTTTGAAACATTCTGGCATCCCGCCCTGCTCACCAAAATCTTCCTATGGTATCCAAGGCCATCTCCACTCATGGCTCACAGACTTCCTCTCCGACAACAGCCAATGTGTGGCCCGAGATGGAATTCTCTCATCCCCTCTTCCTGTCCAGGCTGGAGTTCCTCAAGGTAGTGTTCTGGGCCCTGTTCTTTTTATGGTTTTCATCAATGATCTCTCTGACTCTCTGAAAAATCCTCTTTACCTATTTGCTGATGACTCCACCCTCTGCTGAACCATGTCATTCCTCAGACCGGCAAGCAGCAACTTCTTCTCTCTGCAAATCTGGATAAAATCACAAACTGGTCCAACATGTGGAACATATCTTTCAATCCGGACAAATCTCACACTCTCACTATGTCTCTCCAAAAGAACCGTTTTGAACCCCCCCATCCACTTTCTCAACAATCCTCTGGAAGAAGTCCTTCCTTTCAAGCTTCTGCATCTCACTATCTGCCATGACCTTTCCTGGGAAAGCCACATTTCAAACCTTGCCTCCAAAGCCAGTCGCCGACTGGGAATCCTCCGTCGTGCAAAGTCCTTCCTCGGCCCACCTGAGCTCCTGACCACTTACAAAGCTTTTGTCCGCAGCCTGATGGAGTACTGCACTCCCCTCTGGGCTGGTACTCCTGCCTCCCACCTTTCTCGGCTTCCTGCTGTGGAAACCAAGGCATTTCAGGTCATTGGCATCTCCTGCAATGAGGCTGAGTCTTTGGGCCTCTCACTCTCTCACCGCAGGCTGGTCGGTGGTCTTTCTGTTTTCTACCGTGTCCTCTCCAGCCTTGCCCCCCCCCCCTGCTCTCTCTCTGCGATTTGTCCCCACCACATTTTTTCAGGGTGCTCAAGGTCCGCCAACAACCCCCTTCTGGTAAAACTACCAAAATCACGAATCACTGCTCATCTTCACTCTTTCATTCCTCTTTTCCCCCCACCTTTGGAATAAACCCCCTCACTCTATTCAATCCCTTTCTTCCATCCAGGCCTTCAAAACAGCTGTTCACCACCACCTCTTATCAACCCCTATCAAAATCCTCGATATTTTCTACCCCCGATAATCCACCCAGCCCACCACCTTCAAATTCCCTGCTTTCCTTCCTGAAAGCCCCTGTAATGTCCATCTTGTATTCCCCATGTTCCCCACCCCATCCCTCTCCCTTCCACAGATCTCCTTATGTCTCTGTTCCCCACTGTTTTGTCCTTCCCCCTCCCCCCCCCCGCGTTCGCTCTCATAAGAGCCTCGGCAATGGATACAACCCCCCCCCCCCCAAAAAAAAAAAAGCAATCACTGAAAACAAGGTCATGCTCACGTTCGACCTCATGATTCCATCGAGCGTGAACATAGAAAACAAGCATTGTGACTGGATATAGTACTGAGGGACAAAAGGATAATAAGGCATTGTTAATTGAAGGGTCAGTACCCAGCGATTTTGGCTGAAATAACTCAGAAATCAAGAAAATGACCAAATACCAATATTTTAGAAATGAAGTGAAAAGATCCTGGAAGTTGAAGAAATCCAAAACTGCACCCGTGATTGTTGGAGTGATGACAATGATAAAAAGAACCTCACAGAGATGTTAAAAACCATCTCTGGGAATATTACAACAAACAAACCGCAGTTGGAGGATGTCCAGGGCTCGATGACAATCCTCAACAGAGCTCTTGGAAGAAAACTTTGAGAACAAGAAAACATCACAAATTGGTCCATGAATCATGATCCTTTACTGAAATGGAGGACAATACTCCAGGACTTGGGAGGACTCTGTTCCACCTTCCGAAACCCGCATTTGGAGATACAAACCAAAGGCACACACCCAATTAAAGGATTCGACACATGTGAATAAAAGTTGTGAGTTCTTCATCAAAGTGTCAAGTGACAAAGCAAAGTACAGTGTTGAGTTTCACACCAAGTGTGAGAATCCAAGGAGCAAGTCCGAGTTTCAGTGTTCCTAAAAATTACCACTCGAGTCGCAAATCACCAATGCAATACAAGTGTGTGTTAAAGGTCTCATGCATGAGGGTTTCTGTCTAATATTCTCCAAATAATGCTGTAGCAGTGGCAAGCATGTTCTTCAACAGTCACAATAATTTCCACGTTATTGTGGTGTTGGCCGGGTGAAGATTTTGGCCCAAGTCCATCACGAGACGGCCGGCCAAACCTGCCATTCGCTTAACTAGTTAGGGCAGCAATTGCTCGCCTACTGTTCTAGAAGGACACTGTGGGATCTTTAACATCCACCAACGAATACTGGCATATGGGACACCCATTTATCATCTTTCGGAGGGACGTAACACACATTGATGAATCACCCTGCCCAGACTAGACAGCTTAGAGGTGAGTGTGCACACCTCCATGCCATCTTGCCATCCAGCAGCAGCAGTATGGCACCGCAAGTTCAAACGAGCAACAGTTCACCAGTTCGTGAATGAAAACATCACCAAAGAACATTTCCTTGGGTCATCTCCCTTTAAAAACACTCTTTTGGACTTCTTCACCAGAAATGAACAGTTTAATCAATGCTTATGCAAGAATTTTAGATTGGTAGTACGTCCATCACCCTTTACCTCTCCCAATGCAGAGCCTCTGGAAATGGCTGCTCATGTAAAGGGGATCATAAGAGGAAGCACGCGCAGGCATATAATTTGTTGCACAGAACAAGAGTAGGAGAATGGCCAAAGAAAAGAAGCAGCATGGGCACCAGATAGCACCAGCCTGTTCATGCTGCGTGCGTGCATTTGCAGAAGGACGACGAGCTTCACGCCCGACAGCTGATGAGCAAGCGCAATCCCACCATCTCACAGACCCCTGACTCCTCCTCCACATCTCATTTTTTTTTCTTCACCTTCTCCCCTCACCGTTGCCTTGAAGTTTCTTTGTCCATTTGCTCCAGTCTTCCCAGTCCTCCCATTTATATTCAACCGGGCTTGAGGTAGTCGTTACATTAAAACTTGCATCCCCTGTGTGTGTATTACAAGGGTCCATTTGGTTCAGTCAAACTGTGGTTTGGCCAAGAACAAAATGCAAAATAATTTTTTTTTTCACCTGGATGTGCTTCAGCTGAGCCCCAAGAACATCATACTAAAAGTTATACAAATACATTGAGTGGAAAAGGGTCAAAAAAAATGCATTAACATTCAAACTGACTTCCGCCTTTACCGAAAGTCTTTTTCCAATAACTTTGTAACCAAACATACAAACATAGTGGAAAAGGTTTCTCGATCCGTTGCTCACAAAAAGATGTTTTTCACTCTTCACTGTTCCAAGTCATTGTTATTGAGGAGCTCTGTTGAAATCGAACAACTGAGTCCTTTGAAATCTACTGCATGCGGATGTGCGGTCTGGGCCATGTTTCTTGTTGGTGCACCTCTGTGGACCACAACCTGTCTTGCAGTTGCATCTGAATAAGCAGAGGAGTTCCTTTGGTGCAGGCGGAAGGTCAGATTTTTACAGGAGATGGCCAGCCTTCAATATTTTTCCATCCCATTCCTCTGGTTCTAAATGTCTAGCTTCTCCCCTCCAGTCCTGAACCTGGTAATACACTCCAAGACTGGTACTTCGCTGAAGCAGAAGTTGGTGGCAAATTATTTGCCTCAACACACTCCACCATTTGCAACTTTTTCTTGAAACCGCTTGTACTGTAAAGCATCTGGGCCCTCATCTTCATCACTATTGTACAGAAGCACAAGGGCCTTCTCCATGGCTTTGATGATATCATCCTTCGTGGAAATGTCCTGCATAAAGACCTCGGTGATTTTAGAGAATTCATCGTTGCGTTGAAGTTTCTTCGGTGCAACAGATTTTCCGATGCTACATGGTCTGGATGTTGTGTCACAGCCAAGTAGAGCATGAACAAACAACACGTTTGAGCAGACATGTGATCCTAGTTTGACCTTCAACTTATTAATGTTCCATAGTCATATTTTCCTTGCATTTGGCTTTGGTTTCGGTTCAAAACACACCTCATGGCTTTCCATGTCAACATGATGGAGGAGCAATGCCAGTAAATCGGTGTCGTCTCCAACAAGGATGGTGTCCACTGACTTCGCAGAATGAACAACACTTTGGACGATCAACACATCGGCATCTACCTTCGCATGAATTCTTAAACATCCAGCTTTTTAGAGAAAGGAGCTCAGGATGGAGAGGAATCTCTCTTTGTTAGATTTGTTGGCGAGGAAATCCTTTTCCTTTAAAGCGACAACTGTCGTGGGGGGTAAGTACAACATTTGGTTCTGATCCATGACCACATATCTGATGTGTTGCATCTTTGATAGTTGGACCGTTTTCATACCCATCAAAACCTATTGAGGCTTTTCCATAAGTGCTGGAGATGTAGTTCACTTTCCTTTCACAAACAGTTTCAAATATCTCTCCCTGTGGCCATGGCCAACGCTTTAAAAGAGCACCCCCATCACGTACACATTGGACATCATCGAAAAGTATTGGTTCATTTTCATTCTCGCCCAGTTCCCACAATGAATCAGCAAGTGCTGACTTGTTGGGTTCCTGTGGACGGGAAGAGTGATCAAAGAGGGCAGGTGGGTGAGTGCACAAATCGTACTTGAAGACAGATGCAGGGTCGTGCTGCGATCCGATAGCAGCCATTAAATCTCGTCAACGAAAAAGGAGTTGTGGATCAACCTGCACAGATTCATCATCAACATTTACTGCTGTTCTTGTTCCAAGGGGGACCACCTGCCTCTTGCTTTGAAAGGAGAAGTCAGTTCCATTTTTTTTTTCAATCATTGAATTGAGAATAATCTGTCCAACATTTTTATCATCGTCAACATTAACCGACTCATTCGCAGACAAACTGCTGCCAAGGAACATGTCTGAACACGAGACATCATCATCAAAATCATCTGATCGAGCGAACTCGGGTGCACCTTTCGATTGCTTGCCGCTCACTTTTACTCGAGTCGCTGCACTAGCGGTCGCAACTCCTGCTGGTGTGGAACCCATACCGTGAATTGAACTCGTTCATCCAAATTGGCCACTCGTTGAATGTAAACATCTTACACAGGAATAGGTGCAAGTTCCTCCTGATAGTGTCCTGTGTTACCAGAAATGATAAATTTAACTTAGCCATTTTAGATATAACTTTGGAAGGTTATACTGTTGTTGTTTTTGTATTGATCGAGGTTTAATGGAGGAGCTTGCATGCCTGGCAAAGATGGCAAAGACAATTAACAAACACAAAGAGGACTTGAATCTGATTCAATGCATCAGGGGCTTTGGGTTCAGATGGGAACACTAACAGGCCAACCCTTAAAAGTGAAAAAAAAATTGCTTTTTTAAACATCATTATTTTACAGGCCGAAGGAGAGAACAGATGGAGAAATCATTCCACAAAAAAGGACAAACACCTGATCCAGCCACCAGATGACGCTGTTAACAGGCACTTGTAACGGTGTGTCTCAGACGTAAGAGTTTGCACAAAGAGATTGGTTAAAGAGGGTTTAGAAAGTTATAAAACATGACCAAAGCCACCGTATCCCCAGCTCTCAATGTACATGCAACGGTCAAACATGTAAACGGGGGCCTTGAAAGAACCTCGGTGCAAGACACAATCAGAGTTCAGAACACCATCACGTTTATATCATCCATCGATCACGTACTGTTTGTAACTTTGATAATACACCATAAGTCACTGTTCTCAAGTCATACATCCTTTGTATTATGATGTATTGGTCATGTTCACAATGAATGTTCAGAGCATATGTTTCCAGTGGTTGAGAGGATCTCATTCGGAGGTGAGGAAGGGCTTTCAGTGGAGTTCCACAAAGGTGTGGGGGAAGTAAAGAAACAGCGATGAAAGCAAGGAGAAGATAAAAAACTTCAGGACCAGATAATGTGTATCCAAAAGTATTGGAGGAGGGGTGGAGGGGGGAGAATGGTAGAACAGATACGCGTGATAGCAACCAATATATTTAACAGCTCACTGTCGTCAGGACAGGTACCAAAGGATTGGAAAGTAGCAAATGCAACACCGCTGTTATTTAAGGAAGGATCCCGAGAAGAATTTTAGAATGATAGACCAGTTAGTTTAACTTCAGTTTTGGGAAATATGTTAGATTTTATTTGGGGATCAGATGGGGAACCATTGATATTGACTATCGAAGAACCCATCCTTGCAGATGGGTTAATTCCCCAGAATTGGAGGTTTTAGTAGGACTTGTAATACCCCGTCCCAACATTTACCCCAGCAACTCTTCATGTTGATGTAACCAATACATATTTACAGAGAGATAATTAGGGTCCTAACTCTTCGAAAACAGTGTTCCTTCGGAGCCAAATATTGATGAACGATGTGTACAGCACTTGTTACGATAAAAAAAACAAAACGTATATAGTATCGGAGTATGTGGTAACGTACTTCACTTTGAGCTATCTCGTCGAAAAATGGCATCCTCCGTCGAGCAAACTACTTCCTTGGCACACCTGAGCTACTGACCACGTACAAAGCTTTCATCCGATGGAGTACTGCTCTCCCCCTCTGGGCTGGTGCTCCTGCCTCTCACCTTTCTCGGCTTCACGCTGTGGAGACCAAGGCATTTAGGATCATTGGTATCTCCCGCAATGAGGCTGAGTCTTTGGGTCTGTCACTCTTTCACCGCAAGCAGGTCGGTGGTCTTTCTGTCTTCTACCATCTACTCTCCGGCCTCACCCCACCCTCCCCTGCTCTGTGTGAGATATGTGCCCCCCATATTTCCACAGGGCTGTCTCAAGGTCCGCCAGCAACCCCTTCTGGTAAAACTACCAAAATCAAGAATCACTGCTCACCTTCACTCTTTCATTCCTCTTTTTTTTCCCGCCTTTGGAACAAACTCCCACACTCTCTTCAATCCCACTCTTCCCTCCAGGTCTTCAAAATATATGTTCACCACCACCTCTTCTCAACCCCCATCCAAATCCTCGATCTTTTCTACCCCCATTAATCCACCTCAAACCAACCTCCTTCACATTCCCTGCTTTCCTTCCTGAAAGTCCCTGTAGTGTCCACCTTGTTTACCCCATGTACCCCACCCCACCCCTCTCCCTTCCACAGATCTCCTTATGTCTCTGTTCCACACTGTTTTGTGCTTCCCTCTTGTCTCCTGCTCCCCTTGTTATACATTCTGTGTGTTTTCTCTCTTACACGAACCCTGACATTGCATATTTAAAAAAATAATAATTTATGCTCTCCATCAGAGGTGTCCCCTTTTGGATCAGCTTTATTCCCTATTCATTGAACCATTCCTCTGTTTGCCGAGGCAGACATGAAGTGGAATTGGGTTTCCGCACATTAATGTTCCTTTCATTATTTCCACTGATGCAGATGATGTTGATGTTTTTGCAGGTAGTCTGAGATATTTACAACTATCAGCAGATCTACTCAACAGCATCTTCGTGGAAGAGCCACGGAGTCAAGTAATCAAGAACCACGCTCGCTACAGGGCGTTGGTGCTGCCGAAGCAGTTTCTTTAGCTTGGGTTCCTGGACAAGTCACCACTCCGACACAAGAAGTCAGGGCAGGAATTGAGAAATTGGCAATAGCTCACCGACTCTCCGTGAAGGACACTGTTGGGTCTTTAACACCCACCAACTAATACTGACAGACAAGACGTCAAGTTTAATGTCCATCCGAGGGATGGCACACACATTAATAAATCACCCTGCCTGTGAAACACCGGGATGACAGTTTGTAGCTGGGGTGAGATTCAAACCCAGGCAAGACAGCTTAATGGTGAATGTGCGTACCTCCAGGCCATCATACCTGCAAAAATGGAGGGTCATGATCAACTTAAATATTTGAGGGTTTAATCTGTCTATCTCTCAGAAGGGGGTTTAATCTGTCTATCAACACAGCTGTTCTGTATGTCATGGGATTGTCCCGTTTCATACTTTCCTGGGATGCCACTTGTGTCTGTAGTCGTGTCCGTGCTGTGCTTTGTCGATGTCCCACCCCGGTGGACACACAGACATACAAACTACACACATTTCAGATATACAAACCCTCATTCACGCTCTTTTCTTGAATGCCGATGGTTCTGAATTCAAATTTTCCTTGGGTGGTAATTTATTGGATCTCAGAGTTGATACGATGGCATCTGAGACACTGGAATCTCGGTTTTTGAGGTTTTCAGATGCGTATGGCAAGCTAACGGTGGTGTGAGCTAGTACATCCAATGAGGTGAGATCGGTCACCGGCAGGCGTACATGGGTGTTTGATTCACCGCTCAAATCGCCCGTGTGCATGTGCTGGTAGCTCAACCGTGTACAGAGATGGTGTTACAGTTTCGAGTGATGACTGTTTCTTCCGCTTAATCACGTGGATGGCATCCTCTCTCAATCGTGGCAGATAACCACAACATCTAGCCATATCTGTTGTTTCATAACGTGCTCTGTAACATGTTCCGGGCACAAAAGCAAACATTTTGAAGGCCCGATCCACACTCGGGTATTTAGGATAGACCTCGTCCAACTTCTGGCAAACTTAGGGTGTTTCGGCCATTGGTATAGCATCAAACCATCTTGGTTTGTATCACCGGAGAACCACTATAAGGGCAGATACATCGACTCTGCGTATTTGTGGAAAATCGAATACTATTCGCCGTTTGCATTAAATCGTGCAACCTATAGACCAGTGATCTTCACGATTGTTTTAGATGGGGGGCACGTTTTCGAGAAGACATCAGTGTGAGAGCCGCCACACCACCTGCAGGACTCCATAATGGCTGCTGTTTGGCCCCACCTCCACATACTCTTCTTTGTTGTAGTTAACTGGGCTGCCAGCGTTATTATTTGTATATTGCAACTATATCCTGATGTAGTGATGTTACTTTTATGCTTCGTGTTGGAACTCATTTGAAACCATTGGGTCTACTTGATTGCATTTATGGCAGATGATGATGATGACGTGCTTTGACATTTGTGTATCAGACGCACAATTTCGACTTTAGTCAAGGGCCGCACTTTCGGATCCCAGGGGCCGCCAGTGGCTCGCGGGCCATGCAATGAAGAACAGGGCCATAGACAGTAAAAATATGGCGGTAGACTTCCAGTGTGATGTTACGGCTAAGCGTGAAGAAGAAGATTTCGATTTTTAATTGCAAAATTCCTTACTTTATAAATAGCAAATCAGAAAAAGACTTAATATCTTTGTTGTAAGACATCAAGGGATAGATTAGGATCGAAGTGGTCTGAGTGTTTGGGTTCCCCTTTAAATTGAGCAGTTTGTCATTCCCAAGCTGTTGTTCAGGCTTTCATGTGTAAGTGTTCCAGACCAGATTCTGGCTAATGTGCATAGGAAGTTGTTGGATTGGCTCTGGAATAGTATGTTCTGAGATTGCCTCCAGTGGAGGGCAGACAGGGTTTTCCCTGGCTTTGTAACCATATTTATACCTTCAGGCTGCAGCCTTCCCAAAGCTATCTTTACGTGAAACCAATGGCACAATGGTGTGCACTCACTTCATACTTCTTCATTCAAGTGCTCATTTTGATGAACAAAACACAGATATTCCTCGTCACCTCCAAAAGCCTTGTGTGTGTGTCACATTGACTTTGTTTTATCAGGAAGTGCGAAAGATTTGAAATGCAGTTGATATGGAGAAGACAAATGGTCTTCGCCTTGGTAAAGGCCTGCCACGTTTATTCAAACCTGCTTTCCAACACTATAGCTTCCTTTTGGTGAGGAAAAACTGGTTTCTGAGGATATCTTAACAGTGAGAGGTCTCCTGGATGATGGAAATGGAGGGTTTCTCTCACCTGAGGAACTGGCAAGAAAGATAGAATTATGGACAATTAGAATTCCTTCCAGGATGTTCCAGAAAGTAAGGAATTCCTTGCCCCGTGATTGTCTGGCTTATTTGGAGAATCCTCCTGGTGGTTACAGACTTTACAGGACAATCATGGCGCGTTCACAGCCTTTATGATCAAGTCATGAGATTGTGATCTCTCCCAACCACCTTCTGCACATAACATGAGCAGGTAAGCATGACCCTCTGCACATACTATTACCACTACGACAACCTTTGCTTGGTGAAGGTAGGAATGAAAAAAAAATCCACCATCGACAGTCCAAAGGACACTCCAGCCACACCAGAGAACTAGATCCCTGGTGTAGCTGGGGTGTCCTGTGGATTGTCAATGATGGATATATTCACTCAGTCCATTTTGTTGCACTCATAGTTGGTTAGAACCTCCCTGGCAGGAGGTTATTTTGCCTCCCCTGCCCACTTGACCAAAGCAGGAGCGTCTTCATCCAATACCCAGAGCAGTTGATGACCTGAGTTGGATGGTGTTTCATCGAACACCTCGTTCTGGAGCTCCGTTGCAACATTTCACTAATTTTCCTGGTGGATGTTGTTTCTGTGGTGCATTGTAAAGTACCTCTCATGTATGTATGAAATGCCCTCATCTTTGACCAATGTTTCTGCTGGTAAATAATCTTTCCCTACATTTCTGGCTTCATTTAACACCAACACTTTTTATTTTTGGATATCCTGTCCGGAAGAAAAGGAAGTCACGGGATCTTATTGTGAATTTCATTTTGGCTTCTGCAAAACTTGCAATTCATATAAACGAGGAAGGCCAGTATCACCAGCGTGTGGGTGAAAGATAGTTCTGCATGGCTGAAAGCTTTGTTATGCTCACACATCAGTTCAGAGTTTTAGGCAGCGGAATATGCATGGGTATGCGGAGATTTGCGCCCTGAATGATGCGCTTTGCATTCATTCTCAAGGAACTTTATTTTTGCTTATGTGATTATTAATTGCATATCTCACTTTTGTGCTCCTACTACAACTACAACTACAACTGCTACAACTACTACGTGAAGGTAGGAATGAAAATTAAAAAATTAATTGTTGACAGAGGCAATAAAAACAAAGCCTGATGGAGGAAAGACAAAAGAAATGTCATTAAAGACAAAATGAGCATTTAAACTTCAGCATGTGTGGGCAACTGGGACAGTTTTATATGGAGAGCATGAAAAATAAAATAAAGAGCTGCAATCAGAACCAAAGAACACTGTGACCCACTTTAAAAACATTTCATCAAATTATTTTTAATAAATATATTCGTTTTGACATTATTCATGGAAAGTAGCTTAAGAGGAAACGGCCTTCAAAAGATTATATGGGTCGGCTATGACGTCATTGTCACGATAACTGGTAAATGGGGTGGATAGTCCATTGGAACAATAAAAAAAAAACATTAAAAAAACAAACAAAATAATGTGCTGCTCACAAAGGTCAGGGACCATGATAATATTATAGTTTCCAAAAGTAGTTTTAGTACCTTCATATTCACTCATTCTTTGTTGTCCTTTGTATTTGAAGATGACACCTGTCCTCTCCTAACAGATCAAAGTTTTGATTAGATTAAAGGAAGAGAAAATAGCACCAAGTAAAAATGTATTTCAAGTTAATAAATTATTCCAAAGAACACACAAATAATGCAAGAGAGTTCTGAAAACACCTTACCCCACAGAGTTTGAAGAAAAAAGGACATGGGTAGGGTCTACAAGCAGCACATTTGATTGGTCAAGATTATTTAAAATGCCTTGATATTTTGTCCAAGTACTGCTAAACGAAAGGTTTTTGAAAATGCCAATAAGGCGATTTATGTTCTCCAATATTCAAATAGGTATATAATTCAATTGAATTAAAATAAAGATTTTAAAGGTTGGAGAAAAAAAAATTAGAAGGGCACTCTTCGACGTTGCCAGATATGCCTCTGCCCACATCATTACATCATTATACATACTTGTACCATGTTTGATTTAAATCCCTGAACCCAGATTCAAAATATTAAATAATTATGACCACCAAACCATGTGTCCAATGAGGTTGAAATTTAAAACATATATTCCCCATGACTACATGATCATAACTGTGATATTTCATGTCGATTGAAGAAGCAGTTCAAGAGAAAGGGTTTTTCAAAGATTTTTCGTTCAATCCAATATGGCTGCCAGACAATGTGACGTATTACTTATTTGTAAACACAATGGTATCCCCAACACTTGGGGAACATGTGGGTGAAGTTTCCCCTCGATCTGTCAAGCTGCTCTGGAGAAGATGGTTTTTAAAGGTTTATTCCTCAAAAAATCATCGCTGCCAAACCATGTGCCCTATGACATCATACATATGTGGAGAACTTTTTTGTTCCTGATGGATAAGTGATCATGCCTGTAAAGTTTTGCCTCTATCTGTTCAACCGTTTCAGAGAAGCAGATTTTTGATGACCCTCAAGTCATCATTTTTGATGATGACTCGATGACCCTCAAAAAATTTCACACTGATTGGATAAAGCATTTGAGGTATGCAATTATGACATTATAGCGAAGCCACCTACGACATCATCAAAAAGTCACATATTTCCCATGGGGAGTACATGACATGTGCCAAGTTTAATTTTTTTCCATGGAGCAGTTTCTGAGATACAGGGGTCGAAAGTTTTTCCTTTTTTCCAGCATGGCTGTCACACCACATGATCTATGAAATCATAATTATCATTAAACCATTTCGCATGAGTAGTCGCAGATTACTCAGATAAGCGGTTGCAGAGAAAACAATGAAAACGAGCGTGGACGGACGAACAACCCGAAAACATAATGCATCCGGCGACTTGGTCAGTGGAGGCATAAAAATTCCAGAAGTTTACGACCATTGATGTTCCGTCTTTTACACCACCTTATTTAACATGTTACATTAGATCTTCGTGCCTGTTGTTTGTGTCCTTTGTGACATCCTTAAAAACAGTTCGTTTCCTGTTTGGAAATGATTTTCAATTTTGGTTGACTGCAGACAGAGTGAAAAAAAAAAATCTCACTCCTCTCTACGAACGTGGGATCGGGATGAATTCCGAGCCAAAGTGCATCTAAACTATGGGTTCGTTTCCTGATTCGTGTTCAAAATATAGCATTCAATTGAAATTAAGTAGTTCCTTGATCAAAAATTGACGTCTGTGGAGAGACAAGCAGACAGATAGATAGACAGACAGAAGTAAAGCAATTGTTTATTCCCCCCCCCCCTTTGCTACACATGCACTGGGTAAATAATATTATGTTCATTTGTGTGTTCTTTAGTTAATAATTATCAGTCCTATTTTGGTGATAAATCCAGAGTCTTCATTCGTTGTCTCACTTTCCTCTGAGCATGATTATGTGGAGCTTTTTTCATCTATTGCACCCCGTATTTTTCAGCACCTTGATGTATTGTTTTATGGCAAGCTTTTCTATCTTTTGTCACAGATTCCCAGTTGCTCATATCGATATTGCAAGACTTGAATGTTAATTTTCAGTAGTCTTTGAAGCATTTCATTTGTCCGCCCTTAGAACGTACTCTCTTTCATCAGCTCATACAACAGTTTTTTCCTTGTACACATTCATCAGATATACGAACTAGGTTACCAGACCATCTCTGCTGAGCTTTGACAAGAAATACTTTGATGCTCGGTATATTTGCTCTCCAGAGAACTTCTGTATCGGGGGTATTATCTTGGCACTTTATGCTCATTATTTTTCTTAAAGAAGTTTGATGAAAACATTTGAGCTTTCTGAAGTGGCAGCTATACCTTGTCTAGGTTCCGTAAGCATAGATAAACATTCTTCATACACCATCAGTTTCTAGTAAAAATGCTGATTGCTTCCTTGTCCCAGAGTCAATTTCGCAGCTTTCCAAATGATGTGCTCGTTTTAGAAATACAACATTGTATTTCATCATCAACCTTCATGTATTTTGTGGATGAACAATATTTCACTGAATGGTTGACATAATTCACAATTTCCTGACGACGTTACTAGGCTGGCCATGAGCCCGCGCTCCATCTCAGTATAAAGCCACAGGCTACTCGGTTTCCAAAAGCCACATGGGTTGACCCACCTTGGAAGTAAAAACACAACTTGCAGTTACGTCACACAGCATAAATTGATCAATCAGATTCATCAAAGAAGATCCGATCTTGGTGTTTTTGAAATATCACAGCAGACTGCAAGTTGTTCGTTGGGTACTATGATCGTCTGCGATTTCATCCCACATGCAATCGCTGGTCAAGTTCTAACAACATTAATTTGTTGTCCATACTGTGGTGGTTCTGTTGCTGTGAATATGCTCTCTCCTGACCGAGATCTTTCAGCAAACATCCAACTATATTAAATAAGGCAATTCAGTGTGTGTGTGTGTGAGTGTGTGTGTGTGTGTGTGTGTGTGTGTGTGTGTGTGTGTGTGTGTGTGTGTGTGTGTGTCTGAAAACCATAGAAATAAAAACAACAGTGCGTGCCCATCTACAACAAATTTTGCATACGTGGTAGTAATATGCAGGGTCAGGTTATGGGCCCAAAACAGATCTCCTCCCCCTGCCCTGCCCCATGTGGGGACGGAGATAACTTGCGAAATTCACCTGTACACATGCCACAGTGCAAGTGGTTTACTGACCCCAGCTGCAGACAAAGGGAATCATGAGCCGTGGCCCAAAATATATTTGTTCCACCTCCCCCACTCTCTCCCTTGGCTGCTCCCAAAGGGAGTAGGTGTTTCTAACTGTGAAAACAAAGCATCCTGTTCAAAGGAGCGATCTGAGGAGCCATCAATTTTTTTACATGTGCAATATCATGGAGTACGGTAGTACATATGGAAAAAAATGCCTGCCCATTGAAATATGTACACAGTTATCGGCTTACAAACTCCTAAAGAGTGAAGTTATAAGCATTTAAAAGCCACACCTTTTATCTTAAGCGTTTCCTTAACAACAAAGACTTTAAAAGATGCCAGAATACATCACTTAAGTAACAATATGTACTTCTTCTTCTTCCCCTCTAAAAACAATGTTAAAATGTAGCCAAACTTACCTCATTAACTGCTGAAGCCATGATGTTGATTCCAACGCGAGGAAGTTACTTTGTCTCTGGGCTAGCGCATGCAACCTAAAATTTAAAAATAGATAAAACATTCATCATTTTATTACACGAAAAGAAATCGAACGTAAATGTGGAATCAACCAAACCAGCCCAGGATTGTAGGAGAGGGGAAAATGGAAAGAGCCATTCCAAAAGTGATACATATCCAACCCCCCCCCCCCAAATCAACCGAAACAAGTATTAAAACAATTTAATAACATTGATGGATTTAATCCACCCCAAAATAACAAAATACATAAAATATTAAGCATTATATGACTTAAAACATTGCAGAAACAAGAAAAAAAACATTTAAACATATGTAAAAAAAACTCAAAAAAATAACCAAACAAGGTCAGAATGACACCTCATTACGATGCATTACGATGCCACAATACGACACCAAAATCCTCTTGTGGTTTACCATCACAACATCTTTTCACGTTGTTCCATCACAATCCCACAACAAAAGTAAAATGCCAAAAGACGTCGTGATGGTAATACATAAGAGGATTGTGGTGTTGTATTGTGGCATCGTAATGTGGTGTCATTCTGACCTCGTTTGTTTGTTTGTTTTTTTGAGATTTCATCTGCCTGTGTTTTTACATTATTTTAAATATTTTTTAGCATCGGAACTGCTGCTGAGTTCAAATTTTGGAATTCTTAGTTTAAGAGATTCTTGAGGTTATCATATGGGCAGAAATGAAATAAAGCCACAAATGCTGGCATATCTGGGTGTTTATAAGCATTGCAATGTACCAAATGATTCGTAACTATGATGAACAGGCATTTGATAACATGGGTGAGGAAAGTGAAAAAAAATTTTATCATAAAGAAATCCTTGCGGCCTGTTCCAAGTCAGGGCATGGTTGAGCAGACGAAAAAACATGGCGGCTTCAGACCCCAGTTAGGTAACCCAGGAAATGCCTTCAGAACCCATATTGAGTGAGGTGGCCGACGATTGCCTGATAAAAGATATAATTAAATAAGACCATTAATTATCTTCAAAAGGGGTGTTTTAATTAACCCAGACACCCAATTTTCACTCTTGCACTTCCTTGGAGTTTTCTCAGGATGTATGCAAAGTTTCAGGCTGCTAGGGTTGATGGTTTTGGAGTTATTGAGGAGACACACTGACACACACACACACACACACACACACACACACACACACACACACACACACACACACACACACACACACACACACACACACACATTACTGGTGTGCTTTACAGGCAGGGCACTGTATCAGAATATGTTGTCCTTTTGAAGGGATGTTAAGCGGGCTGTCCTGTATGATTACATTCACCGGTGAACGGTACAAATCATGCTAACTTTTGTAAAGAGTCAGGTAATGTGTGCTGGTAGCACAACCAAATGCAGAGTTATTCTTTGATCTATATGAGGAGGACGTATTACATCCGTGGATGTGATACCACAAGACATCGTGTCACCAACAGCCAGAAGGTACTGCGTATCATATTCATGATGAATGTAATATAACATTCATCCTGTTGGATTTCATTTCTTGTTTCTTTGGAATAAATTATTAAATTTAAAATTGCAACGGTGTTTGACAACAAAATGTTCAGAACATGCCAAAAAGTGAAATGTTGTGCACATAGCACCCAAGGCTGATATGAAAGTCCCAATTAGAAGAGTGCTATTTTCATGCAGTGCATATACAGAGATTTCAATCTCACTCCACCAAGAATGAAAAGAGGAATTTGATGAAGCACTAAAAAAAGTGCGTAAAGACAGCTTTCCTGCAGAGGGAGTCTGGGTATGCTGTGACCAACTGGGTGAGAGTAATAAGCTTTGGGCCTGTCAGCATAATAAGGATGAGGCTTCTTTGACGAAGTTCTTTTTGTATTTACTCACATATCGTGGTTTCCCAACAAGAGAACAGCAATGTTTGCAAAACATTAAGGAAATGTCATGATGGTAACTGTGCTTTCAATGGAATGACAAGGAACACCAGAGGATGTGTAAAGTAGTCGTTTGTTCATCATGTGTTTGTGTGTACATTTAAAAAAACTAAAGTTTTTTTTTTTAAATACAGGTAATATCCAGTAATTAGGCACCTTCATGAACATGTAACCAGTTATGGGACAGGTAATGTGAATCTCTCCATAAAAACAAGGTTTTTCATTTATTATTTTTTAATTTTTTTATGTTTAAGTTGTAGTGTAACCTGAAACAAGCAAGGATCAAATTTTGTTTTCAATTGACTGTTATGGCAGGTGCTAGCTGTGATTCAAACAATGAGCATTAACTCTCCGGTTCCTGTCGAACAATCGAAACCTCCGTCGTGAAACCTGAGGGCACGTTCACCTTCTGAGGTCGAGCCAAAACGCACTCTCTCATCCATTACTTGGCTTTTGCTTATTTGATTTAAGGAACACCTTTCCATTGTTCTCGATGGCCAGGTGGAAAATGCCTGATGAAACACAGTGGTGGAAACTTTACACCTGACCTTCCTGGTGTTTGTCCTAGTGTATGGAATGGGCTAATTTCAAATTGTATATTACCAATAGGCTTGTTACAAGCACTTAACCCTGGTGAAGTTTTGCAACGTTCAGCTTGAGCTGGTTACGAACGTTTCAAAAAAACAAACATCACAGTCATAAAGCGAGTGAAGTCTGGCAAAACAAACAGATCATTCTTCAAGAAATTGTTCACCAAGGTCTTTTATAACCTCCACAACAGATGATGGACAGAGCTTATGTTGTCTGTCTGTCTACCTGTGAGCATGATACCTCAAAATGTTGTTGACAGATTCGGATGAAACTTGGTGGACAGGTTGGGTGTGTGACAAAGAAGAATCGATTCGATTTTGGTGAAGATCTGGATACAATAATTTTAAAGTGATTCTTCACCATTGACAGGAGGGGCCAAAAACGATATTGTTACGGCTGTGGAAATTCGCAGAGCACCATAAAGGTCCTTAGATCAGTTATGCCGATAAGTCTGTGTTCAGATGGATTTCCCCACCGTTGTCTAATGAGAATTTTTCATGTCACCCGGGCTGTGATATTTGAGGTAGCCGTTTTTCTTTTACTATCTATATTTTGGACCAACAACAACGCCAACCACCAACCACCTTCTCCGCAATGCCAACCACCAACCACCTTCTCTGCAATGCCAACCACCAACCACCTTCTCTACTACGCTAACCACCATCCACCCTCTCCACAACCGCCTTCACAACAACGACATCTCCTCACAATCTCCTTATCCACATCACCCCCAATAGATCAACACGAACAACATCGCCTCACCTTCGTCTCCGAAACGACGCCATCTTGGTGCCAGCCACGGCGAGTCCGCTTCGCTGCAGGCAGACGCGGGGGTTTCATCGCTGCGCAAGTCGGTGATTTCGCGCACGTCTGCTCGCCGCGCAGGGTCGCTGTCTTCGGCACGTCCGCTCTGTGCAAGCTTCGCCTCAGAATTTGGATCAAGAGATCGAGAGGAGCGGAGCCAGCGGGGCAGGGGGGGGGGTCAGAGATCAGAGGTGTGGGATCGAAGGTCAGATCTCGTCTCTCGGGCCCTATAAAAGGGCAAGCGGAATGCCAAGTGCGGTCAGTCTGTGAAGTGTCTGTCGGGGTTCGGAGTGCCTGGAGCCTGGAGCCTAAAGCCTGCAGTCGGTGGAGAAGCTGAGGAGAGCGGAGGAGACGTGAGTGGGGAGCACGGCCAAGCCTGCTGTGCCGCACGGAGCTTTGTGTTCATGTGCGGGTCATAGAGAGAGCTGGAGAGAGCTCGCCAACCAGCACCGAACGGTCTGAGGTGATCGGGCTTCGGAACAGTCCAAGCATCGCTAAGGGACGGATGGGTTCTTAAAGAGAGCATCAACTCAGAAAGAGAAAAGACCCGTTCGTTCCTCTCAGACGTTGCCAGCTGGGGCCCGAATCACCAGGCCGCGGCCGAGCCGCGGTTACGCCAGCAGCCGTGGGGACGGAACGTCGCGGGTCGCCCCAGCGAGGTGAAGGTAACCTGCGCGGCCTCTTGGAGCTCCTTCAGTCCTCAAAGCTCCATGTCATAAAGACCCCGAGAGGTCCGGTCTACCCCCTTGTCTTTGAGGGGGTTTTTCCTTGCTTTTCTTTGTGTGAGAGATGTGGCGCCCAGTCCAATAAGTAGAACTGATAAGCGTGTAAATAATAAATAAACGGTCATAGCTCCTTTACATTGCTTTTGTTTGGCTGTATAATTGCATGCGTGCTCCCCCCATTCATTGCATGACTGCATCACTGTATACGTGTGGAAATAAATGTGCTTCTATAAATGTACCCCGTTCGTTACGTCTTTTCCTTAATTGAGCTGCCATCTTGCTCTCGGAATATAGTTGGTTTTAAATAGCCGGCAACGTGATCGGGTCCAACGGTACTGCGCGATAATACACCGCTCGGTTATCCCAAAAGGAAGCGAGCTGCTTAAGCGGCTCATTTCCAAGCGGTCCCGTTGAGGTACAATCTCTCGGTAACCTACCCGCGCAAATAATTAGGTAAATCGAAGATTTGGCAATCAGACCCTGTAGCGCGGATAGAGTGTGGACAAGGTTGTGGTGTGGTTAAAAACACACCCGTGGCTGGTTTTCGGCATTGATCCGGAAAGCCGCGACTGGATTGCTCGTCTGGTGGGCGTACGGCCGCGATTCGGCTAAAAGCGGCTGTCCGCACGCCGGCGGGCGGAAATCTACAACAATATATTGGACGATATCTCAAAAAGTTATGGACAGATTATGGCAAAATATGGTGGATGAGTTGGGTAGGTGACAAGAACAAGCCGATTAGGTTTTGGTTAAGGTCCAGATTCAAACCTGACCTATCAGGGCCAGTGGGATACAAAACGTAAACTGTTCAGCCTGGTGAGGGCATGTGCTCTCCTGAATGCTGTTCTAGTTTTGTTTTCTCCTTAAATTATCGATATAACTTCCTTTAAAAAAAAAATTGTTATCACAGTTGACGTCAAGATGTAACATAAAGGACATCTGATTCATTGGTTTCTCCTGATCATCCTTTTCAATCAATTTGTGGAGCATTTCTGGGCAGGCAAGGTGGTATTTTTAAATGAAGGACTCATGATCAGGCAAAGTCATCACTTTAAAGTTTCCCAAACTGCCAGGATAAAATACTACTGATGTGTAAGATCGCAAAAAGTTTGCACTGGGAAGTCACAATTTATATCAGCATTAAACCTTTGAACCCCTGCATCCGTTTTACCAGCCGCTATTCAAACCTGCACATACCCGATTGGCCAGATTTTTCTCTAAGGAGCCCAGGGTGGGGGTACCGAAAGTCCAAGGAGCTCAGGGTTCAAAAAGTTAAATAATACCTGAAAAAAAAGCCAATCTTTTTTTTTTTTAATCTATATAATCTCAAGAAAAATGAATTTGATGTTGAACTTTGATATAATTTCTTGGATTTGGCCTTTTTCACAGACAATTGTCATGTCAGAGCTGCTGAACTGGCCTACAACCACACTCTGAGATTGCAAGCAGTGAAACCTGGTGTCAAGGAATATCCAAGGACCAAAGCACTTGCTACCTGCAAGTTTCCAGAAGGATTTATAATTTGTTCAGAATGCCACCAATAACTTGCCTACTCTTCCCAAAAGACAATTTGGAATGTGTAACGTCAAGCAACGACCAATGCTGCCATACGGATCCTCCAGCTTCATGTCCTTCTGATGGATGGCCCACACATTGATGTATCGCCCTGCATGCGAAACACCAGGAGGGCAGTTTATTGCTGTGTGGAGATTCAAACCCACATTACACAGGGTTTTTTTGTATATAAAGTCAAGGCTCATGGTAGAGCTGGAGCACTGAATGGACCAGGATGCAACAGAGCAAAAATAATAGCAAAATAGGGGAAACAGCAACAGCAGAGTTGAAGGACAAAATCTACGGAGACTTGGACAAATAAAGGATACTAGCGATACCCGTACACATGCACGGGATAGCAGTACAACAAAGCTGGTAGCAGACGACAGACCGTACATGGGGAATTACAAAAATACGCATTGTGCAAAATGCAAGTGGTACTATGGAACGCCAAGACTTCCCAAACATTGTCGGCATGTCCGCTAAGTGCCACAGCAATTTCATAGGGATCGTGTGACGGCGAGCCGAGTTTTTTGTGTGCAAGCTTGGTATTATAATAGAGATGGGAAGGAAAGGGGGGAAGAGAAGGATGCATGGGATGGACAACATGAATACAGGAGCAAACTCTCAGGAAGGAAAAATTGGAAATTTGGAAGGAGGTGGGCTTGGGGGTGGGTTTCAGTCAACGCGGGGTAAAAAAGATCATGGTTTTGGATTGGGAATGATCTTAGATGGTGGTGAACAGCTGTGTTGAAGATATGGAGGAAAGAATGAGATTGAAGAGAATGTGGAAGTTGATTCCACATGAAAGAAAAATGGAACAAATGAGTGCAAATGAGCATTGATCCTGGATGTAGGTAGTTTCATCAGAAGGGGATTGATGGTGGACTGGATGCACCCTGCAGAAACCTGGAGGAGGTGAGGGGGAACAAAGTATAGAAAGAGCAGAGAGTGCAGAACCAGAAACGAGGCTGAAGAAGACAGAAGGACAACTGATATGTCTGCAATGGCCAAGTGATAGGCCCTTAGACTTCGCTTCATCATGGGAGATTCCAATAATCTTAAAGGCCTTGGTTTCCACTGCGTCAATCTGAACAAGATGTTGGGCTGGGGAGCCAGGCCAGAGGGGATAGAAGTACTGCATGAAGCTGCAGATGACAGCCTTGTAGGTGGAGAGAAGCTCAGGTATGTCAGGGAAGGACTTTGCATGAAGGAGGATACCAGTCAGCATCTGGCTTTGAAGGCCAACTTCGAAATGTGGCTTATCCACAAGAGATCACGGCTGAGAGCGAGACCCAAGAGTTCGAGTGACTGAACCTCTTTGAGAGGGTTGTTGAGAAAGTAGATGGGAGGGTTTGTGGAACAGTCATTTTGGAGAGAGAGAGTGAGAGTGGGACTTCTCAGGATTGAAAGACATATTGCAATTGTTTGACCAGTTTGTGATTTCGACAAGGTCTGAGGAGAGGGAAGAGGCTGCTGCCTGTCTGATTGAAGGATGAGGGGTGTCACGGCAGAGTGCAGTCATCAGCAAAGAGATAAAGGGGATTTTCCAGAGATTCCGAGAGATCATTTATGGAGACAAGGAAGAAGATTGGGCCCAGAACACTTCCTAAGGGTACTCCAGCCTTGACAGGGAGAGAATAAGAAAGGATTCTGTTGAGAGCCACACATTGGCTAAGAGAGTGGAGGAAGTCAATCATCCAAGAGTGGAGTTGGCCTTGGATTCCATAGGCAGACAGTTTGGAGAGCAAGGCAGGATCCCAGACTTTATCAAAAGCTCGAGATATGTCCAGGCAGATGGCCCTGATCTCATGTCTGATATTGAAGGCCTC
This sequence comes from Eptatretus burgeri, assembly GCF_056783735.1. Lineage (NCBI taxonomy): Eukaryota > Metazoa > Chordata > Myxini > Myxiniformes > Myxinidae > Eptatretus > Eptatretus burgeri. Next base: position 124,390,277 of record NC_140963.1, on the reverse strand, counting down.
CACCATTGTTGGGAGAGTGGAATTAGCATGTCCAAGGTAGAGTGACCAGGTCTGAATCCGAATTGATGATCTGAGATGAGGCTGTTGCAGAAAAGGAATGATTTTATGTCAACTGCAATGCGATGATGGATTCCATGACCTTGCTGATGATTGTAAGTAAGCTAATTGCTCTGTAGTTAAGGGAATCCGTTTTTGCACGTTTTTAATGTAATAATGTTGTTTTGGCCGATTTCCATGAAGATGGAAGATGACCTGTGGTAGACCGTAAGGTGAAAAGGGCAGAGAAAGGAAGTTCAAGAGCAGCAGAGCAGATTTTTAGGACACGTGAGGTGATGCCCTCCGGTGCAGTTGCAGAGTCAGAGTGGAGGTTGCAAAAAACGTTTTCACCTTCTCAGGTGCAAACAAAGTCCAGGAGTCGTTGGAGACGACTGGGAAGGGTGGGCACAGAGAGGGAGGGGTTAAGAACACAAGATTTTGAAATAAACAAAGAATTGAGACATTCGGTCTTCTCACAAGCGGAGTGGAATGAGAGAAGGGGTGGAAGAGGAGCATACACCAGAGACCGACTTGACAATGCGCCACGAGGTTTTAGAGGAGGGAGAAAAGTTGTGAGCTACACATTGGCTATGAGAGTCAAAGAAGTCAGTAAGCTATGTGTGGATTTGGCCTTGGATGCCATAGGCAAAGAGTTTGGAGAGCAAGGTGGGATGCCTGACTGTATCAAAAGCTCGAGATACTGTAAGTCTAGAGTGAAGTGATTGTGCATACCTTGAAGATATCCTGCCAGCCAATTGCTACAAATTGGTGTTTAAGACATCTATCCAGACATCTCTTGAGCCCGCCTTGTGGTCTCGCCATAAAATCTGCAAATTTCAACTCCCTCTTAGTCTCCTCATTCTCCCTGAATGGCAATAAAGAGTCTCTGGACCACTGACCAAACCATTGGTATTCCTTGGACAACCATCACCCTGATTTGGTTTTGATTCCAACTCTCTCTGTTAAAATTTATTTTTAGCATTTTCTCTGTTAAAACAGACAATAATCTTTCTCATTTTCTTTGTTAAAACTGATGAGTGCAGTATTATCTTTGTCTGCTGATCTCGAGAACAATCAGAAACGGCTCCACAAAATAAAAATTGATGAGGTAAAGGTTCTCATTTTGATAATCTCAAAAGAAAGAGTCCTCATCCTCTTCAAATGGGAAATCAATATTCAACTCCATCAAGTCATAATAATTTAGCACCTGGCATGGAATGAATACACACCTTCTAAAGGTCTAAAGGCAGGAGACCAGTTCTTTCTCAGCATCCTCAGAAGGGTAACTGGAGATGAACTCAAAGAGAAACACAGCAATGAAGGTCAACGGCATTTTTCTTTGTTGGAGACCGGGCTTTGGTATTGAGGTTCTTGTGACTTAGCCAGCTCATGCATGTTGACTCGAGGTTCAAATGCCATATATGATGTTAATTTGTCCGTCGTCTTCCAATACAATCTGCATTAAAGAACAAATATTTCTCCAAATATCATTGTCCCAGAATATGATAGTATGTATGTACAATATATTCCATGAGACTTAGCTTTTTTGGGGGGAAATAACGGGGCTTTGAATGGGAGGCGGGATTGCTGAAATTGCTTGAACAACTTAATTGGCATTCCCTTGTGAAATGTTGAATACCCTGCAGAAAGTTAGACAGGCTCCAGTCAAAGTTTCCATGGAAACCATCATGTGAGACTCATCTGTCAGCAAATTTGAAGGTTTTTCCCAATTTTTTTGCTTGTTTTATTAAATTTTGTCTTCATTTGCAGAAAAGAAATCGCAAGCCTCCTGTTATCATCGGTTTACTTTTGTACTTTTTATTTTCAAGATTTATTGACAATTTTAGTGTGTGTCGTTATCTCCATATGCAGGATTCAGAAAGTGGAATGAAGCTCTCCCAGGTCTCAAAGTATCCACCTTCATGTGTGTGCATATGTCCGTATGCGTGTGTGGGTGTGGGTGTGGATGTGTGCATGTATATGCATCACTTAAGCCGATTTTCACAACAAATATATATATATATATATATATATATATATATATATATATATATATATATATATATATATATATATAAAAAAATATATTTCACATAGTATGTATAATATAATAAAATATATTGTTACGGATCTGAAAACAATTTGCATTCAACACACAGGTCCCAAAAGTCAGTTATCCCGTTAAGTACATGTGTTGTCAGATCCCTTTCCTTTTGTCTCGTGGGAGAATCAAAAAGGTGCGTTGCGACTTCTTTTAGTTAGGTTATCAAATCTATCCAACGAAACATCCAACAAACCATCTAAGACCATCCAACAAACAAACCGACAACACCACTGAACAAGCACTTCACCCGCCTAACCGGCGACTCGCTGTTTCGAGGCAAAATCTTTGTGAAGTACCTTTTTGGGCGAGTCTGCACGTGTGGAGTGGGCGGGCTTCCCGGTATGGCCGAAATCCCGCCCAGAAAGGGCGGACCCATGGAAGCCCCATCCAATCAGGGCGAACAGTGACGTCAGTTTCACCAAGGCCCCTCCCCGCTGAGGGAGGTCCATAAAAGTTACGACGTCATCCTCAGCGGAGAGTTCTGTAGAGAGGAGTGTCGAGAGTTCTGAGGGGGTTCGGACGTGAGTTCTGGAGAGTTCGGTGGAGCAGGAGTTTTCACGGTGGTTGGGTGAGGAGTTTTCACAGTGGCTGTGAGCAGTCTGGTTCGTTCTTCAGGGTGGCTGTTACGGGGAGAGGAGTTCTGTGGACCCGGACTATTCGCCACACGAGCTCTGCCACGAGCCACGAGTCCCACACGTGTGACTGGGACCAAACCGATGACCTTTGGCAGGTGCTGCACTGCAGAGCACACTTTCCCTCTGACGACCAGGTACCCATCGAACCCTGACCCCCAGCTGGTCTCTCTTCATGGCTGCGAGGGTCAAATAAAGACTCTGGGGTTTCTTTTCTGTGTGTGTGTGTGTGTGTGTGTGTGTGTGTGTGTGTGTGTGTGTGTGTGTGTGTGTGTGTGTGTGTCTGTGTGTGGGACCATCCTTAAGTAGAACTGAGTAAGTGTTTTTGCTTATTGTAAATATTTCCCTGCTTGCATATTCACGTCAAGTCTTGCCTTTGTCTTTATTTTACTGTTAATAAATTTATTACAAATGTTCCCTGTCCGTTTCTGTCCCTTCTTACATTGGTCTAGCATGGTCCGGGTCTGAGTATAAGTGGGGTTTCATCCCCGATAATCCGTTCATTCCAGCCGGCACGGCTTTGGCAGTTTCTGCTCGGCTGCACCGAAACCGGAGTTGGTAGTCGGTGGTTGGAACTCGACTGCAGTCAGTAGAGTGACCCGGTTCGAGCAAGACGTGCCAAGGGCGTGGTTTCCCCGGTAGTCAAAATCGCGTAGTTAATTAGGTAAATTGGTTATAGACAAATAGACCCGATGCTACGCGGTTGAAATATTGGCGACTACGGTCGGTTAGATGACCCGCCGGTTCGCGGAGTTATCCGAGCGACGGCCTACAATTCCGGGGAGTCTGGTGGAGACGACGTAGTTTCCCCCACCTGGCGGTCGTTCTCGCCACCGACCCCCGGCCCACAACAATATATATATATATATATATATATACATACTAGCGATACCCGTGCACATGCACGGGATAGCAGTACAACATAGCTGGTAGCAGACGACAGACCGTACACGGGGAATGACAAAAATACGCATTGTGTAAAATGCAAGTGGTACTATGGAACGCCAAGACTTCCCAAACATTGTCGGCATGTCCGCTAAGTGCCACAGCAATTTCATAGGGATCGCGTGACGGCGAGCCGAGTTTTTGGTGTGCAAGCTTGGTATAATAATTGAGATATATATATATATATATATATATATATATATATATATATATATGTACACACACACACACACACACACACACACACACACACACACACACACACACACACACACACACACACACACACACACACACACACACATATATATATATTCTTCTTCTTCCTCTTTCGGCTTGCTCCAGTTAGGGGTCGCCACAGCGGACCAACCGTCTCCATTTCGCTCTATCCTCCACATGTTCCATTGACACTCCAACCACCCGCATGTCCGCCCTCACCGCATCCATGAACCTCTTCTTTGGCCTTCCTCTTCTCCTCCTGCCTGGCGGCTCCATCTTCAACATCCTTCTCCCGATATACTCCGTTTCCCTCCTGTGCACATCATCGTCCCAACATTCAGAGTTCCAACTCTCACCTCCACACTTCTACCCTTCCCCTTCTCCCACTGCCTCCGGACTCGCCTTCCCCGTCTCCTTCTCCTCCTTCGCCCAGCAGTAGCACAATTTCCACTGGTACCCTGCTGACCACCGGTACCGGTGGCGGTCGTTGGTAACCCGGGCCTCGACCGATCCGGTATGGAAATTCGTTTTGTTGTCCGCATAATGATTTGGCATAGGTTTTTACACTGGATGCCCTTCCTGACGCAACCCTGGTCGCCTCTTACGACACACAGGGATATGGTACACCTATTCTAACCGGGGCATACACCGGGCCCAGTACAACTGGTGCTCATTTCGCCGACCTCGGAAGGATGGCAGGCTGAGTCAACCCCCTGGTGTTTTCGACTTGGTTTTATATATATATATATATATATATATATATATATATATATATATATATATATATATATATATATATATACATATACACATTATATATATATATATATATATATATATATATATATATATATATATATATATATATATATATACATATATATATATATATATATATATATATATATATATATATATATATATATATATATATATATATATATATATATATATATATATATATATATATATATATATATATATATATATATATATATATATATATATATATATATATATATATATATATATATATATATATATATATATATATATATATATATATATATATATATATATATATATATATATATATATATATATATATATATATATATATATATATATATATATATATATATATATATATATATATATATATATATATATATATATATATATATATATATATATATATATATATATATATATATATATATATATTGTTGAGGTTGAGGAAATTCGCGAACCACCATTCAGGTCCCGTAGGTGAGATATCTCTGTAAGTACATGTGTAGTTCGCCCCAAACCCGTTGTTTAGAGGGAATAAATGTGATTCATTCGGGCTGCGACCCTTTAAGATAGCCATTTTATTGTTCTATCTTTATTTTGAACCAACCACGTCTCAAATGCCATCACACAACAACCACCAACCGCAACGCCACTTCACAACAACAACGCCGCCCCGTCTGCCCCCTTGTCTTTGAGGGTGGCCCTTTTCTTTTGCTTTTGAGTAAATGTGTTGTCGGCGCCGTCTGTAAAGTAAAACTGTGTAAGTGTTGCCGTGTGCTCGCGTAGTCGGTAGTAGATCTGCATTGTTGTGTTTCTTTTGTTACATCTGCTTTTGGTGCATAATTGTTGTAATTGTATATGTGTGCTCTCCGTGTGCCGCGGAATAAATGTGCATCATGTTGAACTGTTTTCCCGTTTCGCTTCGTCTTTTCTTTAATTGAATCTCCATCTTGCTTCACGTAAAGGGTGGGTAGTGGGCTTAATACGCCCGATAATTAATCGGAACCGTCGAGGCTGACGATAACACCGCTCGGTTATCCCGATAGTACAGAACGGGTCGCTTTAGTGGCCCGTGTCCGGAGTCGACCTGCAGCGAGGTGCGATCGCCCGGTCTACCCTCCGCGTGGGTACTTAGGTAGGTCGAATTTGGCGAACAACCCTATCCCACGCGGGGGGCCAATTGGCACGATTGTGGTGAGGCCGAAAGGCCCACCCGTGACTAGCTCCCGGCGTTAGTCCGAGAGGGTCACGACAGAATTGTCCGTCCGGTGGGCGACATGCCGCGATTCGAGTTACGTGGCCGCTCGCACGCCGGCGGGCGCGAATTCGCAACAATATATATATATACTTCTGGTCGAAAGATGAAGAACACCCCCATTTTTCCAGTTTTTACTGAAATTTAAGCATTTCAAGTTGAGTGAATAACTTGAAATAGTACAAAGCGAAGCGGTAAACTGCCAGAGGTTAACAAAAAAAGTTTCGGTAACCAAAAACTGAAAAATAATGTAAAATTCAGAGTTGTTTAAAAAGCCCCTTTTTCAGGGAACAAGTAATGGGTTAGCAACTGCAGCTGTTCTGCAGCAATGGAAGTAAATTAAGCCTTGTTGATACAAACAATTCCTTCAGGTGTCCCAACTTTTGTTGATTAGTTACAAATCCTTTGAATGTATAAAAGCAGTGTTGGAACAGACTGTGTTGCTGCACCCTCTGAAGCATTATTTGGACAATATTACATTGAAGGAAGTAGTATCTTTTTTATCATAATGGTGAGAAAAAAAAAACAATTAACAAAGGAAGACAGACAGACCATTACAACCCTTAAAAGTGGAGGTCTTTCCTTTTGAGAAATTGCAAAGAAGCCAAGGTGTCAGTGAGTGTAGTTTCCTACACCATCAAAAGGCACTTGGAAACTGGAGGAAACTTGACAGGAAGAGGTCTGGCAGATCCAAAGCCACAACACAATCAGAAGACAAGTTTCTGAGAGTCAACAGCTTGTGTGATCGGCGGCTCACAGGACAGCAGCTTCAAGCACAGCTTAACACTGGTCGAAGTAAGGAAGTCTCAGTTTCAACTGTGAAGAGAAGACTTCGAGCTGCAGGTTTGACAGGTCGAGTGGCAGTAAGAAAGCCATTGTGAAGATGGTGAAATAAGAAAAAGAGGCTTGCCTGGGCTGTGAAGCACCGCCAATGGACGCCTGAAAACTAGAAGAAGGCCTTATGGACCGATGAATCAAAATTTGACATCTTCGGTTCATCACGCAGGGTGTTTGTACGCTGTCGAGTAGGTGAAAGGATGGTTCCTCAGTGTGTGACACCAACTGTCAAACATGGAGGAGGAAGCGTGATGATCTGGGGCTCTTTTGCTGGATCCAGAATCGGCGACTTGCACAGAGTGACTGACACCCTGAACCAAAAGGGCGAGCACAGCATTTTTCAGCACCATGCAATACCCTCTGGTCTACACCTAGTTGGTCAGGGGTTCATCCGACAGCAAGATAACGACCCAAAACACCTCCAGGCTATGTCAGAACTACCTTGGAAGAAAAGAACAAGATGGTAGGCTTCAAATCATGGAATGGCCAGCACAGTCTCCAGACTTAAACCCCATCGAGCTGGTTTGGGATGAACTGGACAGAGGGTGAAAGCAAAGCAACCTACAAGTGCAACACATTTGTGGGAACTTCTGCAACAGTGTTGGGAAGAACTTTCTGAACCATATTTGATTTCTATTGTTGAAAGAATGCCACGAGTATGTTTCGCTGTTATATCTGCAAAAGGAGGCTACTTTGATCAGTCAAAAATTTAGAATAAATTTTGTTCAACAAAACGATTCCATGATTTCTTTTTTATCTGCAATCGTTTATTTGTTCGATGTTTTCATTTCTGAGTATATTGAAACATTAAACTGCTTAAATTTCAGTAACAACTGGAAAAATGGGGGGAGTGTTCTGAAACTTCTGACCGGTAGTGTATATATGTGTTTACTCATCGCTCTGGACGGGGGGCCTGCAGCAGTTTGGTGCATCAGAGCAGATCTCATGGGGTGGCGAACAAACAGCTTCGGAGGCAGACGGACTGCAACACCTCAATTGTTTTATTAAATTGTGTCAAACTAGCTTTGGGCCGGGACCTTTGTCTGTTGTCCTCGGTGGGAAAAGCCTGCTGGCATTGCATAGTAAAGCTATTGTTCAGGTGGAAACGATGCCTGCCTACTGCATTTGAATCCGGCCAATCACGGTTGGCTTATATTCGGGCACATTTGAATCCAGCCAATCATGGTTTGGATCTTGTCTTGAGGCACATTTGAATCTACCCAATCACAATTTGGCTTCTTTTGGGGTACATTTGAATCCGGCCAATCACGGTTGGCTTATATTAGGGCACATTTGAATCTACCCAATCACAATTTGGCTTCTTTTGGGGCACATTTGAATCTACCCAATCACAATTTGGCTTCTTTTGGGGCACATTTGAATCTACCCAATCACGGTTTGGCTTATCTTGGGGCACATTTGAATCTGGCCAATCACAGTTTGGCTTATCTTGGGGCACATTTGAATTCAGCGAATCACGGTTTGGATCTTCGGGCACATTTGAATCCAGCCAATCACGTTTGGCTTATCTTGGGGCACATTTGAATCTGGCCAATCACAGTTTGGCTTATCTTGGGGCACATTTGAATTCAGCGAATCACGGTTTGGATCTTCAGGCACATTTGAATCCAGCCAATCACAGTTTGGCATTATCTCATAATGGGTCATGTAAACATTGCAATTTTTTTTCCGACTGGATGATGCAGAGGTAGCACACTTGCTCTTGAGCTATATAATATTGGTTTGATTCTCGACCCTATTATAAACCGTTGGATTGGTGCTTTGCAAGCAAGGCTTTATGGGCTGTTTATCAAACAGGTGATTTTGGGGTGCCACAAAATAGGTGTTCCGAGATTGCCTTTGAACGGAACATCCTGCAGCGTTTATAGAACACAGGAAAAGGTGACCTAAATGTCTTCCACTCAAAATCAGTGATTTGACCTCACTATGACCATAACTTCAGCACATTCCTCGTATCGAACCGATCATCTATGACTAAAAGGAGACATGTCTGTCCGTATGTCACGCTTCATTCTCAAGGGTTCCTGCTGTCGTGACATAATAAAAATGGTACAGTTGGAAAGATAATAATCAATTTACCGGAACAACTTGGAACAAGGATTCGTGTCCGTTTAATCATAAATATTCTCGTTTAAAAAGCCCACTTTCCAAATTCAGGAAGAAGAAGCATGAATGGGAGCTCAATGCACTGTTCCAACAGTACCATTTCGAATTATATTGTACAACAGGCGGAACCTTCAGACCCCTGTTCTTCATTGTGCGGCCCACGAGCCACTAGCGGCCCCTGGTGGCCTAAAGTGTGGCCCTTGACATGCGGCCAATAATACACAATGTGAAAACACCCCATCATAATCCACCATAAATGCTCTCAAATTGACCCAATGGTTTCAAATGAGCATTCCAATGCGAAGTGTTAATGTAACCACTAGATCAGTCAATGGCAGTATGCAAGCAATTATGGTTGCAGCCCAGTAACAACAACAAGAAGAAGAACAACAAAAAAGAGTGCGTGGAGGCAGGGCCTAATCGCAGCCATTTTGGAATCCTGCAGGTGGTGTGGCGGCTCTCACACTGATGTCTTTTCGGCAAAAGTGGCCCCCTTCTAAAAAAAAATTGTGAGGATCACTGCTCTAAATGAACACAGGAGCACAGAAAATTCTATACAATAATATTTCTCAAAGCAACATAAAAGTACATGGAAATAGCACACAAACAACAACCACAGCCACGACAACAAGAACAACAATAACAACAACAACACATTATAAATGATAATTTTTTTTTCGCATGTTTCAATTTTCATTTTGCATAATCATCGAGATTCACAGGTGCAGTAGATACGCAATATGTTGGTGAAGTACAACATGCCGTATTTTGATTAAACCTGCCAGTGAAGCGATGGATAGGCATGTCGAGTATCATTGAATCGTAGAGCTGACTGGATGGCCTCGAGGTAGGCACACTCACCTCTCAGCTATTGAACCTAGGTTTGAATCCCAACCCAGCTAAAAACTCTCATCCTAGTGTTTCACAGGCAGGGTGATTCGTCAATGTGTGTCATCCATTGGATGGATGTTAAACGGGAGTCTCATCTGTGAGCATTAATTGGTGGTCATCAAAGATCCCAAAGTCTTCTTTGTGAAGAGTAGGTGAGCTCCAGCCAGCACCATGGCCAAATTACAAATTCCTACCCTATCCAGCATCAGGCATTGCATCAGCGGCACAGCCTCGCCGTAAGTCAATTCTGTTACCCCGCAGCCTTCTGCTGCATATGAACAAAGAACACAAAAAAAAATGGAATACGCGAAAGGCGATATCAGGACGAGCCGTGAAAATCTTGGAAATCAAATGGCTCAATTGTAAAAAAACAAACAAACAACTGATGAACCCTTCACCAGAATTCCGGTGTAAACTTCCAGGGAAAAGGCGTCTCAGCAAACGTTTGCATTTATCGAATGAAATTGGTATTGTCGGTGCGCCCCGAGATCACATCGAAAGGTGGATGGACCAGAGCATGGGCACCAAAAGTTTGGCTTACGTTCCAAAGAGCAAATTATGGGTGATCCCGGGTCATCTTTGGTGATCTCAAGGCACTGAGAGATCACCATTCGTTGTTCGATAAACAGGACCGTAGACTTAGTGTGCCTTCCCTCGGATAGACGATATGATGGGTGTTTCACCTGATAGCATTACTTGGAGAATGTTAAAATCCTATAGAGTCTTTCTATGATATCCCAGGCAAAAACAGCATTCCATTCCTGTAATATTTCTCTGCAGACTACTGTAGTAGGACCTGTTACCAACTACAGTATATGAGAGTACTACTCTCATATACTACAGTTCTAACTGCAGCATTGTTTCCTCGGGAAGAGTAAGCGAGTTATCAACTGTATCCTGAATGAGGGGGAACTGCATTAGTCGCACACAGTATACCATACAAATGATGCAACCAGCAGCCACATGCTGCATGCCATTCAGATACCTCATTTATAGATGTTGTTGCAAAGTGATGCCTCATAGCACTTTTTCTTAAAATCTGCCACATCACCGACACCTGCTCTAAATCCAATCTCAGGACGCTCCACTTAAGATCCCCAAGAGGGAGCTCTGCTTATTGGAGCTTTCGAGCGAACCATAATTGGTGCAACAAATCCTGATTGTGACCTAAAATATGTCACTTGGAATAGATAATCATGCTTCAATCACCTTCGAGATTATTTGCTTGATGGAGATGATCAGCGCGGTTTTTCCACTTTGTCTCATCTGATAATTCCGCTCTTTCCTGAGCCTCGTCAGCTGGAGAATTTCAAACGGCAGGTGATTCAACTTCACAGCTATTGTTGAGTATCCACACCTGAGCTTGAGCTCTTCGAGTACAGTTCTCATTTCCCACCTGATGAAAGTAGCTTGATGAAAGCTCTGAATGAAAGTAACATGTTAAACATGGCAGAAGTCATCCAGATCAACAACGACCCCCAAGCTAAACGAAAATGCTCTCTGCTGATAACGGAGCTGGTGATACATTTACGAGCGATAGCCAATACCATGGTAAGTGAAAAGTAATTTTCTCTGAGATGGAGGCCGACCGATCTTCAGGGACACTTATTAGTACAAAGGAGAAGACTTACTTACGCGGAAGGTCATTCGGCCCGTTGTGCCACTTCCATTTCCACTAATTGGTGGACGTGTACTATTTATAACAGCCATCCCCAAAAATGGAATTTGGCCTACACACAAGGGTCTACTCTTCTTCAGCAAATACTGCTTTTGTCTTTAATATCCGCAACCTAAATGCAGACAAGGCAACCCGCTTTGGCCTCCAGGAGGAGAAGGGACACCAATTCCAAAATTGGTCGGAAGTTTTTAGCTAATTCTGACGCTTCAATGGTGAGTGAGTATTCATTGTCAATTCTCTCTATCTAATTACAATGATATTCGATGTCCGAACCCCGCTGTTGTCATTTCTAACCGACAAGGGTAAATCAATTAGTAAAGTGATCGAATTACCAAGAGTTCAGACTTTGGTGGATCACAGCATGTACCGTAACATGAGATAGATCTCCAGTATGATGGTAGCTCTGCCGTGTGTATCAGTGCGTCAATCTTGGTTACAATTGTCCCCCTGTGGCAGCAGACCCTGGTCATCCTGGCATTGTCCATCCTTTTCGGAACCATTTTCAACATTCGTACACATTTACAGTTTGTACTATATTGTGCAGTCATTCGCCTTACATTGACACACGGTTTGTTACCTTCACTTCGCAAAAACCGAATGACTCCGCACCGGTGAACCCTTGTAGTGGAGTGGGGGCAGCCATGTTTACGGCACGACAACAAGCGCCTCATGCGGGAAAGTCGGGCATTAAGTGGTCAACAAATGACCCCTGCAATAAAGCACGTAATATAATTGTGATAAACTCGTTCATAATTAGTAACAGTGAAAATGAAAAAAAAAAAAAATGGACTTCCTTTAAGGATCAAGATGCACAGAATTTGACCAAGGTACTGCGGCGCACAATAGCCTATCTTCACCTTTGCCACCTAAGGTGGACTGAGGTTATGTTTTCACCTCTGTTTGTTTGTCTGTCTGTCTGTGAGCACGATATTTCGAAAAGTTGTGGAAGGATTCGGACGAAATTTGGTGGGCAGGTTGGATGTGTCACAAGGACAAATCGATTCGACTTTCGTGAAGATCCAGATCCGTATCCGGATCGTGTAATTTTTCAAGTGATGCTTCACCGTTGAGAGATAGATCCAAAAACGCACGATATCTTAAATTGTTGCGGACGGATGATGACAAAACTCGGTGGATGAGTTGATTCGGTCACAAAAACAAGTCGATTCGGTTTTGGTTCAGGTCCGGATTCAGATGCGACCCATCATGCAGTGGGATAGAAAACCTAAACTGTTCGGCTAGGTACAGGTACGCGCTCTGCCGAGTGCCGTTCTAGTTTTCGGAGAGATACCGTTCGATCTTTCAAGTCCACGGCCTTAATGCAGACAAGACAGCTGGCTTAACATCACCATTCGAAGGACAGTGTACCTGACCTTTATATTTTCATCAGCATCACTCTTGTAATTGCTTGGGCAGCTTTTTTACGGTGAGGGACGCGTGGATCCAAAGGAAATCAGAAAAGTCAGACACCTGGAATTGCAGTCCAGCATCTCCTCGTTGAAGTACAGACACGTTTACTTGAAATTGAATCTTAGCTCTCCAAATATTCTGCCAATATCAAATGCAATCAACAAAATAAATGATTTTAATTCCAAGGGATAAAAAAAAACAACTCAGGTACCCATATCATAATTGACAATTTGTTTAACAGTGAACCACACTGTTTTGAAGGTGCCGACAGTCTATTCATCAAGCAATGGTTATGTCACAGTTGGTTGTATCGTTAATGGAGTATGCCAATGCCCTTGCAGATTAGAGAATAAATATTTTGGTTTGCCAGGGTTAGCCCGTCACGAGGTTTACTCTTTACATAAGGTACCGAAGGGCCCTCAAGAGCCACAAGCAGATGTGATCAGGCAACGACACCATGATTGACGAACTCTCTCCAAAGGTTGGCACACTCAGTGAGGTTACGCCTGCCTCTGAAGAACCATAATGGGGGCTGTGAGTCAGGTTGGGAACTGAACCCAGATGAGATTGCTCAAAGAAGAGTGTGCTGCCCACTGAGGTACCCTGGTAGTATAAACGTGGGTACTGCTTTGTGGGTATTGCTAACTGAGAATATTATTTGGAGGAAAAAAAATATGATGGCAAATGAGGTCACAAATAATGTGTTACTGAGGCCGAAGCGACGCCAACCAATCTCTCCCAACATGACGCAACTGGACAGTGTTGTAATCGAAAATTGGTTAGGGTGAATGGCCGGTCATGTAGAATCGCGTTTTTTTTTTTTTTTTTTTTGTATACCTTGGTCGAGGCTCGTATGAGAGCTAACACACAACTCACAGCAAGGAGGCATGAGACAAGAGGGGCGGGAGTGGAAGGGACAAAACATTGGGGAACAGACACAGGTGAACTGTGGAAGGGAGAGGGATGGGGATGGGACGGGGAACATGGCGAGGGGAAGATGGACATTAAAGGGACTTTCAGGAAGGAAAGCAGGAGAATTGAAGGAAGTGGGCTTGGGTGGATTATCGGGGGTAGAAAAGATCGAGGATTTGGATGGGGGAAGATAAGAGGTGGTGGTGAACAGCTGTTTTGAAAGCCTGAAGGGAAGAATGGGAAAGAATAGAGTGAGGAAGTTTATTCCAAAGGCGGGAAAAAAGAGGAATGAAAGAGTGAAGATGAGCAGTGATTCGTGATTTTGGTAGTTTTACCAGAAGGGGGTTGTTGGCGGACCTTGAGCGCCCTGTGGAAATGTGGTTGGGACAAATCGCAGAGAGAGCAGGGGGGCAAGGCTGGAGAGGAGTCGGTAGAAGACAGAAAGACCACCGACCAACCTGCGGTGATTGAGTGAGAGGCCCAAAGACTCAGCTTCATTGCGGGAGATGCCAATGATCTTAAAAGCCCTGGTTTCGACAGCGTGAAGTCGAGAAAGGTGGGAGGCAGGAGCACCAGCCCAGAGGGGAGAGCAGTACTCCATCAGGCTACGGACAAAAGCTTTGTAAGTGGTCAGGAGCTCAAGAGGGCCGAGGAAGGACTTTGCACGACGGAGGATTCCCATTCGGCGACTGGCTTTTGAGGCAAGGTTGGAAATGTGACTTTCCCAGGAAAGGTCATGGCAGATAGTGAGACCCAGAAGCTTGAAAGAAAAGACTTCTTCCAGAGGATTGTTGAGAAAGTGGATGCGGGGTTTTGTAAACGGTCCTTTCGAAGAGA
>NC_140963.1:124368102-124370602 GCF_056783735.1 Eptatretus burgeri | reverse complement strand
ATTGATTGTAATTTTTTAAGAAACAAATCTGGGGGCTGCAGTGCTATAAAAACGTGCCAAAGCATTGATGCTGCAAGGTTGTTGATAACAAGGGTTCGGCCCCGATAGGAGAGTTGACAAAGTAAGCCCTTCCACTTTCGTAAACGTCTCTCAGTTTTAATTATTAGAGATTCCCAGTTTTTTAAAATGAAGTTCTCAGTTCCAAGAAAGACGCCTAGGTAAAGAATTCCATCCCTTTCCCATTTAAGTTTCTCGGGAAGAGTTGGAGGAATGGCGCCATTTTGTGGACCAAGATGGAGAGCTCTGCTTTTTCCCCAGTTCACTTTTGTGGAACTTGCCAAACCAAATTCATGAATGCAACGGACCAAGGCTGAGACGTCCTCAATCGAGCGAATGATTGCACAAAGATCATCTGCATAAGCAATCACTTTAAACGGGTTCGCCATTGGTTGAGGAAGGAAACCAAGAAGACGTGCACGCAACCGAACGAGTAAAGGCTCAATTGCAAGAGAGTACAGGAGGCCAGAAAGAGGGCACCCTTGACGAATGCCTCTATTAACCGGGAAAGGGGGACATAAAATGTTGTTAACCTTTAAGAGACTAAAAGTGTTGTTATACAGTAACTGCAGATGAGAGATAAAATTTTCCCCAAAACCAAACCCCCGTAAAACAGAGAAAAGATAAAAATGATCAATGGTATCAAAGGCCTTTTCTTGATCTAAGAACACCAACCCGACATTTCTTTGCTCAAGAGAACAGATGTCAATTATATCACGCACAATGAAGATACTGTCATGAATTGTCCTCTTCGGGACACAGTAAGACTGATCTGGGTGTACGATCTCCTCGATTATGGCTTTAAGGCGGTTGGCAAGGGCTTTGGAAAATATTTTATAGTCTGCACAGAGTAATGAGATGGGACGCCAGTTGTGTGGTTGCTGAAGGTCTCCTTTTTTGGGGATAAGGGCGAGGACAGCCCTCCGGCAGCTTAATGGCAGTGAGCCTGATCGTCGTCCGTCGATTATAACCTCAAGTAGTTCTGGTCCGAGGAGGTCCCAAAAGGTTTTATAAAATTCCGCAGGAATTCCATCCAGGCCGGAGGCCTTACCCGAGGGTAGAGTTTGAAGAGCAGCTTGGAGTTCCTCCAAAGTTACTTCCTTGTCCATTTGTAGAACTGCAGATTTTGACAAGGTAGGTAAGGAAGAAGTCAGCACTGTTACCATTTTGTTGTCGATTTTCGGAGCACGATAAAGTTCAGTAAAGTAGTGTCTGAGTGAGTCTCTGACATATTTTTGATTGTGTGTTATCCTTCCTTCCTTTGTCCTTACTGAAGTTATCTGCTGACTTCTCTTTGTTTGATCTTCCAGTCCAAAAAAGAACTTAGAGGAGGTGTCCAGGTAGCACAAATTCTCCAGTCGGAGACGAATCAGCGCTCCTCTGGCTTGCTTTGCACAAAGTCCAGCAAGAAGAGCTTTTTTCTTCGCCAGCAAGAGGTTGGTTCTTTCATGATTTGAGGCCAAGAGGTTGGTCTGCAAATATAATATTTCTTTGGCAAGCAAGGATTGAAGGGCAGAGTCATATTTGGTGTGGTAGGCTCCATATTGTTGGCAAAAGGATCTTATTTGCACTTTGACGTTGTCCCACCATTTTCCAAGGCAGGGGAAGGAAGTTTTACGTTGGAGCAAGGCTCTCCAGAACACACCAAAGGCATCGACAAACAGTTGGTCATCCAAGAGGCTTGCGTTGAAGGTCCAGTAGGCAGCACCACGATTCCGAACTGGTTGGTGAATCCGAAGTGCGACCATGTGATGGTCTGAGAAGCCGCTCGGAATAATGTCCATATTGCTCACAACATTTAAAAAGGTACTGTTGATGTAGAAACGGTCCAATCTTGCAAGTGATACGTGGCCTTTTGAACACCGACTCCACGTGTATTGGCGGAGAGAAAGATTGCGGATTCTCCACACATCAACCAGGGAAAACTTGGACAAGGCTCTCAACAAAGGCGCTGCGCTTGCTGGGTGCGGCTCCTCTCCATTACGATCAATGGTGGGGTCCATCGTGCAGTTAAAATCTCCACCCAAGCAGACAAGTCCATCAAAATCAATGTGTACAAGAGAAGTTTCTAAGTGTGTGTAAAAGGCGAGTCTCTCTGTGCTATCGCTAGGTGCGTAGACATTCAGTACGGTGTGTTTAAAACCATTGTGTGTGAAGGTGAGTGAAATCAAATACCCTTTGATAATCTCATTAAAAACAACACTGGGACTGCAAAAGGAAGGTTGTATATAAACAGCCACCCCAGCCCTTGGGTGTTCCAGACTACTAAAAAACCATTTTCCCCTCATTGTCCTTTGCCATTCACTTGCACAAGAGGAGCTGCATCTTGTTTCTTGCAAAAGCAAAACATCAATGTGATTTGTCTCAACAAACTGTTTAACTTCTGCTTTACGGATGGAGGAGCGTCCCCCATTAATATTTAAACTCGCTATAGAGAAGGCCA
>NC_140963.1:124345602-124363102 GCF_056783735.1 Eptatretus burgeri | reverse complement strand
CCAGGGTGGTGCAAGCAATGGATCCCCATGGACATTCCAGGTTGGTGCAAGCAGTGGATAACCATGGATATTCCAGGGTGGCGCAAGCAATGGATCCCCATGGACATTTCAGGGTGGTGCGAGCAGTGAATCACCATGGACATTCCAGGGTGGTGCAAGCAATGGATAACTATGGACATTCCAGGGTGGTGCGAGCAGTGAATCACCATGGGCATTCCAGGGTGGTGCAAGCAATGGGTCACCATGGATATTCCAGGGTGGTGCAAGCAGTGGATTACCATGGACATTTCAGGGTGGTGCGAGCGGTGGATCACCATGGACGTTTCAGGGTGGTTCGAGTAGTGGATCCCCATGGTTATTTCAGGGTGATGTGAGTGTGAACAATGAATGCTTAATGAACTTAAATGAATGCAGTAAACAAACAAACTGTGCACGGGCCGCCGGTGCAGTCCCATGTTGCAGCTGCCATCAGGGCAGTCCCTGCAATTTGCACGAGGATCCTGGCGTACATGGTAAGGAACAGGGTGGGGGGGGGAGGAGGAAATGCAAAACAGAACGGGGCAAAATGGACGAGGGCAGCAGGCATGGAGCCAAGGCAAAGGCAGGTAGGCAAGGCATGGCAAGGCCGCTGTAGCAAACACAGCCGGCAGATGAAGTGACCGGTACAGGCCTTGAAGCAAACAGCCAGTCGATGAAGTGGCCGGCACAGGCCTTGAAGCAAACACAGCCAGCAGACGAAGTTGGCCAGCCTTTTGCCTTGAAATGGAGGTTGGTGGAGGGAGTGCGGTGGTGCCGGCCACTCGGAAGGCGGGCTCGGACCTACCCCACTGTCTCCCTCCCAACCTATTGCCTTTGCCTGTCTCGGTCCATACCCACCACCTTAATTTGTCAAAAATCAATTTAGCCCCAACTTATTTTTTTTTTCTTCTTTTATTTTTACTTCCCTCACTATAAATCGTCTCCTAACCCCCTTTATCGTCTTTGCCCGGCTAACCTATCATCATCCTTGCCTCGTCCCAACCCCTACGTTCCCTTCCCGGAGGGGAATAAGGGAGAGCTAGCGTCCTGTGTTTGGGCCCAATTCAAGCCTCAGAATGGCCTCCTCAGATTTCAGCGATCTTCTTTACCCAAAGTGGGTCCAGCGGCCCACAACGAGAGCGAAGGGATGAATGGTGTGGAGGGGTACACTCCCTATCTACCCTAACCATTAACTCTTAAACTACCCCAGGTCTTTCAACAAGCACCTCTCGCTGAAATTATCGGTTCTAACAACCCAGATTCCCGTCGCCTGTGTTGGTGTCCTCACAATTTTGCGCCTCACCCTCCAATTTTCCTCCCGTGTCCTCGCACGGTTTCATGGCTGGGACGCGTGGCTCCCTTGGCAGGAACTACCCTCTGCCGATTGTCAAACAATGACACCCCTGGGCACTACACTGCCTCCGAGCCTACCAGCTCCCTAAACTGGGGAGTACCCTCCCTGGCAACTCCCCCTCAATGCCCACGTGGTGTGTTGGCACCCCGGGTCCCTATCCGAGGGTCGCCCGTGCCCAGTACACTGCCCCCGTGGCATATGGCGCCCCGGGCCCCCGCATCATGCGGGCGCACCCGTGCCCACTACACTATTCCGGCCCCCCATGGGCCCTTGGCCTACCGCGGCCGACTATCCCGGTGCCTGGGGTACCCACTCAGCGATACTCACCATTTGTTGCCATGCTCCCAGCCCATCAACAGGGCTCCTGCTCCCCTCCAAATGGGTATCGAGCCGACACTCCCACCAACATCAAAACGACCTCCATTTTTCAATTTCGCTAACCCACTACCTCACATTATACTGACCCCGGGGTCCCTTGGGCGGGAGTCACTCCTCCCTCCAATCACTCATCGCACCATGCATACTACATTCGCTCCATACACTCAGGCCCGCTGGCCTCACTCACTCACAAAGTACATTTCCGCTCTTCAACTCACATTCCATCACTGATCTCTGCCATTCTGTTCACTAAATCCCCCGAACTACTCCCATGTCGTCCCTTCAAATACAGCACGTTCCTTTAAACACTACGTAGCTGAACTACGTCCCCTCTACACATCCAAAGTCTGTCACTGTCCTCAAATATTATTTCCCATCTTCCATGTCTCATCCTAAATCAAAACTGACATCCCTCTAACTAATCCATTCCACGGGCCCCATGAGGACTTACCCCTGCCCCCATGAAGCCGGTCTAACTATCACTAACCCATCCCCCCTAATTAGTGTCATCTTATGCCCTGGCAAGGGGGTCTTCCACCCCTTGCCTGGGAATCCTGTTCACCCCAAAAAAGGCTTGATTTTTATTTTTTAATTTTACCAATTTTTACCAATTCGCTCCTTCTCCATTATCTCACTTAGCTCGCTCGTCCCTTGTTCCCACTTATGGATACTCAACTCTATTTTCCTCACTATTCCCTTTAGTTCTTTGAATTGTCTTGACTTTTCCAACCATTCTTCTTCCCTCTGCTCCAGATGTTCCTCTCCTCTTTTTATCTTCAGTTCGAGGCTTTCTTTTTTCCTATTGCCTTCTTCTACCTCTCCCTTCAGTTTTTTTAATTCCAAATTGTGTTTCCGTTTTTCCTCTTCTAGCTTTGTTTGCCTTTGTTCTTCATCCCTCCTTTCTTACTGTAAATCGGCCAATCGTTGTGACTCTGTTCACACGTAATCCTCATGAACCCTGTCTATGTGCCGCCGTGCCTCATCCAATTCAAAGGAAAACGAATGCAATTCCCCTCTACAGTTGTCACCATTCCTCCACCGCTGCAAGGACTTCGACACTTGTCTCCGAAGCCCGTCAATGCATGCTCCGGCATCCTGCCACACCTGCCACGACCACGTGGTCCGAAGCGGTGGCTGAAAGCACTCGCCTCGTGTCGTGTCGTTCGTTGCGCTAACAATAGCCGCCTGCTCCGTGCCGCGCCGAGGTGCAATCGCGCCGCCATTGTGCGACTCCGTTTGCCGGCAAAGTTCATGCTCAGTATATGGGGTTGAGCTCCCTCATTGATTAAAATGATACAAACAACCGTCCGGGGGCCATGGGTTCTACATTATAACACATATCTAATCCACCCGGCACCCGTTCGTCTTGAAAAGCCATCTTACTTTGTGGAATTTAATTTAACTCGCTCGAATTTGGTGGGAATCGAGGGTCGCTCCACTCACCCCTGAACCGATTCCCGTAAATTGATTTTGGAGGCGGGATGGATTCAAATCCCACTCCCGGACACCAGTGTTACGAATTCTGGCCCGCCTGGCGTGCGAGCGATTGCGTAACTCCAATCGCAACCGCGTCACCCACCGGACGGACAATTCAGTCGTGACCTTCCTGGAACTACCGCCAGGCGCCAGTCACGGGTGGGGGTTTAACCTCACCATGATCGTGCCAATTGCCCACCTGCGCAGGATAGGGTTGCTCACCAAATTCGACCTACCTAAGTACCTGCGCGAGTAGTCGACCGGGCAATCGTACCTCGCCGCAGGTCGGCCTAGGACACGAATCGCTGAAGCGGTCCGTTCCATGCTACAGTGATAACCGAGCGGTGTTATCGCCGACCTCGATGGATCAGATTCTCTTCTTTACCCTGGGTGTTCAAAACCCACTACTAATTTATTCCACGATTCAAGATGGCACTTTCAAAAGGGAAAAAGACAACGAACGGGAGACATTTCACACAAGGACATTTATTATAACACACATGTATTCAAAAGCAAGGCAGTCATGCAATGTACAAGAAACAAATAGAAAGCGTTACCACCGAATACGAGCAATGTACAGTCACTTACACAGGTCTACTTATAGGGACACGGCACCACAGCAGTCATACAAAAGCAAAGAAAAACCCTCCCCATAGGCAGGGAGGTAGACGGGGTTCGTGAACCTTTATGGCACGGGACCTGGAGGACTGAACGGGTCCCGTGAGACTGAAGGGTCTTACCCGCGCCCTCGTGGAGCGACGGTGGGCAGGTCGCGACGTCGACTCCCCACGGCCTTGCGTAGCCGCGCCTGCCCTCGGGCCCCTGGCATAGTCAGCGAGCTCTCTCCGGCATTGCTGCTGGTGCTTCCACGACCCACGACCAACAAGGAAGGACTGAAGGGCAAAAGGGGCCTCAGGACCAGAGAGAGAGCGACGTTGATGACCCAGACAGAGAGAGCTCATGGACCAGAGAGAGAGTGACATCGACGGCCCAGACAGAGAGCTCATGGACCAGAGAGAGTGTGAGCGAGCTCGACCCTGGCCACCAAGAGAGAGAAGCACTCGACCCCGACAGAGAGAGAGTGAGCCCCACGCGCGGTCCGCCTTATATAGCACGGGGCTCCGCCCTTCGCTCCTCCCCATTTTCGGCTCCACCTCCCTTCGAGAAGGTTCCTGAAAAGGGGCGTTCCCTCAACCCGACCGCCTCACGCTGTTCATCCACCAATCGGCGGCGAGCTGCCCTCCCCCTTTCCTTCACACCAAGCGTGGGAAAAAATAGGCAGGAAAAAATCCGCGCGCCCAAAAGGGAACTCTTTTGGTTCCCTTTTTCGTTCGACGGTTTTCAACGCGGCTTGTTGCTTGCGTGGAGGTTTGTTCAAAATAACAATAGAAAAAGAAAAACGGCTATCTCAAAGAGTCGCAGCCCGATGAATCACACAAATTCCCATGAAACAACGGTGGGGAACTATCTGCATATAAACTTAGCGTCATAACTGACCGAAGGACCCTTTATGGTGTACTGCGAATTTCCACAGCCGTAACAAAAAAAATATATATATATATATATCTTCTTCTTCTTCTTTCGGCTGCTCCCGTTAGGGGTCGCCACAGCGGATCATCCGTATGATCCGCATAGTGATTTGGCATATGTTTTTTTCACGCCGGATGCCCTTCCTGACGCAACCCTGGTCACCTCTTACGACACAGGGATATGGTACACCTATTTTTTAACCGGGGTATACACCGGCCCAGTACACTGGTACTCATTTTGCCGACCTCGGAAGGATGACAGGCTGAGTCAACTCCCTGGTGTTTTAATTCAGTGGCTCAACGGGGCTTGAACTCAGGACCTCTTGGATCCCAAGCCGCTGCCCTTACCACTGCGCCAACACCAGGCTCTATATATATATATATATATATATATATATATATATATATATATATATATATATATATATATATATATATATATATATATATATATATATATATATATATATATATATATATATATATATATATATATATATATATATATATATATATATATATATATATATATATATATATATATATATATATATATATATATATATACATATATATACATATATATATATATATATATATATATATATATATATATATATATATATATATATATATATATATATATATATATATATATATATATATATATATATATATATATATATATATATATATATATATATATATATATATATATATATATATATATATATATATATATATATATATATATATATATATATATATATATATATATATATATATATATATATATATATATATATATATATATATATATATATATATATATATATATATATATATATATATATATATATATATATATATATATATATATATATATATATATATATATATATATATATATATATATGTATATATATGTATATATATGTATATATATGTATATATATGTATATATATGTATATATATGTATATATATTTTTTTTTTGCATGAGTCTGATTTGCATTCAGGAACACAAGTATGGTTAATCATTTTGAAACTGAAATTGCCACTCTTTCATTTAAATTCTGAAAATTATGATAAAAAGATAATTTGAATGACAGATTTCACACTTGCAACGACAGGTTAAAAGTGTCCGGTGAGTATAACCGAATCAGTGTAAATGCACACACAGCACACGCAGAAAACACCTCGTTCAGCATTCATTTAGCAGTCATTTTCAAAGTCCCATAGTAGTTCACTTTGTCTGTCTGTCTACCTACCTACAAGTGCCACTTTATGATCGAGGAACAACTTAATTTCAATTGCATGTTACACTCAGAACATGAATCAGAAAACGAACCTGCAGTTTAACAGAACTTTGGCTCTGAATTAGTCCCGATCGCACATGCACATAGTGGAGTGAGATAGTGTTTGTTACTCTGTCTGCTTGTCTGGCAATCAACGAAAATTGAGAATCATTCCAAACAGGAAACTTACTGTTTTTAAGGACGTCATAAAGGACACAAACAACAGGCAAGAAGATCTCAAATAATGTGTTGAATAAAGTGGTGTAAAAAGACGCCGCGTCAATGGCGGCAGACTTCAAAAAAGAAAATTCTACAACCTTCAAAATCTTTATTTTATTTCATTTCAATTATATACTTGAACACTGAATAGCCCAAAAAACATTCTTGGTATTTTCAAAAACTTCTGTTTAGCGGTACTTGGACAAAATATTACGCATCTTACGTATTCTTGACGAATCAAATTTGCTGCTAATTATCTCGCATTGCGGAATATCGAGATTCAGCCAAAATGTTGGCTTGTAGGAAATATAGATCATGCTCTGAAATGCAAAGAAAGATTGGAAAAGATCCTCCCCATGTCCGATTTCTCCAGAATGCGTCGGGTAAGGTGTTTCCTTGAACTGTCCAGTTTAGCACGTTCAATTTGTTCTTCACTCCTGTTGTTTGTGTCCTTTATGACATCTCTAAAAACAGTAGGTTTCATGTTTGGACTGATTTTCAATTTTGTTTGACTGCCAGACAGAGATAAAATAAAACCCCCTTACTCGTTTCAGTGCATGTGCGATTTGGATGAGATTCTGTACAATTTGCCAACTTCAGAGCCAAAGTATGACCAAACTGCAGGTTCGTGTTCCATGTCGTGTTCAAAATATAATATTCAATTGCAATTAAGTAGTTCCTCAATCGTAGACCGATGTCTGTACTCTAAAGACAGACAGACAGACAGACGGAGTGAACCAAGTGACAGCTTTGGAAAACACACACACAAACAGTGCATGAACATAAATGCACACCTGATACCAGTGTAGGCCAAGGTTTCTTTTTGTTTGTTTTTTTTTTTAACCAAAACCCTTTGATTCACCAGAAAATAAAGTAAAAAAAGTAAAAGGAAACAAGCAAACATGGATTCATGTAGCGAAGTTCACCCCATACTTCCTATTCCACCGTTCCTCAAAAAATCCACTCCGTACTCAATATCAACGCTTTCCACCCAACGTTGAGTTGGAAAAGTAAATTCCTATTTCGCGTAACATTGTTGATCGAATTGAGTAGAAGCATGTGTTCGCCTATGGCAATGATTCACTCACAGAATAGTAAAAACAAGAAATACGAGGTTGTTATGCAGTTGAAAGTGGAACCGCAAACACGATTAGGAATTGAAAGGTTTATGGTTCTAACATTTACAAACATAATTGTTCAGTTAGTGTCCAAAACGAGTGCTCGTTTCCTCCGAAAGTTTTAACTTGAACTCAGTCGTCGTGTTTTGCGTTCCGTGTGCGTATACCAGGCGACAGGAGTCCGCGCGCCCTGTGCTGGATTCCGGTGTGCAAAACGGAGGTGATTTCTTTTGCTGTGGATAATGAACGGCAGATTGCTCTTTCTCACCGCAAGTAGAAAAAGAAAATGAAAGATATGCAACCATGTTCGTTGGACCTTGAGCGGGCATTAGCAAGATTAAATCCCTGAAAACCATCTGCTCCTTCTGGCCGCAGAGCTAACTGACTCTAAAGCTCTCTTTTATTCATGATTACCATGCAGTGTGTACTCTACTCGAAGGCATGTATGTCAGAACAAAGAGTGCCCGAAAACAGGGTGATCCTGACACTCCACCATGAAAGTTCTGCAAGAGGAGTGTGTTGATGGGACAGTAAAAAAATATATATATATAAATAGCCTGCAGGTGGGCTTTGAAGGGGCTGTCAGTTTAAAACTCAAATGTAAACAACAAAGAAAACCTCCCACAACGAGAATGAAGGCCCATTGCTCTCCCATCACAATCAGGTCAGTTGCCTCTAAGTTTTTGGGTTTTTTTTTTAATCGCCTCTCTTCCAGTCGAGCTCCATCTGTTCTTTCAGCTTTCCAACCCACACCACCAATTCCTGGATGCACGTGTTCCTCTAATAACCCCCTCCTGGATAAAATCACAAATTCCAGGCTGTCTGTGTGCCGAACACTTTTGTTTCTCTTTTCCTCTGTTTGTGGAACTGCCTTCCAGAAGCTGTGGTTTCCCACTCTTCCCTCCAGGGCTTTAGAAAGGCAGTGCACCATCATCTCCTGTCACCCACTATCCCGACCGAAAATATTTTCTGCACCCATTAGCTATACCTAAGCCAACCCTCTTCTTAGAGTTACCGTGTTTCCTCCCCTCCTCTGTTCCTGTTCATTCAATCACTTGCTGATTGTATCCAATTATTTGCCCCACCTTCAATCGCACAACCAACTTGAGAGACTCATGCAAAGAGAGAAGAATCAGGTGCTACTCGAGCTCAGTCCATCAGGTGTTGAGAATCACTTTGTCCAACAGGATGGTGGAGAGGTAATGCTCTAACCTCAGACCTTAGTCTGGGTTCAACGCTACACCCGATGATGAACTATCATGATGAACATCACAAAGTGTATGTCGTCTCTCTGAGGGACATTAAAGAGGGATTACCTGTTAGTTGGTGGACACCAAAGATCCCACGGTCTTTCATGAAGAGTAGGCGAGGTGTTGCTCACACCTTGAACAAATTATAAATTCCTGCAACCTGCAGTCAAACATCAGGCCTGCCCAGGTGGTTCGGAAAAGACTTGGGCCAAAACTTTCCTGGCCTACCCCACAATAAGGTGGAAATAACTGAATCCGTTAAAGAAGTAGTCGTAGTAGTAGTAGTCCTCGTAGTAGTAGTAAAGGTTGAAGGTTACAAGTTTGAATGATCTTTGTGTGACAATCTTCTGGCAATGAAGGAAGAACACCAGCACATCTGAAGAGGGGCTGTAGCATGAGTCCGACATAGACTTGTGATGTAACTTTTTCCACGACAGCTCCATTGCAGGAAAGCTGATTGTTTGAGGGTATATGAGGTGAGGTGGAAAAAGGTCTTTCTATCGGTTGCTTCCAAAATGCTGTCTTTGTGATGCCCAAAAATTCCCTGAAATTAAAACGAAATTAACTCCTCAGGTGTCTTATTGGAGTTCCAGGTTGATATTCATTCCTTTTTCTGTTTCACAAATGTTCTGTTTACGAAAAGCACGACTTGTGAGCCAAAGTGATTCCTCGATGAAAAACACTGGTATCTTGTGTAAAGGATATTTAGTTATAGCGTACGCATTGGGAGAAAGGGACACAATTACCATAGAAACTCATTAAAAAAATAGATCTTCAAGGGTAAGTGCCCCCTCCCCCAACACCTCAGGTGCACGATCCAATGATGGCCATATTATTTTTGGACCACCATATGACCTTGACCTTCAACATTTAGGAATAGAGTCTAAACTAAGAGAATGTATCCCCATCTACACAATCTATCCATAAAACTTAACATCATGAAAATTTGAGGAAAATTATTCAACTTATGATCAAAAAGGTGTTTTTTGTTAATTAAGTCACAATCCAAAAAAGATCGGTCAAGGACACAAATCAGATATCAGGTGTACAACTTCAGTGAGGTACAGTGTCGTGATGTAAAAAACATATTGGGGGGCTAAGCAGTCTTTGAGATTCCACGTTGGGAACATTGAGCGATGACAAAAAACCAAGCCGGTAGGCGACATGGGTGGTCGCGACATAATTGCATACTCGTCATGGTTTTTGACGGATAGGGCTGAATATTTTTGACAAAGAGGTTGACAAGCCGGTAGGCGACGAGGGATCCGCTAGGATCGAAGCGCTGGATACGATGCTTTTCATTCTGACCGATCCACCGACGAAGATTCATTGCCAAGACGTATTGGTTCACATATAATTGTTCCTCTGCCTGGCAAGATTTTTCCTAAAATTGCGTATTTTGCCAACTGGCACTCCTCAGAGTGGAGATGGAGGAAAGTGGAAATGACAAACAGACGGAAAACCCAATAAACTTCTCTCAATGCTCTTGTTTGACCACACCTCCTGAGCCACACATTATTTTTCACAAGCCACGCCCACTTTTTTCCATAAGCCACGCCCGCTTTCCTACGCCACTCCCACTTTTCATCAACCACGTCCACTTTCCTGAAGCTCCGCCCACTTTCCTAAGCCCCTCATAAAAAATGACGGTAAATAGACACCCGATTTTTGAAGGACGACCATTTGAAAAATAAAACCAAAATCAAAAATCGGCTCGAGTAAAATTTTCCAAATATCTCAAAGTGTTTCAGTCCGAAGACTCGTTTCTCCACATTCAAAACTGTAGGACAAGTATTGAAAATAGTGAACACGGTTTTTCGGCCACTGCATAGCAACGAAACTCAAACGCGCACTCACAGCTCATATGGCACCTGGTCGCCAAGTTTCATCGAAATCGGTTTGCTGGTTTGTGCTGTGGAGCCTCACGCGCGCGCGTGTACGCACGCATGCATGCACGCATGCACGCATACACACACACACACACACACACACACACACACACACGCACGCACAGAAAACCCGGCAATAAGGGTTCCAGCGACCACCCAACAGACGTTTATTTTTTTCAGACCGCAATTTCACCTTGACCTTTAACCTGGAGGTGGATGATGTAAATTAAGTGTAAATGAGCATTACTCTAGGCTATGTAGTGAGGGCAATTTTGTTCTGATCAGATAAAACTTAGTAATGGTGGAAAATGTTAAATTGCCTATAATTAGGACATGACCTTCAAATTTAGGTCAAGGTCAAAAAAAAATGATGTCAACCCCGCATACTTTGTATTCCCATTATTGATGCAAAATTTGATTCCTAAAGTCCCAGCCGGATCCGAGATATAACTCGGAACTTGGCAGAAATAAAAACAAAATGGTGGTTTCGTACTCCGATGGATCGAAGAACCTCAGACATACCATTAAAAATTGGGGGCACCAATTGTAAAAACAAACCAGACAACAGGTATAAACCTTCCCATACCCTATAGGAGGAGAGGCTTGATTAAGCACTGTTTGAAATGTGAAATTCACGATGGATTCACAGTTCAGAAATGTATCATCAATTTGTGTGAAAACTATGTCTATTGAAAACCCAATCAGGAAATGTAATGTTACAACGATTCTCACCTGAACTGAGTGATCGTGGATTCATCTGAAAATCATGTTTCCCATACAATCTACGTACCTGTCTGCACACGACCCTCGTCAATACCCTCTATAAATTGGAAACCCATGTCGGCAGTGTCTGAACGCTCGGTATAGTTTCAACCAAATAGGTTGGCTCATTCCATTGGGATGGATGAAGGGGGATAACTCGGACTGCTCTTGCTTCTGAATGTCAATAAAATATGTATGACGGAAGTCAATAAAACACAATGTATACAAATGGAATGTGAACCTATACTATGAAATGAAAAACATCTGCTTGGCCGCTGTACGGACATAAACCTACATCGACAACACATCGTCTAAACACTACACAAAACAAGTCCGGGTGAGGGTCCGCAATCGATGATTGCTCTTTCTCGTTACCCTCGCTAAAGGAGATGGTTTTGCGTTTGGCTCTGTTTGTTTGTGTGTTTGTCTGTTTGTCCACACATAATGTGCTTACATTGGCCACAAACGCCATCTAGTGGAAGCCAATAGTACACGTTATCTTTTTTTCAATGTCGACAAAGTATGTACAATTAGAATGTGGGTACGTCTGTAATGTATGTACAATTAGTATGTGGGTATGTCTGTAATGTATGTACAATTAGAATGTAAGTACGTCGATAAAGTATGTACAATTAGAATGTAAGTACGTCGATAAAGTATGTACAATTAGAATGTAAGTACGTCTATAAAATACAAACAAGAAAACCACACAAAACAAGTATGGGGAAGGTGTGCAATCTCTGACTGCTCGTTCTCATTACCGATGTATGTAACCCCTCTCGGTCAAGAGCAAAGCCCCAACTTCATCCTTATAGGACGACCACCCATATAACACAAATGATGTTGACATTGCACTTCAGAACTACAACATAACTCATGTGGACTGGCCGACACGATGAATTTGCTAACTTTAATCTGAATGAGCATACTCGGCCTATTTTTGGGAGGCTTGTTTGTGGTCGTCATTGTGGTCAACTTCTCTTTATCAATTACTGGAAGTAGCTAGGGTTAAAGAATGTTACAACATCCCACAGTGAGAGGAATATCATGTGATTAAGTCGATGACAACACGTTTGCACCGCAAGCTTGTATTGGGAGTCAGTGGTGGACATATAGGGTGTCCCAAAAAAATATACAACTTTTAAAATGCTTTGTTTGATCCTAAAGAAGCAGTAATTTTGTCATTAATGCTTCATTTCTTGTTGCAGAGACCCTGAAGTTTATTTTGATTCCAAGCAAGCGCCAGAAAAATGCCAAGACTGACCGTACAACAACGGACAAAAATTGTTGAACTTTGGCACCAGACGAAAAGTGTCATACAGGTGCAACGTCTTTACTCGAGACATTTCGGTATCCACTTGCGCCATGCACCAAACTTTCGGACAATAAAGTGCACCATCGCAAAGTTTACCAATCTGGGAACCATCTGTGACCTTCACAAGGGTCACAGTGGTTGGAAGAGGACAGGTCGTAGTGAAGAAAATGTGGAAATGGTGAGACAGGCGGTCGTTCAGAGTCCAAAAAAATCGATTCGATGACTTTCTGCCGAGACGAACATTCATAAGAGCACCGTTCAGAGGATCCTTCGCCATGACATTCATGCCTTTCCATACAAAATTCAAACGGAAACGGAGCTTACTTATCAACAGAAACGCAAACGACGAGACTTTTCAAATTTGTTCTCAGGAAAGGTGGAGGAAGATGCAGACTTCCTCAAAAAACTTCACATGACGGACGAATGCCATGCTCACTTGTCTGGGGAGGTAAACAAGCAAAACTTTCAGTACTGGGGAACTGAAAATCCTGGTAATGCATCAACTGAACTGGTGCCTCGATCTGTTCTCAAAGTCACCCATGTGGGTGGCGGTTGGTTGGTATGGGATAATTGGTCCATACTTCTTTGAAGATGACCAGGGACGCACTTGCACGGTAAACCAGAGGAACTATCACGAAATGATTCAGGAATTCTATCTGCCTGAGCTACGTACTCAAGCCCATAGGAGAAACAACCTGATCCAGATGAGAACCCAGTGGTTCCAGCAGGATGGGGCACCGCCCCATACAGCCAGGGAAACAAGGCGTTTTCTCAACCAACATTTTGAGGGTCGCTTTATCTCCCTCTACGAAGACGTTGAGTGGCCTCCGTATTCCCCTGACCTTACTCCTCCAGACTTCTTCTTGTGGGAGTATCTCAAGGACAGGATCTATGGAAACCCGAGGCCTCAGACTCTTGATCAGCTGAAGGAAAACATCCACTGAGAAATCCAGAACATTCCTCAGGAAACGTTTCCCAAAGTGATGGAGAACATGACAACGTGTTTTTGCAGGCAGTGATCAGACAACATGGAGCCTACGTCGAACATGTGGTCTAAAAGAAAATGACGATTCTATACCAAAACTTAAATTTTGGTGGCAATTTTGACATTGGTACAATAAACTTCAACCTTTCAGCTTTCTATCCAGCCATATATCTTTAAAAAATATGTGTATATGTTATGACCATCCTCTTTGCAGATGAAAAGTTGTATTTCTTTTTGGGACATCCTATATATGTGAGTAAAGCTATTTCTGCTAATGCAAACTTGCTTTTGATCATTTGTAGACTGCGGCGTCATTTCCAATTTGCATTCACATTTCAGGCAACCATGCTGTTTTCACATAATAACATAACTTTGGCTTCTACTCAACCCATGTTTGTTTATGGAATGTGCAGATTAATGTGCTGCTCCTCTTCAACAACAATGTCAACGTGTTTGAATGTAGCATAAAAAAATACAATCCAAACCCCGAAACCTGACACAAGCCAAGTTGATACATCTGATATGTCTTAGTTTGGTCAACATTTGCTTTTCAAGGACGAAAAATTAAGAATGCGTCCACCCATCTATCTTCACTTATCCCGAACTGCTTGTAACCTCATTGAACTAAGAAAGCATGCACGGCATTCAAAAACGTTCTCAGAACGACAAGCGTGAAGCCACGGAAGAATTCAGAACAGCAAACCAATGGTCCAACAAATTTGTAAACGTCGATTTTTATGATGACAATTTTTCCCTTTGTGAGGAAATACAATTAGTAAAATATATGTGAAATAATAATAATAACAAAAATAATAATAATAACAATAATACCATTCCCTTCATGCCATAAAGGCACATTAGGGCTGCTGAAGCAGTTTCATTGGCAAGAGTAGAGTCACAGTCTGCACAGTCCTGGATGGGTTGGCACTCTGACGCAGGTTACCCTGAATGGTTATTACCCCAGTATATTGATACTCATTTCGCTGATCTCAGAGTGCTGACAGGCTGAGTCAACCCGACCCGGTGTTAATTCAACGGTTAAAAGGGACTGGAACTCAGGACCCAAGCCAACCACCTTAAACCACGAAAGCCAATACCAGGCTTAAAAGTCTGTGTGTATACATACATACGTGTATATATATACATACGTATATATATATATATATATATATATATATATATATATATATATATATATATATATATATATATATATATATATATATATATATATATATATATATATATATATATATATATATATATATATATATGTTGTTGCGGTTCTCGGAAGCGCATGTATACAACAGATAGTGGTCCCAAGAAAGTTATTCCATTATTATACGTGTAGATCATCCCTTCCCTTTTGTCTAGCGGGACAACAGGGGCATGCGTTGCGAGGATCTCATAAGCTAGGTTTGCTTACATCATTTCTTCTTCATTCCTACTCTTCTTTTCTGATTATTCCTGAGGTAAATCTGAGCCACTTGCACCCTTCGCTATGAGATGGGTCCTCAGAAAAGTGCCAGCAGGCATCACACCCACACACCTCCGTACAAAACACAGCCTGCCAAACGCACACACAGCGGTAATTTCCACTCAATGGTGTTTTCCACAACACAGGAAACACACCCAGCATGACGCCCACGCTGCACGGAAGGTGTACCGAGGCCGATAAAAGAAAGGCAACCCCACGCCACGTTGCACGCGATGCGAGTGTGCAAGGTGCAAGGTGCAAGCGGTGCGTTCCTTTCAACCCATTTATGGACTAATTATATCGATCGGGTTTTGTCCCGCACACACGATAGCAGAATCGGGCGAACACGAGCGCTGGCCACGTGCGTAATGGCGGATTGGAAAGGAAGATGTTGTACGGAATGTGCTCTCAAAGGCAGACCCGTGCGCCGCTCGCGACACTTTGTTATTGTACAGAGCCAGGCACGAATGGACACATCTTACTGTCTGTGCATGGGTTCGCCATAACATCTTACATTCTCGCCTCTACGGTCAGCAAAGCTGCAATCAGGTGGAGGCATGTTGAACAGCTTGGGCCACGTGGTGCACACGGACCGGGCGCATTTGCCCTCACTGGTCGGGCGCCCAAGCGGACGTGCAGAACCGACGCCACTCTCAGCCGGTCGTCAGGGCATGGCCGGGGGTTGATGCAAGGCAATTTATGGCGCAGAGATCAGTGTGGGCGATTTATATCATGTCGTGTGGTCGGAGCTTGACATCTTTGCGGCGTGCGGTCACCTTGCCGGAAGTGGAATGTTGCTGCTTCTGGCCATCACGGCCAGGCAGGGGGTCGGGGCTAATCAGAGTGCCCGATTGGGGTGACGACACCGAGTTTCGGGGTGGCCCCCCGCCCGCGCCGCGGGGCCAATAAAGGTCGGAGCGGATCCTTCTCTCTCTCTGCTCTGCCTTGCCTTCCGCTCAAGCTGGACCTCGAATTTGCCTTCTGTCATCATCGCTGGGCTTCTCCTCCTCTTCTCCGCCCACACGACACTGACTCCACCCTCCCAACTCAAACCCCTCCTTCACGCCCACAGTCTCGATACAAGCTGCCCGAAGTGAGAGACGATGCGCCAGCTGTCAGGGGGGTAACACGCCATGGAGCATTCCCCCCAATCGTATTGGTGGCGCATTCGGGTACCGCGTATAAATTATACAAAGGTACCGAAAGACCGTTGCCTCAACTCCTCTCCTGTCTTGCTTCCATCCCTCTTCATCGGGTTTTCTGTGTCTGTGTGTGTGTGTGTGCGTGTCCTGGTGCCTGTCTATATAAGTAAGCCTACAGAAAATTGTTATTATTATTTTCGGGTTAGGTCTGCTCTGCGTCCGCTTTTATAAGTTGCTTGATTATTGCCGCACCACACCCTTCTTCCCTATCTCTGCTTACACACTCCAATAAATCTTGATCGTACCACATACCTTTCCTCACCCATTGTTAATAAATTATTGGAAATGTTCCCTGCTCGTTTTTGTCTTTTCTTCCATTGATCCAGCATGGTCCGAATCCTAGCTGAGCCAGAACTTGCATGGTCAGAATCCAAGCTTAGCCGGGACTTTATTCCCAACAATCTATTCCTTTTTGCCAGTAGGTCCTTGGCAGTGTCGCTCAGCTGCATCCGATCCGGTAAAGTGATCCGATCCGGTAAAGTGATCCGGTGCGGACAAGGCGTACCAAGGGCGTGTTCCCCGGTAATTAAATCACGTGGTTATTTTTAGGTAACCGGATTAACTCGACGGAAGACCCTAAGTCACATGGTTGAGTTATTGGAGTCCATGGTTGGTTAAGCGACCCGCCGTGTTACGGAATTAACCGTGTGCGTTAGCCTACAATTCTGGGGAGTCTGGTGGGAGCCCAGAGAGCTTCCCCCCACTAGTGGTCTTCTCACCCAACCCCTGGCCCGCAACGATTTATACATATATATATATATATATATATATATATATATATATATATATATATATATATATATATATTTTTTATATATATATATATATATATATATATATATTTTTTATATATATTTTTATATATATATATATATTTATATATATATATATATATATATATATATATATATATATATATATATATATATATATATATATATATATATATATATATATATATATATATATATATATATATATATATATATATATATATATATATATATATATATATATATATATATATATATATATATATATATATATATATATATATATATATATATATATATATATATATATATATATATATATATATATATATATATATATATATATATATATATATATATATATATATATATATATATATATATATATATATATATATATATATATATATATATATATATATATATATATATATATATATATATATATATATATATAT